>NC_051415.1:23767107-23769055 GCF_015228065.2 Penaeus monodon
TGCATATGTCTCTGTTTCAGTGTTTACAGGTGGGAGATACAACTTGTAGGTAAATTATAACATCAGACTAAGTTACAGCTCAGAAAAACAACTATTTATAGATGTTAACATCCTTACGTAGATGAAATCCTCTGCTTCAGCGAATGACTTGAGAACAAAAGCAGTCAGCCAAGTGGAACCAGAGTCATCGGCTGTTCCAAAGGCACTGAAGGATCCGTTATAATGGCGGTACAGGAGCTCCCTCTGGTAACCTAGAAGTTTGTATTCTTTTATTTTTCGTAGTAAATCAAAATGGAATCAAATCTATTTTCTAAAAGTTCATCTTTGTAGGCTTCGCGTAGAAAATGTGAGGCAACTTACCTGTCTTCATATACTTTAGGAGTCTCTCAGTGCTTTTTGGTGTGTCTTGGTTGGTACCTTTAAGATACTGAAGTATGAAGATATTTGGGGCGAAGTTGACCATGTTCTGTTCCCCACAACCATAAGGCATACGGATGAGAGAACCTAGATTCTGCAGGAGGGTAGAACAGACTCTGATTAAACAATACGATGCTGTAAATGTGAAATTTTAATACCCTGATATTTCATAAAGAGAGGAAAAACCTGTTAACAGAGATAAACTGTTAAAAAAGAAACAATATATATTCCCTCAGAAAAGGTCAAGAACAATGAAAGGTGACCTCAAGGGAGAGAGCTAGCAGGTCACCGCCCGCAGTGACCCAACCGCGGTCCGAATCTGGGACGACGTTTGGGCGTCTCTTCAGCTGCCACGTCTCCAGCGCGCCCTCGCCATCACTGAAGTCTGGAATGAATTAGAAACTCTTGTGTGACTTCCTCTACTTCTTCGTTGCACATACTTTCTGTTACAGAATTGCTTCTGCTGTGCTGTTGCGAATGGGATTGCATTTCTGAGATTGTCAATTGTAACAGTCCTGATGATCATTTCGTTCCTCACCTTCGGCACAAATATATTTACTCCAAGTCTCCTCTTGTGGGAAACCTTCAGCCTCAACCTTTATTGGCTTGATCAAGGCGTCGCTGAAATTACAGAATGTGTTTATTTACATTCCTTTTCTTCTGTTCCAGTGATGTTACCGGGTCAAATATACTGGAGTGAATGGTGCTTGGAATACTGATGATAAACTGGTGTTGTCATCATAAACAAATTCATGAAACGATATCAGAATTGAGTAATCACTAATTACTGTAAGTCGTTTCTAAGAAGAGAAGAAATAATTAACAATCAAAGCTTATGTAACATAAGTAGATAATAGTTCGTAGTAGTAGTATCGATGCAACCTAGCCTGACCTCTTCTCAATCCCATCTACGGGGGCGCATAACCCGGGGTACGAGCTGTCCACAGAAGCCGACAAAGTGAGGTTGACTTCTCCTAGTTCCAGCGCTGCAATCTTGATTATGTGAACTTCTTTATCTTTCCCTGCGAGACACGACCTCCTCTGATTGTTGGGTTGTTCTTCAGACGATTCTTCTATGATTTTATACTCGGGGCTTTCGTGCAACGTAATCGTTACCTGCACATAAAAAAGTGGAGCAAATTCCATCATCCTATTTCATGGAAATAACAAAGGAAGGTCCCAATAAGTTAACAAAACCAATACCGATACGCATGCCCATTAGTAATGTCCAAGTAATAACTGGCACAAAACTAATGCTAAAACTAAGACTCACCGGCAACGACTGGTTAAGGTAGTTAAAAATGGAGATCTTGACAGGAAATACTTCCCCGCGCTTGACAGATGGAGGGAGGGTCAAATCAAGGAAGAAAGGAGTGAAGGTTGTGATGGACGCCCGTTCTGAGAGCCCCAAGCCTTTCTGGGGATGGGCGCACCACACCTTCCCAACCCATTCGGTGATTGTGTCCGGGAGGTGAAGGTTCCTCTCGGCGACCCCGCTTGACCTGTAAATACAACGTGGCTGAAGAAGTCA
>NC_051415.1:23770842-23771349 GCF_015228065.2 Penaeus monodon
AGAGATAAGTAGACAGACAAATAAGCAAATCAGTGAATTCAGACAGAATCCCAAGCGACGAAAATGTTCCTCTTTCAGTTAGTCACGTTATGTATTGATGAAGTTATGCAAATGATTTACGCATCAAGAAGGACCCATTTGACAGTAACACCAAAAATAAGCTTACGGCAGCACGACCAACTCCCACAGCCACGTCTCTGGAAATTTGTCTCTCGGTGACACGTTCATCATCGTTAGCGAGATATGCGATCCGCTCAGCCTGTTTTCTTCCATCAAGAATCCTGTCTCTGCAAAGTAAGGCTTTCTCTTTAATAAATATTTCGTAGTCAGCTTTGTTTGTTGTCATTGTTTATCTTTCCAGATTATTTCGACCTAGCATGTACAAATAAGCAGTTTCGTAGCAATACAGATAACATAAAAGACGACTTTTTCCGTTTCTTTTCGTTTCCTTTTTTTGAGAAATACTTACCCCGTTCTGCTATCTCGTTATAGCATTGGTAAACACGA
>NC_051415.1:23774640-23774730 GCF_015228065.2 Penaeus monodon
GATCTAGGAGAACTGAGAAGTTACATTCTCTGGAGCCTACAAAATGCAGTAAAAAAAAAAAAAAAACATCTAGAGAACTGAGAAGACAAC
>NC_051415.1:23783012-23783079 GCF_015228065.2 Penaeus monodon
TGCTTTGAGAGCGACAGACGGACTGAAGAAAAAGTCGATACAGCGGTTTCGTTCGCGCGGAAAGTTG
>NC_051415.1:23786684-23786842 GCF_015228065.2 Penaeus monodon
ATGACAGCAGAACAAAAAACGGAAGAGACAAGCAGATAAAGGACAAAGTGTCACAGATACCACACCACAAACACGGGCCCCGCATAGTCCTAAAGAGGGTGAGGATTCACGAAAACAGCCGCTAACCAAGATTAATCACAACATGATGAAAAAGCAAG
>NC_051415.1:23789584-23790378 GCF_015228065.2 Penaeus monodon
CTAAAAATACTCCTAAATGCACAGTGATCGCTGGTGTTATGAGTTTTCTTTGACTCCCTACATATTTCCAGTACTTTTTCAGTCGAGGATCGTAGGTTTAAAAATACATGAGTTGACCGCACTTAGCACCCAGCTCACCTCCCGCCCCAGCGTGGCCACACCTCGCAGCATCATGGTGAGCATCTGCGCGCTCAGTCACTGTGACTCAAGTCTTGCTAGAAAAAAGAAAGAAAAAGAATTTGCCGGGGCTACAAACATCACTGAATTCAAATGCAATACAAAACTTTATTTAAAAACGCATTAACACCGACATGTATTTAGAAAATAAATTAAGGTTTTACATCATATATGGGAGAAAGTTGACACCACAGGAGAATTTTGAATAAAACGGAGAGCGTGTTGCCCCTAACAGCAACTTCCCTGCTGCCCCCGGCGCTCTCAAGGCCAATATAAACCTATCGGGCGCGGCAAACAAACTGTCCTAGTGCCGACAACACAGCCAGAGGGAAAAGATGGCGCCTGTCCTTGGCTACTGGAAGCTTCGCGGGGTAAGTCACATTTCTTTATGTCTCTTTGGTTGAAGTCAGATTCATAGGCCAACACATAACTTAAGAGAAGTCGAAGCGACATGCAAGAGAGCAAACAGTCACGGAATGCAGTGTTAAGCACACAGAAAGACCGTTGGATTTGCGTTTGTGCTGAATTGTATTTGTATATACTTTCGTCCTCAATATTCATGATCTGCTCTAGGTGGAGAGCGCATAGGTCGTCCTCCTCAATCTGGGTATCTGTGA
>NC_051415.1:23791137-23791881 GCF_015228065.2 Penaeus monodon
TCACAGATACCCAGATTGAGGAGGACGACCTATGCGCTCTCCACCTAGAGCAGATCATGAATATTGAGGACGAAAGTATATACAAATACAATTCAGCACAAACGCAAATCCAACGGTCTTTCTGTGTGCTTAACACTGCATTCCGTGACTGTTTTTGCGCTCTGCGTCCTCGACGGCGCTTAGTATGTGTTGGCCTATGAATCTGACTTCAACCAAAGAGACATAAAGAAATGTGACTTACCCCGCGAAGCTTCCAGTAGCCAAGGACAGGCGCCATCTTTTCCCTCTGGCTGTGTTGTCGGCACTAGGACAGTTTGTTTGCCGCGCCCGATAGGTTTATATTGGCCTTGAGAGCGCCGGGGCCAGCAAGGAAGTTGCTGTTAGGGGCAACACGCTCTCCGTTTTATTCAAAATTCTCCTGTGGTGTCAACTTTCTCCCATATATGATGTAAAACCTTTATTTATTTTCTAAATACATGTCGGTGTTAATGCGTTTTTAAATAAAGTTTTGTATTGCATTTGAATTCAGTGATGTTTGTAGCCCGGCAACTAGCAAGACTTGAGTCACAGTGACTGAGCGCGCAGATGCTCACCATGATGCTGCGAGGTGTGGCCACGCTGGGGCGGGAGGTGAGCTGGGTGCTAAGTGCGGTCAACTCATGTATTTTTAAACCTACGATCCTCGACTGAAAAAGTACTGGAAATATGTAGGGAGTCAAAGAAAACTCATAACACCAGCGATCA
>NC_051415.1:23795048-23795463 GCF_015228065.2 Penaeus monodon
GTTGGCGTTGTGTTATGTGTGTTGGGGTGAAGTAAAACCCAAAATGCAAATCGATAGACTGATAACAGACAGTGGATGAACGATTAGACCTTCAGCGAATGACTAACGCAACCCCTAACTTTTTTTTTACTATCCTTCCAGGAATTTCGCCATAAAAGGAGATAATTTTCTTCCCTGTCGAAAAGCATGAACATAATCACTGGGTTTAACCATCCTCTGCCTTTTACACTCCTGGTTCCTTATGTCTGTTAATTCCTTTGTTCTTATCAATATATCATAGTGTTTATTTGACTCTTGTTTGTTTCCCGGTGGAAGGTACGGCAGATGCTTTATAGCGCAGCAACAGCATAACAGGAGGCTGTCAGACAACAGCTTAATGTACCGTTATATAATTTCTAACTCTTTTTCTCTAACA
>NC_051415.1:23796894-23797099 GCF_015228065.2 Penaeus monodon
GACTGCTGTATCACACCCATGGTATTGTAGGAGTGATAGCGATCTGCTATAATAAAAATATCACTACTATTAATTTGCTTTCTTGATGCATTTCACTTTCCTCTCTCTGGTCAAGTCTAGCGACCTTTTGACTTTCTAACCACTCTCGCCAGAATCTGGTTTTGGTTTAGAAAAAAAACAAATGCATAAAGATACTTTGATGCCA
>NC_051415.1:23797479-23798014 GCF_015228065.2 Penaeus monodon
CAGCAAATTAAATTCTCTAGAAATCAGCTAACTTATTGCAATTATTCAGAACTTGCAATATCTGATAGTGTCCGGTTCCCGAAATGAGCAATCAAAATCTTTATAAATGAAATCAAGTGACCCTATAAGTATGGTTAACATCCTCAAACAAAATTCTCTAGCATTTTACTGCAACCTCGTCAAAGTTTTCACACTCAAATCCATTGAAATGGAACTCTCATTATTCCTTGTAGAATAAACACTTAGTCAGTAAAACACTTAGTCAGTTAATAAAAGAGTCAACCTTAAATAAATGAGTTAACTACAACACGTATCCCCCCAAAACGACAGTAAACCGACCTGCGAGCAGAGAGACGACCGCTGCCTTCCCGTCGAGTGGCTGGGCGGTGACTGGCGCTCTCAGGTTCGTCTCTGTTGTCCCGGCTCCGGACTTATAACCGGTGTCTACTGCTCTGGCCTATATAAGTCCTTGCTTATATAAGTCTCTTTCGCAGGACCACCCCCCTCCCCTACCCTCCTCCTGTCTTCTATCCGC
>NC_051415.1:23800397-23800736 GCF_015228065.2 Penaeus monodon
TTCGAAGCTGCATAACAGGATCCTGCCCCGAAAGGTGAAAGTAGGTGCGACTAAAACCTCGCCGAGCCAAGCATCAGCGGGAGAACGTATATAGCAAAAAGAGGAAAGTGAATAAAAAGAGGAATTGCGTTTAGAAGATGATAATTACTTGAAGGCGACTCTCGTTAGTTAAGACACTGCAAAAGGGGGAAAAAAGTGTCTTCAAAGAAAAAGGGAATTGATAATTGGGAATATTTTTCTTTAAAAAAGTGAAGAAAATTAAAGAAAAATCTTTGTCTTGTTTTATTTGGTAATAGATAACTTAAGGTGATAAGGGGAAGGGCGTAGAAACGGAAAATT
>NC_051415.1:23800785-23801117 GCF_015228065.2 Penaeus monodon
CGTGGAAAGAAAAGAAAAGAGTTAGAAAAAACTTTCGAGACGAGTGGTAAACAAATTGGAGGAGAAGGGTGAATGATGACGACATAAGAGAAAGAAAAAAAAGAAAGAAAAATAAATGAAGAAAGGAATAAATGTGTAGGCAAAGAGGAAACGTGCATTTTCAAGATGTTCTTTAAGCCAGTCTTTCGGAAAACAGTAAAATGCGTGACCCCGCAAACACCCTACGTAACGCGTGAGCATGGCCCTTTGCGGGGGCAAGGGAGACATCTCTTTCTCTAAACAGACATCCGCAAACGCACATGCATTTCATAGGTACATACGCATACAAACAT
>NC_051415.1:23801146-23801217 GCF_015228065.2 Penaeus monodon
TCCATGTAAAAAGTATATGCTTTTTATACACGCTCTATGTAAAATATAACAGGGAACATAAATACTTGCTG
>NC_051415.1:23801241-23802348 GCF_015228065.2 Penaeus monodon
GGGCCATTAAACTTGTTTTTATATTTCTTCGTGTTATTTTTCGGGGTAAAAAATCCCATATTTTTTTTGCATGTTTTAAATAAAGCAGCAACTGCCTTGATGATACGCGACTAAACCTTTCCCTTTTTAGGTCTTTGACTGTATTCTAGGGTAATCTGGGTGTCCCTCTCTGGGGTTTCTTCTCACGAAATTTTTAGCCGAACAGCAAGAAAAAGCTTGAAATCGGCAATTACGATACTGTTACGGAAACCTTTTGTGTTTGTATCACTGATAGCGAAGAAATAGCTTGAAAGCGGCAATTAAAAACTGTTACGGAAAAATTAAACTACATAAACTTGAAATCAAAAGTTAAAAAAAATCCTTCTGAGGATTCATTTGATACAAGCCACCAAATTTTTGCATGATTTAGTTAAACATTTTTACACAAGGATCAGTTTCTATTGTATTTTGATTTACAGTGGGTTTGTCAAAACTATTTAGGAACTTTTATTTTTTTTCCCGGCCCCTTATTCCTTTCACCCCAAACTTCAAACGTGTGGTTCCCGGTCCCTTTATTTTTTTGAAACACGCCCCAATCCCTTTATGATTTTCCGACAGCACTAAGGTGCAAGCAAGTCCCTTCCCTTCCCTTTGCTAGTTTTAATTTTGATAGCTCGTTTTTTTACCATGGGATTCTTTCAATCTTTTCCCAAACCCCTTTTGATCAATTCATATTTTTAGATTTTCAGAGTTTCCCTTTTTACTCTAGTCGTGGCCATCAAATTCCCCATCTTTTTCTATTTCTATTTTTTTTTTCTTCTTAAAACAACCAACTGAATCCCGCCTTGCTGACAATATTTCGATATGATTTTCTTACCGCTTTATGGTACTCTGGGAAACATTTTTATTTGCTCAGATTTATAGATTGTGTGAGAAACGGAAACAGGAATCCGGGAAACTGGCTTGGTTAGTGCTGCATTTCCTGCTGCCGAAGGGGGGAAATTTGACATGACCAAATGTAGCTCTATGGAAGGGCCATTTTTGAATAGTTTATTCTTCTTTTAAAAATGCATAGGAAGGAAATTTAAATCCTTATAATTTTGAAAAAGAAAACAGAATTTTTTTAAT
>NC_051415.1:23802965-23803246 GCF_015228065.2 Penaeus monodon
TTTCTCGAAAATGAAACTATTAGTGTCGTAATAACAAATACTAAATCAGAAGTGTTTTTTGTGTCCATTGTTGTTTTTGTAATGAAAGTCTTCATTAGATAAAGAAATGCACCTCCCCATAAAAATCCGTTGTAAATCGACAACGGTTATCAGTAGACATAAACCCTGGAAATATGTCACATAAACAAAACTTCAGGGATGTGTTATTCAATACTATTACTTGTGGGAGGATACCGAGGTCTGAAAGCTTTACTATCTCATGCATGAATTTTAGCAGTCGC
>NC_051415.1:23803725-23804421 GCF_015228065.2 Penaeus monodon
TGCTATTGACCAATTGCTAACTGTATATAAACTTTAGAGCCAATATACGATTTGCCCAAAGTGAAATAACATTCAAATAGCTGTAGAGACCTTTTCGATGTTACTTTTACGGTTCTGATACGGCTCAATATTGTATATTCAGTGAATTTATTAAAAAGAAACGATGACAATATTGTATAGCTAAATTGCCAAATATTAGCTGAGTGGGATGTCGGGTTTTCTTTTTCAGGAATATATTTTTGTATCACTTTACCGTAAATCATCAAAAACCCAAATTTGCACTTTTAAAAAATTAAAGTTTTTATCATGTGGGGCACCCTTAGAAAGTTGCCAGGGTCATTCCTTGGATGTTAGTTGTTAACAGGACTTTCATTCTACTGCATAGTCTCGCACAGAATGAAGCCTTGCCCAAACACTGGCAGCGAGTGGCGGAGCGAGATCAAGCGAGAAATTTTGAATACCAGTATATGGTACGCTGGAGGCTGCAGGCCAACGCAGAAATTCATTTTAAACTTTTCTTGCCACCTCATCGGTAGGGCATTTCCTCAAAATACAATAAGTTTGCTTGTTTACACATAAATATTTTCCTTTAAGGAGGGCTATCTCATCACGCTCCCGCCTGCACACACCGGCGCACCCTTTTTTAGCAGTGTTCACAGCCATTTTGACCGCAATATTTGATTCCCTTATCTATTT
>NC_051415.1:23804953-23805058 GCF_015228065.2 Penaeus monodon
CATACCTTTATCCAAAAAAGGCTTATAAAATAATTAACCAAGGTAAGTCAAAAATGCGATAAGGGAAACACAAACAACTAAGTGAGCAGACGAAGATTGGAAACT
>NC_051415.1:23807996-23808173 GCF_015228065.2 Penaeus monodon
CATTTAGAGCATGTTCTTCAAGGAATATTACATCACAATTAGGCAAAGAAATCATGCATAGATTAGCAAACATTTTGTAAGCCTAAAATATGTTTGAAAATGTGAAACGAAAAGGGTGACGTCGGGGGGCGTGGAGTTTCTGGAAATTTGGCATAGGGGTCGTAAGTGCAGATATTT
>NC_051415.1:23810621-23811600 GCF_015228065.2 Penaeus monodon
CAAACATCTCTGTTTCAAGAAAGAAACGTTTAATTTCGAAACAATTTTTTCCCGCGATCACTTGCTCCCGTAACCTCCCATCGGCATGGCAGGCAGAGGTCACAGGGGTCAGGATGAATGTGCTAGAAGACCCGACCCGAGATCGCCCCGCCTTCCAGCGCCGCCCACCCGGGGGGGGGTTTCTGGCGGCACCTTCATGGCACCATGCAAGCGGAGAGAGAGGCACGGACGCAGCTTTCACGGGAGATGAGAGTCTTTTCTTACGGTCATTCTAACGGTCCTTTTGCAACATGTAAACAAAAAAAGAAAAACAGAAAGCTTAATATTGTCTTCGAAGGAGGAAACTGACATCGTTGGCGATGTCGAGAGGAGGGGTGCTGGGGTCATACCGCTTGTAGGGCATCCCGCTCTTCGAGATGAGGAACTTCTCCCAGTTCCAGCGCACGTCGTAGCTCCTCAGGGGCTCGTAGATCAGCATACTCGGTTTCATGAATGCCAGGCGCGTGGGCGGGCAGCTCGACTGGTGATGGGGGAGAAAAAATATGCAAATATATTATATTCTTCCAGTTGAAAAACTCGATTAAGATTTTGTCGTTAGATTAGTACTGAAGATTAAAAGGTTATATACCATTTTAGCAATATGTTATCAAAATATATATTGCACAATATATATCTAGAAAAGTTCGTTCAGAGTTGTGGTTTCCGGGGCAGATAGGGCAGGAAGAGTATTTGTAATTGTGGCAGTCGAGAAGGGTCTTCGTAACATTAAAATTTAAAATCAGAAACAACACTATGGTACGTGGGTGCGATTGCAAGAAATCATAACAGTAACCTGCTGTGTGACAAGAACATAGATTTATATAATCCACGGTCAGATTCGATCCTGCGTGCAGGCATCTACACATCTCGCCCCACGGCTGTATAAAACGGAAGACCAAAAAGAATATTGCGTTTGATCATCTACCGACAACACCTCGGA
>NC_051415.1:23811638-23812117 GCF_015228065.2 Penaeus monodon
AGGCAGCACACCATTCGTATTGTTCTTCTATTTTTTACGCCCATGAAGTGAGGTATGAAGACACCTCCACACAGGGACGAATCTGATAGTGGCTGATGTGAACAAATTTAGCTGATAGCAGACAACCTAAAACTTTGCCAAGTTTCTTTAGATATAAACGCTAGGTTGCACTGCATGTTTAAATTGAAATAAGCACCAGTTGAATGGGACAATTATCAAGATCTGAGGATTCCATTTTTCGCCAAAAAGACCATTGTCAATTAGTCAAAAGTGGCGAGGAAACGCAATTCAAGAATGTAGATGGACTTTACACTATGTTTTTGCAGTGGGATACTTGTGGAACTTTCTGCTTGTATTTAGAATGCAAAATATAAACTATAATGCGGGAAGCTACACCAAGGTTAGTGCAGGCAGATCATTTGAAGTCAGTCAATTTAACATAGTTCTTAAGATGAACGAATATTGAAATAAAATCAATG
>NC_051415.1:23812235-23813259 GCF_015228065.2 Penaeus monodon
GGTGTTCGTTCTCCCCATTGACTTCGATCTTTCTGAAGAGCCTGAAGTTTGGCTCAAATAGATTGCCAGGACGGACATATTTGATGCCATTTGCTAGTTCCGTGCCATTGGCAGCTGGCTCTTGCTGTAGAGGGAGAACATACATTAAACTATTATTTAGTTCTTTTTTTTTTTGCGTCGCTAAAGATGATTATGTAGTAAGCTTTCTATCATATCAGACCGCTAATTTGGAGTGAAATTAAGTACTATTAAATATCTATTGTTTGGAAAGGGGGAAGACGAGAGAAAGGGTGGATGAAGAAACCAGATTAGAAAATACTTTGTGATTACGATTGGATTAGTTGCTTATCCACTGTTACAAGGTAATCAGATTGTGTTTCCTTCTCTTTATATCTGAGTTATTTACCTTCTATTCTTACTTCTCT
Organism: Penaeus monodon; assembly: GCF_015228065.2. NCBI lineage: Eukaryota > Metazoa > Arthropoda > Malacostraca > Decapoda > Penaeidae > Penaeus > Penaeus monodon. The sequence continues at coordinate 23,812,661 of NC_051415.1, forward strand.
CCTCCTCTCTCAGATTATCTTACTCACCCTAAAGAACTGGTTGCCAGAAATCTAAAGAAGCTTGAGTTCCACATTACAGGTTATTTACCCTCACTTTCCTTTTACTGCATCTCCCTATCTCTCTCCTCCTCTGTCTTACTCACCCTGAAGAACTGATTGCAAGGAAAACCAAGAATCCTGAATCCATTGTTAAAGGAACTCTGCAGCACATTCATATCTGGATATTGACCAGTGAATCCTCAGTACGTCGCTACGTTGACGATGAGGACAACCTGTTGAGGAGGAAAAATATGACCTACGGTGAAAAAGATAAGAAATGTACTATATGCGTCCTTTTAGGCAGTCATTTGTGTTTCAGTGGCTACTGTATTTATGGGCATTTATTTTTGTTAATCAAGTTGGCCTCATGTTTTCCTTGGTGCATTTGCCTAAATGGCTCGGTTGACGCAGATACAGTATTTTGCCGCCTGTGTGTTCCTCTCTTGTGTTTGTCTAGTAATGTGAATAGCCATCAGAGTCTAGCTGTTGTCGGCAATGTGTGCTGACTAATGGATAAATTGATAATTCTATAAGTTTATACTTTAATACAGACTTCAAAC
>NC_051415.1:23813609-23813736 GCF_015228065.2 Penaeus monodon
GTCATGTGTATAGTGTTGGAAACAATTCCTATCCCCGCCATAGTTGAGTGACCACATTGCAACAACCACCTGCAACCTTGGGGGGAGTTCCGGAACATTTATGATGGAAGAACTGGTTATATCCGAG
>NC_051415.1:23813910-23813987 GCF_015228065.2 Penaeus monodon
GCCTTAGACTGGATTGCCTTGGCAGGTTATATTTTTTTTCCACAAAAGCAAGATTCACCATGACTCGAATAAAATTC
>NC_051415.1:23814168-23814479 GCF_015228065.2 Penaeus monodon
GATGCTGCACTGAGGCCTCACCTGTCCCCGATATTCCGAGAGCGGGACGTTCCGCGTCTCGAACAGATCCAGCTCCTGATAGTCGTAGATGGAGCCGTTCTTGTTCGGGTTGCACAGCGTCGACGGCACTCTGTCCTGCGCCGCCGCTGCACCGATGGCGGCGAGGGAGACGAATCCCGCCCACAACATCTTGGCTGGAAATGAGGAGAGAATGAAGGAAGTTGAAGAAGCTGTAGTACTAAATAATATCGATGGCGATTGAAAGCGCCAATGCTAAAGACGAAATTCCAGGAAAAACCACGCAATACGAT
>NC_051415.1:23814516-23814961 GCF_015228065.2 Penaeus monodon
TGGTAGCCAGGGGGGGAGACCAACTCCGCCCACAACTTCATCGATAGAGAGGAGGAAGAAAATCGGGAATTTCAAAATCAACAAAACTAAACACAAATTCGACAGGTCATCGTAGCGAAAGGGGAAAAAAGGAAACGGAATTTTGAAAAAAAACGGAAAAACCGAGAACGAAATTCTGATTCCGATTTTGTAATTAATGGAAATAATGAGAAAAAAATCTAATATAGAGTTTGGAAATAATCATATTTGATTATGCCCGCATTCTCATAAAAATAAAGAATAAGAAAATATACCATGATTTCAGAAATAATGCCTTGCTGTCCTCTAAACAAAAGGATAATCATGGTGATGCAATACAGTTATAGCACAGTTTCTAAAAATGTATTTAAATTATAACATGAGTTCAAGTTTATGACCATCACCCAGGACACGCCTGGAAAGCCCA
>NC_051415.1:23815246-23815512 GCF_015228065.2 Penaeus monodon
GACACACACACACCTCGGGTTTTGGTTGGTGTGACCTTCAGAACCCGAGCGTTCCCTTTATAACTTTTCTTTGTTTTATTAATTAAAAAAGGAAACGAAGACGGTCAATATGAAGGAATAAGTTCTCCTGATTCATCGATTAAATTTACGTCCCGCGATAGACGAGAAATATTAAAACTTTTATTTTTGTTTTGTTTTTTCAAAGATATTACTCTTTATTCCTTTATTCACACCCGACTGAGATATCAGAGCCCGATATCTTGAAG
>NC_051415.1:23815586-23816724 GCF_015228065.2 Penaeus monodon
AAAGAGTAAAGAAATTACACTGAAAAACAGAATGTCTGTCGGCTCTTTATTAGTTAGCAACTTTTGAAGATCTGACTTGCCTCATTTCATTCAGAAGGAGTGTGGTTAATATCTATTTCAATTTTTGTATTTCGATCTTGTGTTCATGCAATGAGAAAAAGAGAAAATATGTAAAAATCGCAATATGTAATCTTGAAAACGTCCTGACAATGTCTTTAAGATTGTAATGAGTAAAGCTCCATCCTCATCAGTCAAAAATACCAACCAGAGCAAGTGAAAAGAAAATTTATTGGGGATCCGTAATTGCCCTAATTTGGGTACCCCCGTCTAAAAAAAATGACTGGTTGCCAGTCGGTCATCGGTCATCGCTTCGCCTTATCCTCTGTACCTTTTCCTTTTTCCTTTATCATACCCATAAGCCTCCTCTTTAGTCTTCATCTTCCCTTCCCTTCTGGGAGCTCCATCCTCAGCAACTTTCTCCCGACGTGTCCCGCATCACTCCTCCGTACATGTCTGAACCACAGCAACCTCGTCTCTCTCATTTCGCAAGCAATCCGTCTCACTTGGGCTGTTCTTCTAATAGACTCGTTCTTGATCCTGCCAATCCATATCTCTCCCAATATCTGCAACTCTGCCTATTCCAGCTCCCATTTTTTGTCAGTGTCGTCGATTCTAAACCTTACGGTATATCTGGCCTAATTGCCGTCGTAAGGTTTTCCTCTCGTTTTGCAGATGACCTTCGCTATTAAATCGTTCTTGCCAATCTGCACTTTCTCTACTTTCACTACAAATCATTATGTCATCTGTGAGCATCATAGGTCACGGAGACTCCTGTATGATCTCATCGGTCATTCATTCTCAACATTGAAACAAGATGTTGTAAGCCTCTCTAAATCCCGATATAATGGCACCTCCTTCATGCCTTCCATATACTTTCTGACATCATTTCATAGAAATATCACTGTAGAGCTCTTTCTAACTGAAACCATGATGCAGTTCATATATCATCGACTTCCCTTTCAGCCTATTCCATGAATTTTCCAACATTTCATGCAGCGACAAAACAAGTCTACGTCTCTGTAGTTACTGCAGCTCTGAGCGTCACTGTTATTCTCATAAAAGGTACCAGTGCACTTCT
>NC_051415.1:23816803-23817917 GCF_015228065.2 Penaeus monodon
TCAAAATCACCTCCTCCACTCCTCAGGCATCCTCTCACTGTCGAAGATTTTATGAAACTGATGAAAACCCCATTGCTTCTCAGAGTTAATGTCATCCATCTTCTCAACACGTTTTCCTCGTTTGGCAGCATTTTCATGAGGATCTTTCATCACCCAAACCTGCTGCACATTCTTCCCTGCTCGGCTCCTCTGTCTGCCCAGTCGATTTGCGTTTATTTGTTTTTTTATCTTTCTTCTTTTTTAGTGTCTATTCTTTCTTAGCCTTTGCCATCTCTCTCTCTTTGCCCTACTCTCTTCATCTCTTACTATCCTAATTCTATTAATCTCTTCTTCCTTTCCTGGACTTATTCCACCCCAACTCTCCTTATCTTCCATTCTGTGTCCAGAAGTCACTCCAAGCCCCTTCCTTGCTCAGTCTTCAAGCCCCTCGCCACCTGCCTCGCCTCCTCCCTGAATATGACGCAATAATCACTTTTTTCCCTTCTCCTTCGAAGTCATGCTAGATATCACCTTCTCATGTTAACTCGCTATTCTCTTTCCTGCCGCCTCCTTCTACATCATCCCCTCTCCCTATATAATCAAATCATATATATGTTCTTGTACATATGGCAACTCAGTTTACGTTATGTACTAGCACCTACAAAACAATATACATTAATTTGTAGAAGAATGGCAAGCATTTCGTTTCTATCATAAAATTTTATTTTCGCATCCCGGTCAAAGAAAAAAAGAAAAGAAATTACCAAATGTTATTATACTTTTTCCCCTTTCCCTTTTCTTTTCCGTCTCAAAAAGGCTCAATACTGAAAGATTAATAAAATCTATAAGATGTAGTTGTCCCATGGGGATATTATCGAATTTACCTTCCCCGGAAAGAGGTGTATGTTTGAAAATGACCAAGTAAGGAACTGCTCCTCATAAATCGGCGCTCTTGTAGAATTTTAGCGTCGCTCCTAGGTAACTGGATGCCCTTCTTACATCAACTCTGATACAACATTTAATGTCTACCGGCTGAAGCAATCCAGGCCCCACTAAACCTGGTCGATGCGGCATATGCAATTGTGTGTATATACATCTATGCATGTACACATACACACAAACAACGGAATCTCAT
>NC_051415.1:23818022-23818728 GCF_015228065.2 Penaeus monodon
GCCAGTGTAATATCAAATGACCTTCTTCTGTACAGGTAAAATGTACCTGATATCATCATACCTGTCTCCTTTGACCAAGATCCACGAATAGTTTCTAGCTACATCTTGCAGGTCTGTATAGATTTAGCAATTTTACCAAGTCTTTAAATGATCTGTGACGGTCGTGCAACAAAGGTAGATAACCAGATATTCTCTGTATAGCAGACGCTCAACGATCACGAACTAACATGGGTTGCATTCAACCCAAAGAGGAAAATCGAAGCACGGAGAGCAAAAGTATTACCCAAACCGAACAGTCTTCTAAAAAATCATTATTTAGAACTATCTTCTCAACTTAACTACGAAGAGCAAACCTGTGAGCTCAAAGGTGTCCAGCTGACGTTCAATCCTGCGGCGAACTGACAGTGTTTGGTCGCGATCGCCCCTTTTCAACTGTATCACGCCCCCCCCCTCCCCGTCCCCCTTTCTGCCCCCTCCTGGCAATAACCGTGCCTGGTCAAAATAGACTTAATTGCCAGCTAACGGACAGGTGTTTCTTGCTTGCCGGTGCGGTCGTGTGGCGTGTACCGTGACCAAAGAAAATTGAAATATAGAATACCGAGCAGGTTTGCTGATGGATAACAATGCTTGGGGAAATATGTTTATACACGATAACAAGCATACCGGTTTTTTTAGCAAATGTTTATAGTAATGGGTGGTAATAGAT
>NC_051415.1:23818790-23819117 GCF_015228065.2 Penaeus monodon
CCAGTGTTAGAATAATCATTTATAGGAAAAGTAGGATTATTGAGAAAGAGAGAGAAAAAAATATTCATGTTATATTCAAAAGGTTAATGTCAGTTTCAGCTCGGTAAATTCAATGAGACAATTAGCTAGCTTAGTGGATCAATGGTTATTTCTAGATTTTAGACATGCTATAAGTAATCATTATATCTATCATTTTTTCCAGAAAAAAATATCGTCATATCTGGTTTTTTTTTCCTTTTACAACTTTTTAAATAAATTGGATAACCCAAAATTTTTATGTTAACCTTTTTCTAAAAAGGGAAAAAAAAAAGTTTTTTGGCCCAAAGC
>NC_051415.1:23820491-23820864 GCF_015228065.2 Penaeus monodon
TGTTTCAAGAATGAACAAGTAAATGTCATTGAACAATAAAGTGTGTACTCTGTCATCTCCGGACGAACAGATAGCCTATCAAGTCAATATTTTTAAGCCTTCATAATATAAGGATATGTAGACAGTGATATCACATTAATACGCGATCACTGAATTCTGCAGATGCATTTAATCTTATTGGCTGTCGTTGCGGAATTATGGTGATCGTATAAACGTTAGATTAAGATGTTAAAAGGATGCCCTGCTTGTTTCTGCAACAACTTTCTATTTCGTACCAAGTTATACTCTTTGTTTATTCAATAACGAGCTTTTTATTTTACCTTAAATTCACAACATCAACCATAATATTCAATTAATTGATTTATTTTTCATT
>NC_051415.1:23821219-23821815 GCF_015228065.2 Penaeus monodon
TATTTTTTTTCGGGCAGCTGTAGAATTCAGGGCAGCCCACCATGGCCCATGTAAGTCCTTGCTGTGCCCCCTTGTTTGAGAACCACTGTTATAAATATAATCTCCAGTGGAATGGCAAATGGAGAGATTTTAAGTTGCAGCTCACACCATCCGAAATCTCCAGTTGCAGTTGCAGAAATAAACACGCTGCAACAAACGAAAGCCCAATTTTCACATCACAACGAACGTATCAGCTTATCTGAATTATCATGAAAATCCACCTGCCTTACTGATCGAAGAGAGGACCTCACCTGCAGGGACAGAAAAGGAGAAGTCGACGACCGGTTCCGAGTCGTTCTTGTACCACTCCTTGGGGATCAGCTGGACGACCAGGGAGCCCTCGGGGGACGACGACTCAGACACGTGCACGCACACCTGGTTGGAGTCGGCCTGGCGCCAGGAAGCGGGCGTGGTGATGAAATACACCCTGAGGGAATGGAGGGAGAGGGAGAACCGATGAAATGCTCTCCATGGGAAGGGAGGGGGGTAGATGACTGATGAAATACACGTCATAGGAAATGAGGGAGAGGGATAACTGATGAAATGCACCCTGAGGG
>NC_051415.1:23822149-23822627 GCF_015228065.2 Penaeus monodon
GGACCCAAGGCTGAGCGCCACGAGCACAAGGGCGCGCAGCATCGCCAAGTTCTGGACGGCCTAGAGAAGAGATCACGTGCAGACGCCTCGAGAGCGGCCGCGGGACTGAGCTTTGTCCCTCTGTTCTCAAGTTGTATTTCATCCTCTCCCTCCAACCGTCGCCGGCAGGAACTGATATTAGGTGCAGACAGACGCAGAAGGTACGGACCCAATCGGCCTGCACTGTGATAGGAGTGAAATTCGCATCTGTGAATGGTATGGGAGAGAAAGGTGGGGGGGATATGTGGTTTTAGACAGAGGAATGAAATGGTCGTGTCATGAGACAGATATAATGATGGAGGATGATAGCTTGCCATGAAGGACGTATGGCATCGTGTTCGAATTAATTTGGATGTGATTATTGGCGAAATATCATGACAACTTTTCTGCTCTATAAGTTATATCACAGAATATCTAAACGGAGATAGACTTAGATAGG
>NC_051415.1:23822656-23823630 GCF_015228065.2 Penaeus monodon
GTCTTAACCGGTCATCCATGGTCCTGATATTAATAACTTTTTTCTATGCCTAACGTTCTATGACTTATTAAATATGATTATGCGCAAGCTTTAACTTGTCTCTTCTTTCCCAAAGTGTTTATTATTTTGACACAGTTGATACCAGGGGGATAAAACTTCTCCCATTTGCACTCTGCCCAATTTCCAACCTCCTGGGAGTTTAGTCATCCCTAGGAGTAATGCAGTCCTAAAGAAGTATATATAAAGAAAATGCAAATGGAATCATTAGTCAAGAGTATATCAGATCATCTTTTCCGTTAGTTCTAGTTTCACCCTCAGAATATATTAAATAACACTGGCTTAGCGTATTCATCAGGGGGATATACAGCACAATCTCAAACTGCCTCATTTTTGAAGCATTCCTCATCGCTCCTGCTTTTCACTGCCTGTGTAATTTATCTTTCTTCCTTATCCTGATGGTCACTATTTTATGTCGCACTGTCTTTCCCATAAACCACTGCCAAGCCTTCTAGAAACAGGTGCTAAATCTTCTCCGGGAAATTGGTACCTAAATCTTGGAGCTTTTTCTTGGTGCCCTCATCACAACCAGGACTTTATATTTGTATATCTATTTAAGCACTTTGATCACACCTAATTCTTTGGCTTTGGTAAAAGATGTTCAGTTGGCCGAAACGTTTTTAATATTTGAGGTTTCATTTGGAACAAGATCTAAGGGGCACGAAAATCGCATATTATTTGTTTAGAAATTTGGAGTGGAGGTAAACTTTCATAAGTGTATGGCACTGTGTGTTCTTCATTGACGGCGGATGAATAATGGACGTGAAAACAGGCGTTGGGGAAAATGTGTATTTCAGTCATCCTGGCCCCTTGTCTGAGGTCTTTGTTAGAAAATTCCTTACTTTTGTTTATGAGTATACCAAAGGGATGAACGGGTTTAGAAAACCCCCCACAAAAAACACACGTAATAACTACTG
>NC_051415.1:23823750-23824014 GCF_015228065.2 Penaeus monodon
ATGCAAGGGAGGAAAAAATGTTTTTCAATCTGAAATTCGCAATTGTCTGTAGATTACTCTCCTGATTGCGTACACAATCCAAAGTGTCCGGCATTCTCTGAAGTACCTGTTAAACTCGTCAGTCGGAGTATTCCCGTAGGAATTCTTTGTTCTTCCTCAATGACGTCATGCACATTTTCCTTTCAGGTCATTTTTCATTCAAGGAAACAAATTGTGTCACATGGAACGAGGTTGGATGAAAAGGGTGTGTGAAAGATGACCAAA
>NC_051415.1:23824223-23824726 GCF_015228065.2 Penaeus monodon
GAAAATTGTTCGGTACTCAAACGTGCGTGGCCGGGAGCGTTGTCGTGGCGAAGAAACCAATCACCGCTGCTTCATATTCAAGTTTGTTTCCTCAGTATACTCGTTCGAAATCATTTTAGCACACCTAAATATTGATGTTGTTTCATCATCTGTCTATTACGAGCAAATTCGTTGTCCATAATCTCGTTTACACTGAAGAAACAAATCAATGTGCTTTAGACACCGGATTGCACCAGCTGCCTCGTCCAGGGTCTTGTTGAATAGGCAGTTCTCCATTGGCTTCGTACATGCTTCATTTAGCTGCAGTTTCGTCCATATTTAAAGGATTCAGAACTTCATGCACATTCTTTGTTCATGTATTATTCTTCCCTTTCTTTTCTCCTCTCCCCTTTTCCTGTTCCCCTCTTCACTCCCCCTTTACTACTCCATCTCTCGGTAACTCGTAAAAATGCCAATCTGTGAGTGCAGTCGGACTCTTGATCCTGGGTGTAGATATGTATTAA
>NC_051415.1:23830945-23831058 GCF_015228065.2 Penaeus monodon
TGGGACATCCTACGTCATCGAGAGTCCCCACGATAGAAAAATTTTAATGAAGAAAAAGAAAAAAAAGTCCCCCCCCAACAGAACAGAATCCCAAAAATTAGGGAATCTTTAGA
>NC_051415.1:23836252-23836359 GCF_015228065.2 Penaeus monodon
ACCCCTTTTGTAGGTCCAGAGATGTAATTTCTCAGTTCTCTAGATTTTTTTTAAATTTATTTTTTTTTACTGCATTTTGGGGCCCTTCAGAAAAATTAACTTCTCAG
>NC_051415.1:23838785-23838854 GCF_015228065.2 Penaeus monodon
AAATAAAATTATATATAATTTGTGTGTGGTGTCTATACACAAACACGAAACCCCACAAAACATATATTT
>NC_051415.1:23840769-23840833 GCF_015228065.2 Penaeus monodon
AAATTTTAATTAATTTTTTTTGTTTTGTGTGGTCTTTATACACACCCCGCACCCCCAAAAAAAC
>NC_051415.1:23847914-23848805 GCF_015228065.2 Penaeus monodon
TTTGTAGTATAGAGATATGAGAAAAAAAACTCCTAAATGCACAGTGATCGTGGTGGTTTTGGGGTTTTTTTTGAATCCCTACATTTCCAGTACTTTTTCAGTCGGAAAGGGTCGTAGGTTTTTTAAAAAACATGAGTTGACCGCACTTAGCACCCAGCTCACCTCCCGCCCCAGCGTGGGGGACACCTTTGCGCATCCCTGGTGAGCAAACCCGCGCGCCCCCGTCACGTGACTCAAAATCTTGCTAGTTGCCGGGCTAAAAACATCACTGAATTCAAATGAAAAAACAAAGCTTTTTTTTAAAAACGCATTAAAAACCGAAAAGGATTTAGAAAAAAAAAAAGGTTTTAAACATATATGGGAGAAAGGTTTACAAACCCCCGGGAATTTTTTAATAAAACGGGGGGGTTTTGCCCCCCCAACAGGGAAATTCCCCTTTCTGGGCCCCCGGGGTCTCAAGGCCCCCTATTTAAAACCCATCGGGCGCGGCAAACAAATGTCCTAGTGCCCCACAACACAGCCAGAGGGAAAAAATGGCGCCCGTCCTTTGGGACGGAAGCTTCGCGGGTAAGTCAATTTTTTATGTCTCTTTGGTTGAAGGGAGATTCCCTAGGCCAAAAACATAACTTAAGAGAAGTCCCAAAGCGACAAGGGAAAAAGGCAAACAGCACGGAATGCAGTGTTAAGCACAAAAGAAAGGGCCGTTTTGGGTTTGGTTTGTGCTGAATTTTATTTGTATATACTTCGTCCCCCAAATTTTTTGGGTTGGGTCTAGGTGGAAGGATAGGTGGGCCTCCCCAACTTTGGGGATCTGTGACGCCCTTTTACCCTCCCTCTTCCCCCTCCTCTCTCTGTCTCTGTTTTTTGTTTTGTCTGTAGTCTCCCTCCCCT
>NC_051415.1:23849923-23850187 GCF_015228065.2 Penaeus monodon
TTTATCCAATGAAGAACTATCGGGCAAATATCTGTACATTTAAACATTCTCTGGTTTTGGATAAACACATCGAGTGTTATAAAGTACATTTAATTTTTGGAAAAAAAAACAGGAAAATAAAATTTTTTTCCCTTTAGATACTATGAAAGACATATAGATGTACAGAGAGAGGGATACAGATTCAGTTTGGATGGGGACAAAAGAAAATTTGAAAAAAATATGGATTGGTGTTGAGAAAAAAGATTCCCCAAAGGGAGATAAAAC
>NC_051415.1:23850876-23851110 GCF_015228065.2 Penaeus monodon
TCCTTCTCTCACCTCTCTTTCTATGACTCTGCTTCTTCCTACTCATTCTATTCATCTTTCCACAGCTTTGCCAAAGTATTCGGATGCTGCTGGAATACACGGGCACCGAGTACGAGGAAAAACTGTATCACTTTGGGCCAGCTCCGGACTACGACAAGTCCGAATGGCTTGACGAAAAGTTCAACCTCGGCCTCGACTTCCCTAATGTAAGTATTATAATCCACGGCGATATTG
>NC_051415.1:23851741-23852680 GCF_015228065.2 Penaeus monodon
TACGTGTGCGTATATGCGTGTGATTGCGCCTTTGCTTTTATGCATACCTATTCGCGCCTTTGCCTACAGCTGCCCTACTACATCGACGGGTCCGCGAAGGTGACGCAGAGCAACGCTATTCTCCGCTACGTCGCCAGGAAGCACGACCTGTTGGGCCGGACGGACGAGGAGCGGGTCCGCGTCGACGTGTTGGAGAACCAGGCGATGGACCTCAGGATGAGTTACGTCAGGCTCGTCTACCAGAATTATGTGAGTCCTGCGAGTGCCTTCTGGTGGTCGGGGATGTAGGCGGGGCAGGAGATTCAAGATGAGTAAGCAGGATAATGAAGAAATCTGTGAGCTATTCTTGGGATTATATGCTAATATGACCTTGGGTGTGAGCGTGGCAGTTACTATTGTTATTATCTGCTGATAAGATAATCAGTCATCCAATCTTAGAAAATTTAACTTGATCAACTATTTGAGATAATTAGTCAATCAAACATGAGTACATGTAAATTGTAAGCTAATCTTGTGAACACCTGCCTGTGACATTAAGTGTAATCATGACAGGAAATTAAAAATAATCATTATGATGATGACCCACTTTTGGACTTGAATGTAGGCGTGGCAGATGATTTAAGATCATTACTCAACTATAACTTGCCGTTCATTTAGACTCAAGGGGAAATTAAGAATAACCAGTGATCAATCAAGAAATCTTATGAGCATCTACTAACCTCATATACAGAAAATTTAGAAAAAATTATTCAGTCAATCGAGCCAGCATGTGTTAATGATCCTGGAGGTAATAAAGCTAGAAATACTAACATACCAACTAATCTTTTCAATCGCAATGCCTCCTTTACTATCAGGGACTTGACTATGACGATAAAGCCTGAGAAAAGTTAGTATTTCGTGGGAAAGAGCTTAGCAAGGGTGCGGAATCCCGGGTGTGAA
>NC_051415.1:23854738-23854990 GCF_015228065.2 Penaeus monodon
GCCCTTAGAGAGCACAAACCTTTTTTTCAGTGTTAATAAACCCTTATTTCTCTCCATTTAAGAAATGTGCTGATTATGCCTTTAAAATCAAGCTTTCTTACTGGACGACAGCATACTGAAAATGTATCTCGACTTTTGATTCTTATTTTTTACACTTGTCTATATATCTCCACTATATATTTGCTCACTCACTCGGGGGGATTAATCGTCAGGGCAAGAAGTGAAGAAAGATGGGCTCGGGGTTCTCGGTGA
>NC_051415.1:23855427-23855569 GCF_015228065.2 Penaeus monodon
CCTGTGTTAAGGTCTATTCAGGATCATTTGATTTCCACAGAACACCCAGAAGAAAGAGTACCTGGACAATCTATCCGGCACCTTGAAGATGTTCTCGAATTTCCTTGGCAACCGGAAGTGGTTCGCTGGTGAATCTGTAAGT
>NC_051415.1:23855635-23856537 GCF_015228065.2 Penaeus monodon
GTACTGAATACCCTCTCTGTCTGTTTGCTTTCCACTCCAAAACATTTATAATGCCCATCTTTAAACCAGCGTTAAGATATCACTTAACCATACAACTATACCCATATAGTGAAGTATGGAATTCTGTCTCTCCCCAACTTCCCCTCTGGACCGAAACCACACCTATACAACACCTTTTAACTTGCTACTTCCAAGTTGCTCTAGACCAAAATAATTTTTACCTTGCTACTTCCAAACTGCTCTAGACATAAACCAAGACCTTTTAATCCTGCTACTCTCAAACAGCTCACCTTCGTGGACTTCCTGATGTACGAGCTCCTAGACATCCACCTCGAACTGGACGCCTCCTGCCTCGCCTCCTTCCAGAACCTCTTGGACTTCCACAAGCATTTCGAGGAACTCCCAGCCATCAAGAAATACATGGCATCTCCGAGGTTCATTAAGAAGCCTTTGAACGGACCCATGGCACTCTTCGACATCAAATAAAGGGGCAGGGGGATAAGTAATAAAGGATTAGGAAGTGATAAATGACAATGGAAGTTGCTAGTGATTCCCAGTTCAAGAGGGTATATTGGATTGTGTTTTTGTTCTTTTAAGATCGGTTTATATTATATTATAAGCTCATTCCCATCCACCCCCCCCCAAAAAAAAAAATTTTATTTTTTTTTTTTATGTATATAAAAAATGCTTTAAGGCTTTATATCGTTTCCTGTTTAAAAGTGGACATAAATAGATTAGCAAATAAATGTTTTGATCCTCGAATCTTGTAGTAATTGATCCTCAAATCTTGTAGTTCCAATTTTACTCAGACGGAAATATTTTCTAATAAAGTATAACCGTATCTGTCATTTTAAATCTATTTGCGTAACTGTAAAGCAATTTTTTGTACACGTGATATCTTA
>NC_051415.1:23856651-23856836 GCF_015228065.2 Penaeus monodon
AGTTTCGGAGATAAGTTCAAGGAGAGGCAATTTCTAACACCGGTTTCGGATACTTTAGCTGAGACAATCCAAAGGCAGGATTCTTATTCTTATGCTCATAAGATATTATACTTTGATTGCATGCTTCTTTTTCATCCTTTTCTTGCTGTGAGATATCGATAAGGGTTTCTTGTTATGATTACATA
>NC_051415.1:23860764-23861118 GCF_015228065.2 Penaeus monodon
CCTAGACATTGGTGGACATTTAAACGGCCGCGTGAAATAAATAGAATAGGGTGTCTTAAAATTTAACATTTTCTCTAACGATTCATTGATTTTCTCTTAGGCTAGTTTATTGTCTAGGGTAAACTAGTAAAAACTGTTGAAAATGATACGTAGTCCCATGTTTATCTGCAGGTGGGTGTGATCTTTGCCAGTCGCAGTATGTCAGTTCTACAGTTCGTTGGATGTTTACTGTTACGTCATATCATGCATTAGATAGTTATTCCCTACAATATAAGTATATGATATAGCTATTCCCTATCATATGAGTCTGTGATATTTAATCATAACCTGTCAATGGAATTTACATGGGACCTT
>NC_051415.1:23861155-23861449 GCF_015228065.2 Penaeus monodon
CTGCACATGCAGGTTTGAACAAAGTAGTGCCAGAAAGAACAGGCTCCACTGTACAAGTATCTCTATCAGTGCGACTTTGTTCAATTGTTTAATACAATTATATATTATTGACGATCAATCTTCACAAATACTCTATTACAACTATTCGTTTCCTTGTCTTTGTTGTTGTTGCTGATGTTAATTTAGAACTAAATATCTTCAAAAGAGAATATATACATTATTGCCTCGTAGCTAACTGAGGAATATATACCTTTTCACTCAGACGGAGACTAAACCGAAAATAGATTAGCGCAA
>NC_051415.1:23861496-23861716 GCF_015228065.2 Penaeus monodon
ATGCACTATAACTGAATTGTCAAGAATAATCTCCTTGTTTCCGTTAAAGCGAGTTTATTTTAATAATTCTAAGAAAATTTAAATATATCTTACTGTGAAGCCGGTGTTATTGACCATCCGGGAACTTCAGTCGCACGGCTCCCGAGTTCACAGTGTCTCACAGAGACATAAATAAATATTTAATCTTTAATATAATTATGTGGGCGAGTACACAGCAACC
>NC_051415.1:23862055-23862307 GCF_015228065.2 Penaeus monodon
AGGATATTCGAAATACCAGCCGCCTATTGATTTGGGGGTATCTTATTGGGGTGTTGTAATTTTGAAACTATTGATGGCAAGATATACTTAGACCTCATCATACTACATGGCTGACTGAAATATATGCACACATAATACATATAGTATTGCGATATAAGAAATTCTATATTCGAGCAAACTGAACCAAATCGTGAATGTTCTTATGGTTATTGAAGAGGTTACAGTAATTTTAATTAATCCTATCGATCGATT
>NC_051415.1:23862340-23862980 GCF_015228065.2 Penaeus monodon
TCAGACTAACCGTGGTAAACATAATAAGTAACTCATGAATTACCAATATCGTTATGTCTTCCATACAGAAAAGACATTGGTGAAGTAAGTCTCTTGTCTGACAGCGCTAGCACCTTATTTGGTGGCTTATTACCCAGACCGTCATCCGTGAGAACCAGGCCTCACTTACACCAGGAGCTTGTTTATCTCAAGAGGAAAAGAAGGCGTGGGAGATCACTCCTGAAGGACACTGTATATCATCTCCACGAAAATTCTTTCAGATTTGTCTGATGTCTAGATCGACCAAAATCAGCTCGTAGGTGTTTGTCACGTCATCATACGAAGTAAAGAAGAATTCCCTCTTTAGTTTCGGAACGGACAAATATATCTCTCGTATAATAAGTTAATGTTAGACCAAGTTTTCGAAACTGACTTTGGGTTAGACCTTTCCATATACAGCCACACATACACACATTTCCCTCGTGCCTGACTGAGAACCCATTGAGAACCAACAGCTGACTGACAGACTTTCTCAGATATATAAGACGCAGCTGTGCCATAGCTCAGCAGAAAGGAGGAAACAGAATGCTTAAGCTCTGTGTTCTGTTCGCAGCCGTAAGTAATATGTGGTTTATTTATCTAATTATCTGGCAAGGGTGGA
>NC_051415.1:23863428-23863839 GCF_015228065.2 Penaeus monodon
AACACACAATTTATTTATTATTGTCGTGCATCTACCAGGAAGTATATTTCGCTTTGATTCTTATATCATTTCTACGTGTCCCTTCGGCAGCTAGCCCTTTCGAGGGGGGGCTCTCCCAACATCACCCTCTACAGCGGCACGCAGCAGACTGGAGCGTCTCTGTTCCTGACGACTTACAACCACGACCTTAAGGGAATTCAACTTCAACGATGCAGCAGAATCCCTTTGTGGCCACGGGGCGTAAGTTTCGATATTTGTATATATAGACCTGCCTATCTAACTATCATACATTCATCCATCTGCCCATCTAATCATTTGTCTACCAAGAGGTTCAAGCCTGATCCTCGCAAACACTCTCATGCTCTCTGATGGTCTGGCAGCGTCACAGCTCTTTGCAGGCCTAAAAGTCGA
>NC_051415.1:23864765-23864873 GCF_015228065.2 Penaeus monodon
AATCTTCATATCACAAGTGATTACACATCTCTTGTGTCCCCCGCTGAGTCGAGATCTCAAGCAGTCAGCGTAATAAGGTAGGGATATTTATTATACTCAATAATACTA
>NC_051415.1:23866177-23866460 GCF_015228065.2 Penaeus monodon
ACCTGAGCCTCACGCGCACCCTCAGGTAACCTCCCTACGGTACATAGGCGTCGGGGACCTGCACATCGAGTCGCTCACGCTGTACCACGATTACGAAGGCGGCGGCGGCGAGCTCCTGCTGGTGCGGGATGAGGACTACACGCAGGACTTCAATGACAAAACCTCCAGCCTCGCCGTCGTTGGACCCTCCTCCTGGACTCTCTATGAGTAGGTCATACGTTCTGATGTCTGAGTAAGGTGTCTACTTAAAAAAAGAGGATGGCTTGACCGTTCTCGTGTCACT
>NC_051415.1:23866618-23867050 GCF_015228065.2 Penaeus monodon
TGCCGATAGATAATAGAATAAACAATTATAATCTAGTACGCATGGACTAATGTAGGCCTATATTCAATTCAGAGACCCTTACTTCACGGGCGGGTCGGTGTGCGTCGTGCCGTCTCTTGTCGAGGGTTCTGACGTCTACTTCGGTTATTTCTCCGTCGACGAAGTGGGCTTCCCTGACAACAAACTGTCCGGCGTCAGGAAGGGTTGTCACAGCACCAACGTCAAGGTCTATCATCCCTAGACCGCAGCCTCAAGGACCAGCCGGGGTAGGGTTACAAGGGCGCCGGATAGCGCTAACTTGCAATTTTTTTTTCTTTTACAGATTTTCCTTCTGAAACAATGGGATGCTTAGGGTCAAAGAAATAAAAATAGAATAAAAGTGCAATCTTTTGTGTTAATTCTTTTTCCGATTTTTCCCTTTCTATATGTGGC
>NC_051415.1:23868767-23870413 GCF_015228065.2 Penaeus monodon
AATATAGTCCTAGTTTCTTTCATTATCGTTGAATCCCACATAAACAGGAAGTTCTACCCTGATATATAGCCAAGGATATAAGGATCGAATTAACTAAAGTCTAAAAGATATTTTCTGTTTACCACCTGTAAAGATATAAACCTCCTTGTTCTTCATTATTCGTTTTCTTTTGGCCACTTCAGGGGCACACATCCACCTCCTCTGCCTCCACCCCTTGACCAAACAGCCCCCTCTATGACCCAGCAGGATGTGGAAGGTTTGTGAGAGAGCGAATGACCTTCTATTCGTCTTGGATGCCAGCTGCTTGTAGTCTCCTACTGCCATTTTTTTTTACACCATCGTCACTCCAATGCTGAAAAATACATTCACGAAGATCTGTGTGGATTTGTTTTTTAGTTATTAGGAAATATGAATGATTTTACGATTTGGTGTTACGCTGCAAAAAGTATATTTTCATAATTACTAGCCGTCAAATCCCTCTGTTGACACACCAAGTCGTATAAGTGATTGTAGAGGCTACCCATGGTGCTTCCTTCACTGCATTCCCAGGTGTGTCCACGACGTCGGTCTGTATCATAGTTTGGCCTGTGGGGCAAGGTGAGGTGGTCTCCGACGGTATCTAATATTTCCTATTCTCTCTTGTCATGTGCAGAGTTTAACAGAAGAGTTTTAGTGGAAATGGTCGGCCGGGTGCGTTCATATGGATTGTGCGCGAGTCTCCTGGGACTGGCGACTCTGTCGGCCTCGGTCTCCCCCCAGCTACAGTACCTCCCTCCCTTGAACCCCGCCACTTCCGGCACCCCTCTGTGTGCTATGTCCACCACCGTCATCACTAGATACGTGACAACGGTAAAAACGCAGTGGATAACGACCACTCTGTCGCCATCAATGCAGTCACACTTCCTCGGCTACCTGCCACCAGCTCCAGACGACCAGGCCTGCCCGACCACGATCACGGTCACGTCAGAACCTTACCCTAGTCGCGGAGGGTTTGTCACCCCGATGCCCTCTCTCGTGACGCCCTACGAACCCGTAACGTCACAGAACATAGTAGTAACTCCGTGTCGATGTGATGTATGTTCTTACGTGGTGCGGATGGATCCCTGCCAGTGCGCGGAGGAATTCGGATGCGACGCTGAGCCTCTCTTGTTCAAGGAAACGCAAAATGAGTGACTCGGAAGAAGTGAAGGGTCGCGTCTCCTTGGACGAAGGGAAAAACACAGTCGCCTTTATCATGTGATCCTACAATATGTGATGCTTTGTTTGCTTATCATTGATATAAATAAGTTTTGTATTTTCATGCTGCTGAATAATTATGGAAATGTAACCCTTTCAATAAACATTGTGTAAACTGATAAGCTCTTGACACACAATCGGAAAAAAAATGATACCGACTATCAACTGAAACAAGGACATATCTTGACGCACAAGCTATTAATTGAATATAAAAGAAATATTTTTTAAGAGAAAGATCCGAAATGCTGGATCATTGACTTACACAATCGTTAATATACTGCGAGCAAAACAAACACAAATAAGTAAATACAGAGAAGAAAAAGCTTTAGAATACAAGCCAAGGACTGAACCACGGCCATGACATACTGAAGATGCAATTATTATTCCAGCATATATCCATGCGCCGCAGA
>NC_051415.1:23871248-23871777 GCF_015228065.2 Penaeus monodon
GAGGGACGTGCCAACGTGATCTAACCCATGGTGTATGAAAGGAGAGGGTGAGAAAGAGTAGGGGAGGGGGAGAGGAGAGGGAAGGGAGAGGGAGAGATGGGAGAAAGGAGGGAGAGGGGGGTCCTCATGCATAGTCGCACGCATACCCTGAGAGTTGACTTGGTGCTCCTTGGCAACAGACGCATACTCGATGTTTGAATACTTCATATCGCACAAAAAAAATCTCTTTTCATTAAAATCAGTTTCATTTGTTGTTTCATCGCCTTAGCGGACGATGAAGTAACTGCTAAAAGGTATATTATTTCGAGTAACTATAATGAATAAAAACAACAGAGGAAACCGAGGCGACGTTTTAAAGAGACTCAAGGCCATGCAGATCCCTTTACGTCACAGTAATCTACGAGTTTCATTTTTTTTTCAGGGGAGGAAGCTAAGCAATTGGATGTTTCTCTTTTCATCCCCTTTTTCTAAATAACGTTTTTCCTCAGTTTGTTACTGGTTATCGACCGCCATGCAAAGTGCAGCGGTT
>NC_051415.1:23872495-23872806 GCF_015228065.2 Penaeus monodon
GAATTCCAGGTGGTCGACCCAGAAGGCCTAAACGAACAACAAAGATGAATAAACAGCATCCTCTTTATTGCCATGGATCCCAAGGTCGGGCCCGATTAGAGGGTGCCAGCGAGGAGGGTTTGTTGGTGGGGGAGTTGGGGGTAGGGGGGTTGGGGGGGGGAAGTGCATCACAGGGTGGTGTATTGTGGCACTTGATGCCCCCGAGTGCCACTGTCTGTCCTCCACATCGAGCGAGTAAGGACGGAATCCAACTCCTCTCTGCATCCAGGTATGAAGTCTTGCCCTTTTTGTTTTAGTTTCTATTTTGAGCA
>NC_051415.1:23874166-23874609 GCF_015228065.2 Penaeus monodon
CCCAAACCACAAATCAAATGATCTCTCTCTCTCCATCAATATCACAAATCTCTCTCCTTTCCTTTTTCTTCGAAGGCATAATAATTCTTCCCAACAGGCAGGATGCTGTGGACGGGCTTCTTGTCCGTGGCCGCCCTCAGTGTGGGCGTGGGGGCGGTGGAGAAGGTGGCGGCGAGGGCGTGTTTCCACCACCACAACAACGGCGGAACCATCTATGATTTCCACAGTCCCGATCTGCATGATTCGCAAAACATCACCATGGAGAGCTTCCGTGGCAAGGTTAGGAGGGTTTCTGAAGGTCATTTTTTTCCTATATTCATTACTCGTACACCTCTTTCTGATCTTTTATGATCATGATCGATGCAGATTCTTGGAAGCCGGAATCCCCCGTGGGGAAAGCCGAGATGAGATCATGTGCGTCTGAGGTGGGTCTCCCTCCCCCC
>NC_051415.1:23874854-23875339 GCF_015228065.2 Penaeus monodon
TTTTTTTTTTTTTACTTACTCTCGATTAAATTGGGACGTGATAGGACATCCAGGATGAGATCTCTTCTCCCTCTTCCTTGCTCCTTCCTCCTCTTTACTGACCTCTCCTTGTTCTTCCCTTCCCGAGAGATAAAAGAATCTGCGAGGCTATCGTGTGAGTGTGCTTCCTCTACGTCTTTCTTTTCTTGTTAAAACTGGTTAAAGACTTCTGAATTGTTGGTTGTTTAAAAAAAAAGGTATGACGTGTTTCATTTTAATTTCTTGTCATTCGGGTGTTGATAAATTGGTCTATACAAATACGGATGTGTATTTTGGAAACCGGTTGTGTTATTGTTACTGTGCAGCATTTTTGTTACACCACATTTCAGACAGCTGGAGGCCAGAACTGTTTATGAATATTTCTTTTACACTTCTGACTTTCACAATCTTTCTTCGTCTTTGCCAGGGGGAATTCCAGCATGCAATGGGACCTTCCAATTCATTAT
>NC_051415.1:23875537-23877154 GCF_015228065.2 Penaeus monodon
GTCTAGACTCAGCGGAGGCCTTGCAATATGTATTTATAACAAGCATACCGCACACATCTGAATAAGAATTACTTTTTGTAGAGGCTTAACTGTAGGAACTATATATCGCAGACCGAAATCTAATTTCAGGATCTTTCTAAAGAAGCTTAGAAATTTTGCCTAAAGTTAATGCCGAAAAGTTTATATGTATTACAGGCGATTTTAATGTGGATCCTCTGAGATTAGACTCCGGAACAAATAAACTGTGTTCTGCATTTAATAAAAGCATGTTCCTTAATTGTGGATATAACCTACTAGAGTAAGCAATACCAGTGAAACGCTTCCTAAATAAATATGGACAAACAACCTGAGCAACTTGATCGAAACCAATATTACATAAACCCGGACGTCTGACCACTTCCCGGTATATTATGTGTACAGGCAAGGCAATAGCCAACCGAGAGTTAAGAAAACTCAGATCCAGTACAGACATCTTTCAGAAGATGATATAGCTTCTTTTCATAAACAGGTATATCTTGGGTGCATGAAATTTTCATCTCAAGGCCCAAACACTGCCACTTATAGGTTTCATAATACTGCAACATCTTCATTTAACACTTATTTCCCAGTAAAAACTAAACTATTCAAAGAAATATCTACTTAGCAAACATTGCGACAACTCTTGTCCGATCTATGAATGACACGCAGATGAACTTTAATTAATATGTACCTTGCCAAACCTGCACCACAGGCCCTTGCCCTCACTGAGACCTCCCCTACTGAGGTATTATGATTAAGGAGCAGGCTGCGATAGCATTCCCGCAGTCGTCATCAAACCTATCATTCCTCACATTTCACATATATTAGCTTATGTACTTAAACTATCCTTAAAACAGGGCACTTCTTTAGTGCTTCTAATATAGCAAAAGTAATCCCGATTCTAAAATCTGGAGGCCCAGCGTCTCTCTCTATATGCAGCAAACTTTGAGGAAAAAATAGTTTATAATAGAGTAGAAATTATCAGCATTAAGAATAACATTTTCTCAGAGAAAAAAAATCCACTGAAACTGCCCTTGTGTCATTCACTGATAACATATACAAGTTTTGTAATAAAAAAAAATCTCAGCTGGAACAATTCTAAACTTCAGTAAAGCTCTCGACACAGTCAACCATGGTATCCTTCTCGCTAAATGAACTACGACGGTACTGTAGTTAACCGAATAACAGGTTTCGATCATGCTTGACTAATATGTCACAATTCATAAACCATGGTGGCACTCTTTCATCTTCCCTGCCTACTATGTGCGGCGTTCCTCAAGGCTCGATTCTAGGAAACTTGCTCTTTCTCCTTTTTATTAATGATTTAACAAGAAATTCAAGTTAACCTTATTTGCAGACGACTATGCAATCTTTTTAGAAGGTCCCAAAATTGAACTCCTAATCAATGAAGCAAACAAAGAATTAGTTCTTGTTGATAGATGGATTAAATGTAATAAGCTGAAAATTAACAAATCCTGCTATATGATCTTCAACATAATGAAAAAAAAAAATGCCAACCACCATTCCACAAATTTCAATGAAAAATAAATGGGTAAAAAAAAGAAAAGTAATGTGGAGCAGTCACATTACTTCCATATC
>NC_051415.1:23877179-23877948 GCF_015228065.2 Penaeus monodon
CAGTGAACGCTATGGCACTTTACATCTAATTCGGGATATTCTCATAAATGCCTGCTCAAAGGTGTTCTATTACTCACTAATTTATCCACAACTCACATATTCACATTGTCTGGGGAGGCTGCCACAAAACAGAAATAAATGTATATTCAAAACGCAAAGAAAATAATCAGATCATTAGCAAATCCACAGCGCCTGATCACACAAACGATTATTTCTTGAATTTAACATCTTAAAACTAAATGAAATCACTCAGTACTACAGTGCCTTATATGTTCACGCTATTTCCACAGCTTAAACTAAATTCACCGCACACAAAAGTTGTTTGCATCACGGTTCTACCATGCAATTAATAGAATATAGTGATGAATAACTATTTATGTCTTTCCGATATAAATTTTATGTAAACCCAGACATTGCATGGAATACTCCATATGGTAATACTATATCTGTGACTTTTTCCTCACTTTTATGAGGATATGTATGTATGAATGTACAAACTATGTTCCTACACTGTAAGTTTGTCACTTATATGTTAATATCATTTATTTTTATTCATATTTTATTCCTATGTATTTGAAAACAATATGTATAGACATTTCAGTTATATGTATCATTACGACATTATCATGATTCTACATCAAGGGTTGCTTTCATGAGTCTACTTAACTCTCAAAGGTTCAGCCAGTCATATGTATCTCTGCATCTTATTACCAGTATGTAATTGCTATGTGGCTAAATAATAGTTTGAATCTGAAAATCTGAATCTTAA
>NC_051415.1:23878100-23878551 GCF_015228065.2 Penaeus monodon
GCGAAATCCTGAGGAGCTAATTCTATTTACACAATCAGATTAAGCTCCATACGAGTTACCAAGTAAAAACTTACTTTCATCTGGTATCACAATAAGTCACTCTTACACACTCTCATTTTCTATCTTGTGTTAAGTATGCTTTTGACAATTAAATGAAAATCGTACTTGTTAAAGGAAGGAAAATTTAATTCCATGCAAAGTAGACCCTGGCTAACCACACAATTAACCCAGCGATTTTCTAACAACTGGAAACGTTTCTCAAAGTCCTTTATTGAAATAATTTTCTGTTCGCAGTTGGTGGAGCCGTTGTTATGGTGAAGTTCGATGTTGCCTACAATTATGTTCTTTTGCGGAATACCAAATCCCGATAGTAACGAAGAATTACTTAATAATATTCCTTGCCGGTAGATTAACTATTTGCAGCGTCCTTGTTTATTAAGAAATACGCGAC
>NC_051415.1:23878929-23879760 GCF_015228065.2 Penaeus monodon
GCTCTTGCAACAGCGGATATTATCAATCAAGTCCGATTTCCTGACCACAACGTGCAAGTGCAGGTTTCAGAGCACGTTTGGCAATTCTTCCTTATGATCAACTGTCATGGGCCTATTAACTGAAGACTGAGCGTGTTTCTGATATTACAAATACGAGGACAAAGAGGAAGATCATTTATTCTCTCGTTTGACTGGTATAAGTGACGCGCCTTGTCCGCCACATGGAATAGCTAATCAGTGCTCAATATCATATAGCCTGAGTGGCGAATTGAGAACAAAACAAAAATTGAAAAAAGGCCCGTCATGCACAGTCACTCAAACACCCCCACTATACCTTCCTCCTTCGTATCTACCTAGACAGTACCCCCATACCCACACACCCCTCAAGAGTCCGCCCCTGCCCCCTCACCCGCCAAAACAGCACCCCCCGCCCCCACTATTCGCCTAAACGCTACCCGTCCCTCCCCCAAACTGCCTATGTGGTACCCCTTCCTCCTTCTCCGTCTGGCTGTATTATCACCCCCCCACCCCCGCTTTATCCCTCCCTCCCGGGTACTGGCGGTTGCACAAGTGGAGCCATCCGGACCGAGAACCAAACCAGCTGGCACTTCCACAGCTGGCTTTTTTGACATTTCTTTCTTAGTCCATTCACGTATTTGTAAAGAAAAAATTGCCAATTTATGTCAATCGGCAATAGAATTCCTTTCGTCTCGTAAACCGTCCAGTGCTCTCGTAGCCTTATTTATGTTTTGAAGCTGCGTACGTATACGTCCTTGAATTCGCAAATTCAGTGAGAATTGTTTTGTATGCATTCCCACATATGCGCGCACA
>NC_051415.1:23880231-23880565 GCF_015228065.2 Penaeus monodon
ACGCCGCTTTTCTCATCCGCAGGTTGTGCTGATCGTCAACGTCGCTACGTACTGAGGTTACACCAATCAGTACCACGACATGAATGTGCTCCACAATTCCTTCAGTGATTTCCAAGTCATTGGCGTCCCATGCAACCAGTTCGGGAAGGTGAGAAGCATTTGTTATTAGAAAAAAGACTAGGTAGTCTGTTGATGACGGAAAGACTTTTGCAAGATGATAACACGGAGACAGAGTATGCAACCATCACGAAACACAAGAGAAACCATAACCTTCGCTGTAACTGGTCTTAACTGGTTCAAATAATCTCATTGCTTTAAGTAGTAGAAACTTCTT
>NC_051415.1:23883920-23884728 GCF_015228065.2 Penaeus monodon
GTAAACACTTCATAGAATTATGATTATCCTTTGTCAAGAGAGTGCCTAAAGTTCCAGTTCTATCAGACAGAAGTGCGTAGAAGGGGGAAAATAAGCAAGAATAAGATTTGATATTTGATATCAGATATTTGATGTTATCTGCGACAAAAATGGCAATAAACTGTAAATAAATATAGCTTATTAGAAATGATCACTCCTGCAAGTCATGGTGACTCCGCAGCACCTTTTCCTTCGCTGAGTCATCGTGACCTAGTCAGGCTCTGCCAAACGGTACCGAAGGCCCTCGCTGCAATTTTCTTGCAGTGTATTGCAATGGAAAAAGCTTATGGGGTTCCCACCCAGCAGTCACCTAGCAGCTGGTAACTCCTTTGTTTTGGATTGTTATTTTGACTGGGATTTCTTTGCTAATGTTCCCGAGAACTTTGAGAATAATTAATAGTCATTAGATATAAACCATAATGTTTAGACATATATTTCCTGTATTTTTATTTAGCAATAGCATCTACAATAGTGCCATATCTTGTTTTTAAATGTCACTAATCGGATTGTTTAAATGCCACTAATCTGACTGTTTAAATTCCACAAATCTGATTATTATCCTTACCAATAACAATATAAATACTTTCATTTACGATCCCTACTTCAAGTTCACACTTCCTTCACTACAGCAAGAGCCTGGAGGCAGTGGCTTAGAAGTTGAAAATGGCATCAAACACGTCAGGCCTGGAAATGGGTTCCTTCCTGACTTCCCTCTGCTGAAAAAGACAAATGTGAATGGGGTGGACGAGCATCCTTTGTTTACTTATCT
>NC_051415.1:23887389-23888176 GCF_015228065.2 Penaeus monodon
CACAGACAGGATAAAGCCAACGGATACAACAATACTGAAAAGGAAAAAACTATATAAAAAACAAAATAACATGCAACAGAATACCAACTAAATTTCTTCTATTCAACCTGGACGCATCCCCCCCCCCGCATCTGACCTCCTGACCTCTCGACCTCTGACCTTCCAGGAGTACTGTCCCCCGACGCGCGAGGAATTCGCCGACCCGAGCCAGCTGTTCTACCACCCGATGAAGAATAACGACGTCCGCTGGAACTGGGAGAAGTTCCTCATCACCAAGAGCGGCAAGCCTTACATGCGCTACGACGCTGACACTCGGCCCGACGCCATCAAGAGCGACGTCGCGTTCCTCCTCCAGCAGGAGTTTTAGGTCCTGTTAAAGAGCTTACCTGTCGCCAGGGCTCTTTGTCAAAGTGCCAGATAAAGTGTTTTTTTTTTTTTTTAAATGTTGCTTCTTCTACGTTGCCATGCCTATCCTGCATGATCCCTCTCTTCCCCGACTGTAATGTGTCCGTGACCCTTGACTTTGCATGACGGCATGAAGGTGTCGCCAGAAACCCCCCCCGGGTGGGCGGCGCTGGAAGGCGGGGCGAACTTGGGTCGGGTCTTCTAGCACATTCATCCTGACCCCTGTGACCTCTGCCTGCCATGCGGGGGTTGAGGGTCACGAGCCACGACTCAAAACACAAGAGTAAATGCACTTTTACTTTCGAAATGCTTCGGGTGTATGAATTTCTTATTCTTTTTTTTTTCTTGTTACATGATGCTCTTCATTAAAATGCCAGTCTTA
>NC_051415.1:23888417-23888639 GCF_015228065.2 Penaeus monodon
TGTTTTACTGTAAAAAAATATTTGTAGATCTCTTTAAGATTATTCTCAATTTGCATAAAATATATCATACATTTAAAAAATCTCCATCAGCATCAAGAATCCTAAAAAACGAATTGCCAGATTTTCAAAATTTGCTTTGGTTTCCTAAAAAAAATGAGGATGAAAAAAAGGTTCAGTAAAAAAATGAGAGGGTTTAAAACCTTCAAGGCCGTTTTTCTGGTT
>NC_051415.1:23889030-23889506 GCF_015228065.2 Penaeus monodon
TTTTGAATATTGCAATTAATTTTCTGTAACTTTTGATGAATAAAACTTCATCAACTAATGACCATAGAGACTGCTTAAATTTTTTTTCAAATCATATATATTGCTCGAAGATAATCTAATTACTTACCGATTTGAAAACGTCACTGGTGTGTTTGTGTTGGAAAATGCTCGCTTCTGATTGGTCAGTCACACCTTTATTGTTTTTGGGATAAATGTAATTTATATCACATTTACTTATTTAATTACATCTGTATGATCAGCCGGCGATACTATTGTAATGACTATTGTAATAGGTGTTCGAGTGTGTGTTATGGGTGTGATGTGAAAAAGGCTATTCTTTATAATACAAAAAAGGAAAGTTTTGCAATAGCAACATAAAGAATAATGTTTATTGTTTCATTTATTTCCTGACCTGTATGTAAATAGTATAATATCATTCTATATTCATTTGTAAATTGATGAATGAACTCAACAAC
>NC_051415.1:23889619-23889693 GCF_015228065.2 Penaeus monodon
ATGCTACATGCTACCGAGTTTGTCCTTAGAGCCTGCTCTTGTGCAGCGCAAATCAAACACCCCGTTCCTCGTTT
>NC_051415.1:23892339-23892687 GCF_015228065.2 Penaeus monodon
GCTCTTAGGTGGCTAGTTGAAGTATTGTTATGATTTTTGAGTCTTTGTAACTTTTCATTTGCGTTTCCTGTCATCTTTGAGACTAGGCAATGGAAAGAAATCTAAAAAAAAATTAAAAGGATATAGATTTCTGTCTTATGTATTATCAAGCTAAATGTTTTTTTTTCATATAAATTATTTTACAACAATCAGCTTGGGTTATGTTTGCAACGTTCTTGAGGATTTCTTACATTCAGAGAACCTTGGAATCCAATATGCGATACACGGCAAAATTACAGGTTACTATGAGCACTCAAGACATAATTTAGGTACCTGCATATTTCATGGTTTGAAGTGTGTGTATGCATT
>NC_051415.1:23893821-23893931 GCF_015228065.2 Penaeus monodon
CAGTCCATTACCGACCAACAAAGAGGTGTGAGAAACGAGTTTTTTTTTTCACAGAGGCTCCAATGAGGCTTGAGACCATCCAAGCAGCAGCTGCTAAGAGAAGAAAGAAA
>NC_051415.1:23895606-23895712 GCF_015228065.2 Penaeus monodon
AACTTGAAAGACATGTACAGAGGCCTGAACAAAAGCGTAGGACCTAAATTGAAAAAGGTTTGCCCAAATAAGTCAGTTGATGGGACTTTCATCATTGATTCTTCAC
>NC_051415.1:23895977-23897480 GCF_015228065.2 Penaeus monodon
AGCTTTACCACCAGAAATGAAGGATGCTAAGATCATCATCCTATACAAACAGAAAGGAGATAAAGGAGACTGCAATAACTATCGTGGAATATTATTACTTGATGTGACTGGCAAATTATTTGCCAGAGTACAACTAACAAGACCTCAAACATTAGCAAATCCACAATGTGGATTCAGAAGCGGGCGTTCTACAGCAGACAAATGCAGGAAAAGTGCAGAGAACAAAATAAAGAACTCCACATGGCATTTGTCGATCTCACAAAGGCTTTTGACATGGTCAGTTGTCAGGGTCTATTTTCCATCTTGCAAAAAACTAGGCTGCCCACCTAAATTGCTTGGACTGATCGAGTCTTTTCAAAATATATCAGCCACTGTCTTTTTTGAGGGAGTAACGTCTGATCCGTTTACTGTTCGCAGGAGGGTCAAAAAAGGGTGTGTGCTGGCTCCCACACTTTTTGGCATATTCTTTTCGGTACTGCTACATCATGCTTTTGACAACTACACAGATAATGATGAAATCTTTCTTCACAGCAGGTCAAATGCTAAACTGTTTAATCTGGCCCGAAAAAACTAAGATATGCAAGATACTAGTCTGCGAGTTTCTGTTTACAGATGATGCAGCCCTCGTATCTCAAAGCTCACAGCACTTGCTGGACCAGTTTAGCGCAGCCTGCTCAGATTTTGCTCGAGTCATAAGCACGAAGAAGACAGTTGTCATGCCAAACTGGTAGCACCATAGCTCCAGTATTAGTCAACGAGAAGGAATTAGCTACCTGTGATACATTTTGCTACCTTGGTTCTACTATAAAAAATGATCTCTCGCTCCACACAAAAATCCGAAGACGCATTGGTTTGGCTGCTACAACATTCAGCCGGCCACAACACCGCGCATGGGAAGAAAACACAACTGTGCGTAAAAAAAGCTCGTATTTATGAGTGCTGCATTATTAACGCACTATTTTATGGATCTAAGACATGGACCATCTATGCAAGACGCTAGAAGAAGCTAAACACGTTCCATATGCGCAATCCGGAAGTATATCTTGGAGTGACAGGGTGACAAATGAGACTGTACTGTCCCGCGCAGGCTGTGTATCAGTGGTGCAGTCACTGAAGATTTGTCGGCTTAGATGGCTTGGCCACATTCGTAGAATGCCTGATGACGAACTACCCAAAGACATATACTGTATTCTGGGCTCAGCAATGGTGTAAGACGGTGTGGCAGACCCCTGTTGAGGTACAAAGATGTCAAATGCGATCTTCAAGCTCTCGAGATCGCATCTGATGACTGGGAAGAACTCGCTGAAAATCGTGTTGAGTGGCGAAGACGGCTTCACAAGGGTGGTCGTAGCATGGATGCTAAATGGCTGTAAAAGCTGGAGGCAGCTCGGAATAGTCGTGCGCATCCAGACATCCATGGCTGATGATATACTCAACTATGACTATTTTGCTATGTTACTGTTGGTGTTAACTTTCTTTTTGCACTTCGTTAAATCTAACGTA
>NC_051415.1:23901280-23901631 GCF_015228065.2 Penaeus monodon
GCATGCTTAAATCATGAGAAATTTCATGGCACATGATGACTTGTTCGAGTATCAGAAATTTTCACTTTTTCTTATACAAACAGCGTCACAAAATAATTCACACTTTCTCTTTTTTTCCATATTCTAAAATTCTTTTTATAACACACACGCACCTACTCATGTATGCCATATCATACCATTTTACAAGCCTTACCATCTCTCTTGCACCTGGAAGATCCCGGTTCATTACGCACTGAAGGAGCAAGTGCATCCTCTGGGCCAAGGGGAGGAGTCACGTACTTCGTAACCTGATCGTGCCTGGGATGCCATATGCAGCTCTTTATATTCCATAGACGCTGAATTAGGATGCCA
>NC_051415.1:23902184-23902468 GCF_015228065.2 Penaeus monodon
CTTTAGCTTGATGCAAAGAACCACAATACTTAGACGTTCAAAAAATCCCCAAAAAAAAAAAAAAACAAGCCAAGCCCTGCCAAAGAGATAAGCTAAATAACAGAGTAACAAGGATAGAGAATACTTCACTCCTGAAGGTACGGAGGAGGGGAGTGAGCTCGCAAGAACGAGTTTCCCGCGATATCACGTGAGGCGGCAGATATTCTTGTTCTTTGGTAATGTAAGAATCACGCTTTTCGCAACCAACAATATATCGTGACGGAGTTCTGAGTAAAAGAAATACA
>NC_051415.1:23902683-23902775 GCF_015228065.2 Penaeus monodon
TGCTTCTTACACCTTCACTTTTGACATGATAACATGATGCAGGTTGGGCGTCATGCTGAGTATATACATTTCAATAAAAAAGTTTCGAAATT
>NC_051415.1:23902800-23903168 GCF_015228065.2 Penaeus monodon
GTGTTATGTGTCTTACTGAAAGGTAGATATTTATCATATACATTTTTGTCAAACTACTTTTCTGCAACGACATATACCCTTTGACACTTTGACTTTATGAGAAAGGTTAACGATAAAAGTTGTCTCTATATAAAAAGTTTAAAAGAAACCAGATATGACGATATTTTTTTCTGGAAAAAAAAATAGATATAATGATTACTTATAGCATGTCTAAAATCCAGAAATAATCATTGATCCACTTAGCTAGCTAATTGTCTCATTGAATTTACCGAGCTGAAACTGACATTAACCTTTTGAATATAACATGAACATTTTTTTCTCTCTCTCTTTCTCAATAATCCTGCTTTTCCTATAATGAATTCTAACGG
>NC_051415.1:23903232-23903931 GCF_015228065.2 Penaeus monodon
ACCACCCATTACTATAAACATTTGCTAAAAAACCGGTATGCTTGTTATCGTGTATAAACATATTTCCCCAAGCATTGTTATCCATCAGCAAACCTGCTCGGTATTCTATATTTCAATTTTCTTTGGTCACGGTACACGCCACACGACCGCACCGGCAAGCAAGAACACCTGTCCGTTAGCTGGCAATTAAGTCTATTTTGACCAGGCACGGTTATTGCCAGGAGGGGGCAGAAAGGGGGACGGGGAGGGGGGGGCGTGATACAGTTGAAAAGGGGCGATCGCGACCAAGCACTGTCAGTTCGCCGCAGGATTGAACGTCAGCTGGACATCTTCTTTGAGCTCACAGGTTTGCTCTTCGTAGTTAAGTTGAGAAGATAGTTCTAAATAATGATTTTTTAGAAGACTGTTCGGTTTGGGTAATACTTTTGCTCTCCGTGCTTCGATTTTCCTCTTTGGGTTGAATGCAACCCATGTTAGTTCGTGATCGTTGAGCGTCTGCTATACAGAGAATATCTGATTATCTACCTTTGTTGCACGACCGTCACAGATCATTTAAAGACTTGGTAAAATTGCTAAATCTATACAGACCTGCAAGATGTAGCTAGAAACTATTCTTGGATCTTGGTCAAAGGCGACAGGTATGATAATATCAGGTACATTTTACCTGTACACAAGAAGGTCATTTGATATTACACTGGC
>NC_051415.1:23904180-23904529 GCF_015228065.2 Penaeus monodon
ACATGCATAGATGTATATACACACAATTGCATATGCCGCATCGACCAGGTTTAGTGGGGCCTGGATTGCTTCAGCCGGTAGACATTAAGTGTTCGTAATCAGAGTTGATGTAAGAAGGGCATCCAGTTACCTAGGAGCGACGCTAAAATTCTACAAGAGCGCCGATTTATGAGGAGCAGTTCCTTACTTGGTCATTTTCAAACATACACCTCTTTCCGGGGAAGGTAAATTCGATAATATCCCCATGGGACAACTACATCTTATAGATTTTATTAATCTTTCAGTATTGAGCCTTTTTGAGACGGAAAAGGAAAGGGAAAGGGGAAAAAAGTACAAAAACATTTGGTAA
>NC_051415.1:23904556-23904973 GCF_015228065.2 Penaeus monodon
GACCGGGATGCGAAAATAAAATTTAATGATAGAAACGAAATGCTTGCCATTCTTCTACAAATTAATGTATATTGTTTTGTAGGTGCTAGTACATAACGTAAACTGAGTTGCCATATGTACAAGAACATATATATGATCTGATTTTATAGGGAGAGGGGATGATGTAGCCTGTAAGGAGGCGGCAGGAAAGAGAGTAGCGAGTCAACATGAGAAGGTGATATCTAGCATGACTTCGAAGGAGAAGGGAAAAAAAAAGTGGTTATTGCGTCATATTCAGGGAGGAGGCGAGGCAGGTGACGAGGGGCTTGAAGACTGAGCAAGGAAGGGGCTTGGAGTGACTTCTGGACAGAGAATGGAAGATAAGGAGAGTTGGGGTGGAATAAGTCCAGGAAAGGAAGAAGAGATTAATAGAATTAG
>NC_051415.1:23905064-23905237 GCF_015228065.2 Penaeus monodon
TATACGCAAATCGACTGGGCAGACAGAGGAGCCGAGCAGAGAAGAATGTGCAGCAGGTTTGGGTGATGAAAGATCCTCATGAAAATGCTGCCAAACGAGGAAAACGTGTTGAGAAGATGGATGACATTAACTCTGAGAAGCAATGGGGTTTTCATCAGTTTCATAAAATCTTC
>NC_051415.1:23905652-23906480 GCF_015228065.2 Penaeus monodon
TGCAGATTGGCAAGAACGATTTAATAGCGAAGGTCATCTGCAAAACGAGAGGAAAACCTTACGACGGCAATTAGGCCAGATATACCGTAAGGTTTAGAATCGACGACACTGACAAAAAATGGGAGCTGGAATAGGCAGAGTTGCAGATATTGGGAGAGATATGGATTGGCAGGATCAAGAACGAGTCTATTAGAAGAACAGCCCAAGTGAGACGGATTGCTTGCGAAATGAGAGAGACGAGGTTGCTGTGGTTCAGACATGTACGGAGGAGTGATGCGGGACACGTCGGGAGAAAGTTGCTGAGGATGGAGCTCCCAGAAGGGAAGGGAAGATGAAGACTAAAGAGGAGGCTTATGGGTATGATAAAGGAAAAAGGAAAAGGTACAGAGGATAAGGCGAAGCGATGACCGATGACCGACTGGCAACCAGTCATTTTTTTTAGACGGGGGTACCCAAATTAGGGCAATTAGGGATCCCAATAAATTTCTTTTCACTTGCTCTGGTTGGTATTATTGACTGATGAGGATGGAGCTTTACTCATTACAATCTTAAAGACATTGTCAGGACGTTTTCAAGATTACATATTGCGATTTTTACATATTTTCTCTTAAAACTGAGAAAGGCGACAAAATACAGCATACCTTATTATTAGAAGAATGCGGAGTCATTGCATGAACACAAGATCGAAATACAAAAATTGAAATAGATATTAACCACACTCCTTCTGAATGAAGTGAGGCTAGTCAGATCTTCAAAAGTTGCTACCTGAAAAAGATCCGACACACATTCTGTTTTTCAGTGTAATTTCTTTACTCTTTATAAAAAGAA
>NC_051415.1:23906610-23906877 GCF_015228065.2 Penaeus monodon
CTTCAAGATATCGGGCTCTGATATCTCAGTCGGGTGTGAATAAAGGAATAAAGAGTAATATCTTTGAAAAAACAAAACAAAAACTACTAAGTTTTATATTTCCTTCCGTCTTATCGCCGGGACGTAAATTTACATCGATGAATTCAGGAGTAACTTATTCTCTTCATTACTTACCCGTCTTCGTTTTCCTTTTTTTCATATTAATCCAAACAAGAAAAAATTAATGAAGAACACGGGTCCTGAAGGTCACACCAACCAAAACCCGAG
>NC_051415.1:23907028-23907981 GCF_015228065.2 Penaeus monodon
CGTATCCTGGGTGATGGTAATAAATTTGAACTTTAAATACATTTTTAGAAACTGTTATGATTGTATTGCTTCATCGTGATTATCCTTTTGTTTAGAGGACAGCAAGGCATTATTTTTGAAATCATGGTATATTTTCTTATTCTTTATTTTTTTATTTAAAATATGGGCATAATCAAATATAGAGAATTTATAATAAAGTGGGAAATCAATGTAAATAAATCTGGAGATACTAAAAAAATATGGATAGACACAATAAATCTGCGATAATTATTTCCAAACTCTGTATTACATTTTTTTTTCATTATTTCCATCAGTTACACAGTCGGAATCAGAATTTCATTCTCGGTTTTTAGCGTTTTTCAAAATTCTCGTTTTCCTTTTCTCTTCCGGCTACGATGACACTGTCAGAATGTGTTTAGTTTTGTCGTTTTCCAAATTCCCGATTTTCTTCCTCCTCTCTACCGATGAAGTTGTGGGCGGAGTTGGTCTCCCTGGCTACCATTAGATTTTTTTTCTTTATTTTTATTATCGTATTCAAATTCTCGCAGTTTTTCTCGCCACCATCCTAATGCTGTATATGCGTGGTTCTCCATCGGAATTTCGTCTTTAGCATTGGCGCTTTCAATCGCCATCGGGATATTATCCTTAGTACTAGCAGGCTTCTTCAACTTCCTTCATTCTCTCCTCAATTCCAGCCAAGATGTTGTGGGCGGGATTCGTCTCCCTCGCCGCCATCGGTGCAGCGGCGGCGCAGGACAGAGTGCCGTCGACGCTGTGCAACCCGAACAAGAACGGCTCCATCTACGACTATCAGGAGCTGGATCTGTTCGAGACGCGGAACGTCCCGCTCTCGGAATATCGGGGACAGGTGAGGCCTCAGTGCAGCATCTCTTTCTGTGTCTTCCTGGCGAACGGTCGGTCTGGCTGGATGGCTTTCTCTTTCGCTCTCCCTG
>NC_051415.1:23908109-23908188 GCF_015228065.2 Penaeus monodon
TTGAATTTTATTCGAGTCATGGTGAATCTTGCTTTTGTGGAAAAAAAATATAACCTGCCAAGGCAATCCAGTCTAAGGC
>NC_051415.1:23908345-23908480 GCF_015228065.2 Penaeus monodon
CTCGGATATAACCAGTTCTTCCATCATAAATGTTCCGGAACTCCCCCCAAGGTTGCAGGTGGTTGTTGCAATGTGGTCACTCAACTATGGCGGGGATAGAGAATTTTTCCAAACACGTATACACACATACGTCAG
>NC_051415.1:23908791-23909782 GCF_015228065.2 Penaeus monodon
CCATTAGTCAGCACACCATTTGCCGACAACAGCTAGACTCTGTGGCTATTAATTACTAGGACAAACATAAGAGAGGAACACACAGGCGGCAAAATACTGTATCTGCGTCAACCGAGCCATTTAGGCAAATGCACCAAGGAAAACATGAGGCCAACTTGATTAACAAAAATAAATGCCCATAAATACAGTAGCCACT
This sequence comes from Penaeus monodon, assembly GCF_015228065.2. Taxonomy (NCBI): domain Eukaryota; kingdom Metazoa; phylum Arthropoda; class Malacostraca; order Decapoda; family Penaeidae; genus Penaeus; species Penaeus monodon. The sequence goes on from NC_051415.1 coordinate 23,908,988, forward strand.
GAAACACAAATGGCTGCCTAAAAGGACGGATATAGTACATTTCTTATCTTTTTCACCGTAGGTCATATTTTTCCTCCTCAACAAAGGGTTGTCCTCATCGTCAACGTAGCCGACGTATGAGGGATTCAAATGGTCAATACCAGATATGAATGTGCTGCAGAGTTCCTTTAAAAAAGGATTCAGGATTTTTGGTTTTCCTTGCAATCAGTTCTTCAGGGTGAGTAAGACAGAGGAGGAGGGGAGATAGGGAGATTTCAGTTTAAAAGGGGAAAATGAGGGTAAATAACCTGTAATGTGGAAAATCAAGCTTCTTTAGATTTCTGGCAACCAGTTCTTTAGGGTGAGTAAGATAATCTGAGAGAGGAGGAGAGAAGTAAGAATAGAAGGTAAATAACTCAGATATAAAGAGAAGGAAACACAATCTGATTACCTTGTAACAGTGGATAAGCAACTAAACCAATCGTAATCACAAAGTATTTTCTAATCTGGTTTCTTCTCCCCCCCTTTTTTCTCGTCTTCCCCCTTTCCAAACAATAGATATTTAATAGTACTTAATTTCACTCCAAATTAGCGGTCTGATATGATAGAAAGCTTACTACATAATCATCTTTAGCGACGCAAAAAAAAAAAAAGAACTAAATAATAGTTTAATGTATGTTCTCCCTCTACAGCAAGAGCCAGCTGCCAATGGCACGGAACTAGCAAATGGCATCAAATATGTCCGTCCTGGCAATCTATTTGAGCCAAACTTCAGGCTCTTCAGAAAGATCGAAGTCAATGGGGAGAACGAACACC
>NC_051415.1:23909901-23910380 GCF_015228065.2 Penaeus monodon
CATTGATTTTATTTCAATATTCGTTCATCTTAAGAACTATGTTAAATTGACTGACTTCAAATGATCTGCCTGCACTAACCTTGGTGTAGCTTCCCGCATTATAGCTTATATTTTCCATTCTAAATACAAGCAGAAAGTTCCACAAGTATCCCACTGCAAAGACATAGTATAAAGTCCATCTACATTCTTGAATTGCGTTTCCTCGCCACTTTTGACTGATTGACAATGGTCTTTTTGGCGAAAAATGGAATCCTCAGATCTTGATAATTGTCCCATTCAACTGGTGCTTATTTCAATTTAAACATGCAGTGCAACCTAGCGTTTATATCTAAAGAAACTTGGCAAAGTTTTAGGTTGTCTGCTATCAGCTAAATTTGTTCACATCAGCCACTATCGGATTCGTCCCTGTGTGGAGGTGTCTTCATACCTCACTTCATAGGCGTAAAAAATAGAAGAACAATACGAATGGTGTGCTGCCT
>NC_051415.1:23910417-23911395 GCF_015228065.2 Penaeus monodon
TCCGAGGTGTTGTCGGTAGATGATCAAACACAATATTCTTTTTGGTCTTCCGTTTTATACAGCCGTGGGGCGAGATGTGTAGATGCCTGCACGCAGGATCGAATCTGACCGTGGATTATATAAATCTATGTTCTTGTCACACAGCAGGTTACTCTTATGATTTCTTGCAATCGCACCCACGTACTATAGTGTTGTTTCTGATTTTAAATTTTAATGTTACGAAGACCATTCTCGACTGCCACAATTACAAATACTCTTCCTGCCCTATCTGCCTAAGAAACCACAACTCTGAACGAACTTTTCTAGATATATATTGTGCAATACATATTTTGATAACATATTGCTAAGATGGTATATAACCTTTTAATCTTCAGTACTAATCTAACGACAAAATCTTAATCGAGTTTTTCAACTGGAAGAATATAATATATTTGCATATTTTTTCTCCCCCATCACCAGTCGAGCTGCCCGCCCACGCGCCTGGCATTCATGAAACCGAGTATGCTGATCTACGAGCCCCTGAGGAGCTACGACGTGCGCTGGAACTGGGAGAAGTTCCTCATCTCGAAGAGCGGGATGCCCTACAAGCGGTACGACCCCAGCACCCCTCCTCTCGACATCGCCAACGATGTCAGTTTCCTCCTTCGAAGACAATATTAAGCTTTCTGTTTTTCTTTTTTTGTTTACTTGTTGCAAAAGGACCGTTAGAATAACCGTAAGAAAAGACGCCCATCTCCCGTGAAAGCTGCGTCCGTGCCTCTCTCTCCGCTTGCATGGTGCCATGAAGGTGCCGCCAGAAACCCCCCCCCGGGTGGGCGGCGCTGGAAGGCGGGGCGATCTCGGGTCGGGTCTTCTAGGGACATTCATCCTGACCCCTGTGACCTCTGCCTGCCATGCCGATGGGAGGTTACGGGAGCAATGATCGCGGGAAAAATTGTTTCGAAATTAAACGTTTCTTTCTTGAAACAGAGATGTTTG
>NC_051415.1:23915362-23915456 GCF_015228065.2 Penaeus monodon
AACATATTTTAGGCTTACAAAATGTTTGCTAATCTATGCATGATTTCTTTGCCTAATTGTGATGTAATATTCCTTGAAGAACATGCTCTAAATC
>NC_051415.1:23917258-23917332 GCF_015228065.2 Penaeus monodon
AACTCTAAATAATAACACTAAATACAAAGCAAAGCTTCGTAACCCACTGGCTGAAAACCACCGATCTAATGAAT
>NC_051415.1:23917491-23917598 GCF_015228065.2 Penaeus monodon
CCAATCTTCGTCTGCTCACTTAGTTGTTTGCTGTTTACCTTATCGCATTTTCCTTGACTTACCTATGGTATATTATTATATAAGCTTTTTTTGTGATAAAGCGTATG
>NC_051415.1:23918115-23918829 GCF_015228065.2 Penaeus monodon
AAATAGATAATGTAATCAAAGTATTTGCCGGTCAAATGGCTGTGTAACACTGCCTAAAAAGGTGCGCCGGTGTGTGCAGGCGGGAGCGGGATGAAGATAGCCCTCCTTAAAGAAAATATTTTATGTGTAAACCAAGCAAACTTATTTGTATTTTCGAGTAAATGCCTACACGATGAGGCTGAGGCAAGAAAAGTTAACAATGAACTTTTCATGCGTTGGCCTGCAGCCTCCAGCGTACCATATACTATGGTATTACAAAATTTCTCGCTTGATCTCGCTCCCGCCAGCTCGCTGCCAGTGTGGACAAGTCTTCATTCTGTGCGAGACTATGCAGTAGAATGAAAGTGCCTGTTATACAACTAACATCCAAGGAATGACGTGGGCAACTCTTCTAAGGGTGCCCCACATGATGAAGAACTTAATTATTTAAAAGTGCAAATTTGGTTGTTGTATGATTTACGGTAAAGTGATGATCAAAAATATATTCCTGAAGAAAGTAAAACCGACATCTACTCAGCTAATATTTGGCAATTTAGCTATACAGTATTGTCATCGTGCTATTAGTAAAGTTGCACTGAATATTCAAATATTGAGCCGTATCAGAACCGTAAAAGTAACATCGAAAAGGTCTCTACAGCTATTGAATGTTATTTCACATTGCGAATCGTATATTGGCTCTAAAGTTTATATACAGTTAGCAATTGGTCAATAGCA
>NC_051415.1:23919411-23919629 GCF_015228065.2 Penaeus monodon
TGAAGTTTTGTTTTATGTGACATATACTTCCCTAGTCTCATGTCTACTGATAACCCGTTGTCGATTTACAACGGATTTTTATGGGCAGGTGACATATTTCTTTATCATAATGAAGACTTCTTCATTACAAAGCAACAATGACATCAACAACACACTTCTGATTTTAGTATTTGTCATATTACGACACTAATAGTTTCATTTTCGAGAAAGCGCTCGCC
>NC_051415.1:23920853-23921138 GCF_015228065.2 Penaeus monodon
CAATTCCTTCCTATGCATTATTCAAAGAATAAATAAACTATTCAAGAATGGACTTCCATAGAGCTACATTTCGGTTCATGTACAAATTTCCCCCATTCGGCAGCAGGAAGTGCAGTCACTAACCAAGCCACGTTTCCTGGATTTCCTGTTTCCGCTGATCTCACACACATCATATCAAATACATGATGCAAATACATAATGTTATACCTGAGAGCTACCATAAAGCGGTAAGAAATCATATCGAAATATTGTCAGCAAAGGCGAGGATCTCAGTTGGTTGATTTC
>NC_051415.1:23921176-23921956 GCF_015228065.2 Penaeus monodon
TCGGGAAGTTGATGTGCCACGACTAGAGTAAAAAGGGAAACTGCAAATCTAAAAATATGAATATGAGTCAAAACGGGTTGGAAAGATTGAAAGAATGCCATGGTAACAAACGAGCTATCGAAATTAACTAGCAAAGGGAAGGAAGGACTGTGCTGTGCAGCCTTAGTGCTGTCGGAAAATCATAAATGGATTGGCGTGATTCTAAACAATACAAGACTCGGTGAAGCCACGACTGATTGAAACTTGGGCGAAATGGACATCAACGGCCTGGAAAAAAATAAAAGTTCCTGAAATATGTTTTGACTAACCACTGTAAATCACAATACAATAGAAACTGATCCTTGTGTGAAAATGTTTAACTAAATCATGCAATAATTGGTGTGCTTGTATCAAATGAATCCTCAGAAGGATATTTTTAACTTTTGATTTCAAGATTATGTAGTTAAAGTTTCCGTAACAGTATCTTAATTGCCGCTTTCAAGCATATTTCTTCGCTGATTCAGTGATACAAACACAAAGCTTCCGTAACAGTATCGTAATTGCCGATTTCAAGCATATTTCTTCGCTGATTCAGTGCTACAAATTCGTGAGAAGAAACACCAGAGAGGGATCACCCAGATTACCATAGACATACAGTCAAAGACCTAAACAAGGTAATGGTTTAGTCTGTCGTATCTATCAAGGCATGTTGCTGCTTGTATTAAGACATGCAAAATACTAATATGGTATATTTACCCCGAAAAATAACACGAAAAAATATAAAAACAAGTTTAATGGCCC
>NC_051415.1:23922202-23922939 GCF_015228065.2 Penaeus monodon
TCTGTTTAGAGAAAGAGATGTCTCCCGTTGCCTCCGTCAAGGACACATGCGTCACGGCGTTACGTAGGTGTGTTTGTCGGCGTCACGCATTGTTGACTGGTTTTCTGAAGAGACTGGCTTAAAGAACATCTTGAAAATGCACGTTTCCTCTTTGCCTACACATTTATTCCTTTCTTCATTTATTTTTCTTTCTTTTTTTTCTTTCTCTTATGTCGTCATCATTCACCCTTCTCCTCCAATTTGTTTACCACTCGTCTCGAAATTTTTTTCTAACTCTTTTCTTTTCTTTCCACGATTTCACCTTCTTTCTTTCTTTCTTTAATTTATTTTATAATTTTCCGTTTCTACGCCCTTCCCCTTATCACCTTAAGTTATCTATTACCAAATAAAACAAGACAAAGATTTTGCTTTAATTTTCTTCACTTTTTAACGACAATATTCCCCAGATTATCACTATTCTCTTTATCTCTTGAAGACACGTTTCTCCCTTTTCGCAGTGTCTTAACTAACGAGAGTCGCCTTCAAGTACTTATCATCTAAACGCAATTCCTCTTTTTATTCACTTTCCTCTTTTGCTATATACGTTCTCCCGCTGATGCTTGGCTCGGCGAGGTTTTAGTCGCACCTACTTTAAACCTTGGGCAAAGGAAACTGTTATGCAGCTTCGAACTTCAATCATTCTTCCTCATCTCCGCATTCCTCCCGCTCTCCTCCTCTCATTCTTTTTATAACATTTT
>NC_051415.1:23927470-23927952 GCF_015228065.2 Penaeus monodon
TGGTCCTGCGAAGGAGACTTATATAAGCAAGGACTTATATAGGCCAGAGCAGTAGACACCGGTTATAAGTCCGGAGCCGGGACAACAGAGACGAACCTGAGAGCGCCAGTCACCGCCCAGCCACTCGACGGGAAGGCAACGGTCGTCTCTCTGCTCGCAGGTCGGTTTACTGTCGTTTTGGGGGGATACGTGTTGTAGTTAACTCATTTATTTAAGGTTGACTCTTTTATTTACTACTGAGTGTTTATTCTACAAGGAATGATGAGAGTTCCATTTCAATGGATTTGAGTGTGAAAACTTTGACGAGGTTGCAGTAAAATGCTAGAGAATTTTGTATGAGGATGTTAACCATACTTATAGGGTCACTTGATTTCATTTATAAAGATTTTGATTGCTCATTTCGGGAACCGGACACTATCAGATATTGCAAGTTCTGAATAATTGCAATAAGTTAGCTGATTTCTAGAGAATTTAATTTGCTG
>NC_051415.1:23928250-23928513 GCF_015228065.2 Penaeus monodon
GTGTCTTGGAAATTAAAATATATTGACCAAAACGATTTGATTATTAGAGAAGTAAGCCTGGCATCAAAGTATCTTTATGCATTTGTTTTGTTTTCTCACCAAAACCAGATTCTGGCGAGAGTGGTTAGAAAGTCAAAAGGTCGCTAGACTTGACCAGAGAGAGGAAAGTGAAATGCATCAAGAAAGCAAATTAATAGTAGTGATATTTTTATTATAGCAGATCGCTATCACTCCTACAATACCATGGGTGTGATACAGCAGTC
>NC_051415.1:23929526-23930074 GCF_015228065.2 Penaeus monodon
TTTTTTTGTGTGTTGTGGTGTGCTTTTTCGTTTTCGTGTGTGGCGGTGCGTGGCTTTGGGGCGTTTTGGGTTGTGTGTGTGTTGCGTGTGCCGGTGTTGTGTGTGCGCGTGAGTACAGAGAAAAAAAATTAAAAGAAATAGTGTTAAAAAAAGATTTGAAATTTATAAAGGGGACTTTAAACTGTTGTTGCACCCCCTGTTAGCTGTTGCTGCGCTTAAAGCATCTGCCGTCCCTTCCACCGGGAAACAAAAAAGAGTCAAATAAACACTAATTTTGATAAGAACAAAGGAAATTTAAAAGACATAAAGGAAACCCGGAGTGTAAAAACAGAAGGTTAAAACCCCGGATTAGTTTATGCTTTTTGACAGGAAGAAAATTTCCCTTTTTTGGGGGAAATTCCTGGAAGGGTAGTAAAAAAAAAATTTGGGGGGTTTCGTTTGTCTTTCCCAAAGGGCTCGTTCATCCACTGTCTGTTACAGTCTATCGTTTGCATTTTGTTTTACTTTCACACCCCCCAACACATAAAACCACGCCACCACCAAACAAC
>NC_051415.1:23930420-23930584 GCF_015228065.2 Penaeus monodon
GGCAGGGAGTAACAAACGTTTACAAGGTTTTTAGCTTAAACACGTTTTGCCCCCAGGGGACTAGGGGGAAATACCCCGTAGCTTTTTTTTGGCCCAATTTTTCCCTTTAATCTCGTCACAAAAGGGGGTTTTCCTTTTTTTTACCGTCGATACCGAAGGAGTCG
>NC_051415.1:23931492-23932753 GCF_015228065.2 Penaeus monodon
AATAAGAAACTAGAGAGGGAAAGAGAAAAGAAGAGTATTTTCAATTCTTGGAATTCCCTCTCTGGAAGCGACAGACCTGTGGTAAGGGGTGCTAGCGTTTTGTTTATGCGTAATTGGTGGGTTGGGGGGATAGAGCGACGGAGATAAATATAGTATGTATGTGTACTTGGATTTCCCATCTCCGGAAAGTACAACAACAAATCAGTAAGAGACAACAACTTGTTTTCGTTATTATCATGGTTTATGAATCCCTGACATTCTTACTTAACGGAGATCTGACTGATCTGACTCATAAATGGGTTCCAGATTACTGTTGCCTGTTAAATTGACAATTTTCTTTTTTTGTAACATGAAACAGTTTGGAAAAGATGGAGAATAAGATACTACAAATACTTGATCCTGTAAAGGGCCAACCTATTCTTTGCTCCATACTGTTTGTAGACGTGTTTATTGGATAATGAATATCTTGAGCGGTTGGCAACAACGAGAAGGTTGTAGAGAAATCATAGTAAAGTAACAAAAGTTCTTATATAGCCAATAAGTATACGACGGTTTGGAAGTACCCACATATATACATAAAAATAAATATATTTCTCAATCATGAGTCACCCCCAAAGGTGTACCGAGACAAGGCTAGTGCTCACCAGTCGTAGCGGATGTTACGATGTAACTATCACCCCTCCCCCCCGTCACTATCTCACTGAAACACAGGACACGGGTTAAGGACATCGTGGCAGGACCTATTTTCGGCCATTGCTTACTGTCGCCGTACCAACAGGCAACAAACAGCTCTCCATGTAACAGCGCCAAGGTCAACTGGCGCGTATGTTCACAGTGCTTATCTGTTGTTGGTGTCCAGAGGTTATGATGCGAGACTTGTTTTGATCAGAATAGTTAAAGATAAATAGCAGACTAGTCGATGCATGTAAATACTCGTAGTTTCATTTACTCACATTCTACTATTCTGATTTTTATTTTTTCTACTACTACTACCATTGCGATTGTCCTTTACTGTTAATACTTATTTCTTACACTCTTGTTGAGGTACTTCCTCCCCTGCTATTAGTACGATTGCTGTTAGTCCTGTAACAGCTATTATCACCTCCGGAATCTGAATGACAATCACCATTATAGATAATCTACATAAATACATAGCACACGCAGAAACAAACAAAATCACTGAGATTTCCTGTAGCCTCTTGGGAAATTCTCAAGGTTGAGCACGAGAAATACATCCTTGTGCTCAGCCACTCGATACTTG
>NC_051415.1:23932804-23933058 GCF_015228065.2 Penaeus monodon
GCTGTATATATCTACTCAAACCCACCTTCATTTTTGTCTTTCAGCATGTTGTGGGCGGGGTTCGTTTCCCTCGCGGCCCTGAGCGTGGGCGCAGGGGCGGCGTCGGATCGGGTCGCGGCAAGGGCGTGCTTCCACCACCCGAACAATGGCGGGACCATCTATGACTTCAACGAGCTGGACCTCTTCGAGACGAGGAACGTTTCCCTCGCCGACTACAAGGGGAAGGTGAGGAGGGGAGGAATACGTGTTTTTTT
>NC_051415.1:23933573-23933838 GCF_015228065.2 Penaeus monodon
CTTTTAACAAAAGCAATCTTGTTCCTTCCTTTATTTATATAAGTAATTATCCTAGGAAGGTTAAACGTACAATTTCCTCTCGTTAACTTCTTCTTTCATCCTTTTCATGGGTTTCGTTTCGGCAAAATAACCACGTACACAGGTTTTCCTCAAGGTCAGCGTGTTGCAATGCCCATTTCCCAATTCAAAAGGTCAGGGAAGGTGTAGGTTGCTTTTGCGTTCTCTACCCCCCCCCCCCCTTCTTTTGTGGGAGTAGGGGCGGGGC
>NC_051415.1:23934118-23934311 GCF_015228065.2 Penaeus monodon
GTATCCTCCCCACTCCTTCCTCTGTTTCCATTGTCTTTTCGATACTTCTTGATTCTAAAAGACCTCCATTATCTGGTGTTATTTCGCTTGGTCGGGGGGGGGGAGGGGCAAATGGAATGCTGTGAGAAATTGTTCTTTTTCTCTCTCCAACCCCCCTCTCCTTATTAAAACTTTTTTGTGTCTCTCTCTCTCG
>NC_051415.1:23934425-23934708 GCF_015228065.2 Penaeus monodon
GGCAACTCCAACTATCCTACGCTAACCCCCCCCCCCTCCATGCGGGGAGGGGGTGAGGACGATAGATTGTCAGCGACCCCCCCCCCCCCCCTCCAACCCATCTCTCTAATGGGCACGGCGCCGCCACGAACTCGTTTGTGCCCGGGCAGCGTGTGAGTCAACCTTTGGACTTGTATGGTCATCTCTTCCGCCTTCTATGTTGCAATCCTTTCGGACACCTTGTTGCAGGATTCCTGATGACTGTACGCATAAGTGTGTGTGTGTGTGTAAATATAAATAAAAA
>NC_051415.1:23935164-23935445 GCF_015228065.2 Penaeus monodon
TCGAAAAGGTTAATGACCTCTGAAAGTTTCGTAACCGATGGCCATAGCTCCCAAGTAAGCCTCATCTGGAAGTAAAAAAAAGATAAATGCTCTGCCTCCTTAGAAATTGAACAGACAATAAGAAACCGTCTCGATCATATAAATACTATCAAATGAGAGAGATTTAAGAGTCGGGAACGGAAGTCGAAAGAAGACCATTCGGAAAAAAAGAAACCGTCGACGCCATAACAGGATCCGGATACACCTACTCCGGCTTTACCTAAGAAACACCTGCGGGGCCA
>NC_051415.1:23935501-23936094 GCF_015228065.2 Penaeus monodon
AGCTCCGTCGCCTCAAGGGATATGTATACCTATCGTCTCGCCATTGGAAGGGAATCCCGACTTTGTTGAATATCTTTTTGGTTTTATATGCATACTAATTAGATTATTTATCATCGTTACAATTTGGTGGATGTATTTATTTATCTCTTTCTCATGATTTATATTTTGAGGCGGGGGAATAGAACTGGAATTAATGGTGGTAAGCAATTGATTAATTGGATTCATCTTGGAAATTAGAAATTTTATAACTAAACACCAAGACAGATACAGCAGGCGGCTGTCGCATCATGCAAACGTTGCTCAGAAGTTCCCGACCTAATTTAGAGAAAATAGGAACATTTTCCCGTGATGAACAAAAAGAACTTCTCGCCCTCTAAACACGCTTCTCTTTTGTAATACTTTTCGCTGATTTATTTGAAAATGGCTTGTTCTCACGGTCAGATGCGAAGCGATTTACCCCGGATTCATGGTCGGGCGGACAAGGGAACTGTATTTTGAAATTTTTGACTCTCACATTGGTATATGGTCGTAGTCTAAATTCCACATACACAAAGGAGTAGAGGAAGTCATAAAATGGCATAATATTAGGCTTG
>NC_051415.1:23936414-23936706 GCF_015228065.2 Penaeus monodon
TTGAGCAGCTAATCCTAGAACAGACTAGGTCAAGGATAAGTGACCGGCACGACGAAACGAAAAGACTAGTTCCTACGACTTCTCCTTGCGATGAATTACCCTTAAAAAAGAGACAAATAAGAGAGAGAGAGAAAAAAAAAACACAATACGTGTTATACCTGAAAACTTAACCCAGGATAAGAGGTGCGGGGGAATCAGGGAAACTTTGCAATCTCCCACGAAGGGAATTGCGTAAAAAGTGGATAACCTTGAACAAAGACGCAGTCGGAGGTGTCTGTGTGGTCAGGCCGAA
>NC_051415.1:23936857-23937432 GCF_015228065.2 Penaeus monodon
TTAAAATTAGGTGACGCCCCGTTTGCATAAACAAACATAACATCTCGTAAGAATGTTGTAGAACAAACGTTAACCTCTATAGAGACGTCAGTAGAGAAAACAGAAAATAAAACAGACGCAGCATAATAATACCAACTGTTAAGGCCACCCCAAATATGGGCAGAAGAGACAAACAGAATAATTTATTTAGCCTTCCGCCTTGTCCCGCATCTCCCTGCGCTCACCCTTCCCTTGTGTAGTAAGCTGAGCTCATAGCTTATTTGGAGCACTGTGTAAATATGCATAGTTAGCGCAGGTCAACGCTAACATTTATTCAAGTTTCCAAGTTGACGAGGAGGGGTTGCAAGGGAGTTGCAAGACGTGAAGAGAGACAAAAGTGCTGAAACACTGTGGAAAGAAGTCCTTGACATCCATTGTTGTTTATACGCAGCTAAATAAAATAGCTTCAAATACACACGGAATAAAAGATGAAGGGAAATAGGAGAATTAAGGTAGAAATATTGTAAAGAGGGAGAGAACGATAGACCGCAAGTTTGTGTGAGATGGTGAATGGGTCTTTATGTATGTGTATGAAT
>NC_051415.1:23937515-23938406 GCF_015228065.2 Penaeus monodon
GAGGAAGAGACAGACATAGAAAGAAAGGGTGGAGAGACAGAGACCGCACAGAGGGAGTCGATATAGCTTAGTTGAGTCACTAGTCAAATCCTTTGCATAACAACTTCCCTGACTTTCCCTTCTCATCCAAACACACAATGACCAGCAATATGTCAGAGGATATGTCCATTGCAAGGGAAAGGGCCTTAGAATATTTACAATTGTTGATGTGATTATAAATACAACAGGGAGCTTTCGCATAAATTTAGGTACAGAAAAAGCCCATTTAATTTTTTCCCCATGAAAATGGCCTTGGCATACGTTAGAAACTCGATCTGTATATGAATTAAACACAGCAGTTACACATACAGCTTGAGTACTCAATTCTAGAGCCTTAAAGTCCAGTAAAGAAATTTTCTCCATATGATATGATATTATAATATTGTTAACTGGTTGATTATATGCCATTACCTATGCACAGTATAGTGTATGGGGACGAGTAAATGCACATGCACTTATTTCCCTGCTTCACCTCCTTCATCAGGTAGTGTTGATCGTCAATGTGGCGACCTACTGAGGGTACACTGCTCAGTACCTTGACATGAATGTGCTACAAAGCTCCTACAACAACTTCGAGGTCCTGGCCTTCCCTTGCAACCAGTTCGGGAAGGTAAGTGTTATTTTGTCTTCCGTTCTCACATTCACGCATTTATCTTTCATGTTTGTGAGGATGAATCGCCACAAACGACTACCTGTGTTCACACGAGTAGTCGTACAAGCGTCGCACATACACCAACATTAATATTTTCTCACATTTGTATTAACCTTCCTGTCTATGTGTTGAATCGACACACACGAATACATCTGCTCACACACTAACGGGCCCGCACATTCATGCATACACATATATGA
>NC_051415.1:23938547-23939341 GCF_015228065.2 Penaeus monodon
ATCAGTATCGTTACAGTCACCAATGATATATTTCTCTTTCAGTTTGAAGCTGTTCAGAGACATACTCATGATAAGTTTGAATGATTTTGACAACTCATATATTGACTACCTACCTCCAAAGTTATATTCTTGAAGCATATATAAAATGAGAATCTTTCACCATTCTTCATTGGTTGCCATTTATAATTCTATTTTTTTCCTCTTACATTTTCATTCCTTTCTGTTTCTCTTATTTGACTTCTTTCTTCCTTAATTTTCATTTTTTCTTTTTCTTTTCCCTTTTGTCTTCATTTATCTTGCTTTCGTGCTAACCTTTTTCTCTTTCATTATCCTTCCTTCTTTGTTTTTTATTTCATGATTTCCCTATCTTCTCACTCTCTTGCTTTATTTATCTATCATAACTTCATTTATTCATTTATATATCTATTTATTTGTTTATTTTCATTATGTGTCTACTTAGTCACCTATTTCTTTTTCATCAATATATTAATTCATTTATCTATTTGTTTGTTTACTTTATCTATGCTTCTTTTTATTCATCATTTCATTTATCTATTTGTTTGTTTACTTTATCTATGCTTCTTTTTATTCATCTATTCAGTTATTCATTTATTTCACTGCAGCAAGAGCCGGCAGCGAACGCCACGGAGCTCTATAACGGCATCAAGTACGTTCGTCCGGGCAACATGTTCGAGCCCAACTTCACCATGTTCAAGAAGATCGAGGTGAACGGCGAGAGCGAGCACCCTCTGTACACTTACCTCAAGGTGAGAGAAGGGCTGTTTAAAGGGCCA
>NC_051415.1:23939410-23939588 GCF_015228065.2 Penaeus monodon
AGGTGAAAAGAAAAGGTATTGAGGTTTTGTTTTTGACTGTCGCTGGTTTTGAGGTTTAGGTTTTTAGATGCCATTGGTTTTGAGAAGCGTAGGAATGGTATGCTTAAGCGAGGCTGAATAATTTCGCGGAATGAGAGGTGGATTAGGTATTCCGGTGAAAGTGTGCGATCAAAAAGGT
>NC_051415.1:23939695-23940308 GCF_015228065.2 Penaeus monodon
GCGAGGCAGGCATACAGGGGATATTAGGAATGCACCGTTTAATACTGCAATATTGATTTTCGCCCCCAGGAGTACTGCCCGACCACAAGGGAGTCCTTTTCGGACAAGAAAAAGCTGTACTACGAGCCCATCCGCGTCAGCGACGTCCGCTGGAACTGGGAGAAGTTCCTCATCACCAAGAGCGGCAAGCCCTTCATGAGGTACGACCCTGGCACCAAGCCGGAAGAAATCAAGAACGACGTGGCATTCCTCCTGAGCCAGGAATTTTAAGTTTTTTTTCCCCCCCTAAGGCTTCATATTTTATTGTTTATTTTAATACAAGTGTATGAACTTTAATAACCTTACAGTCATTTTGAATCTGCTTCGTCATGTGTTCCTTGTTCCCTCCTTGTGACTGCTGGGAGTCTGCGCCCCCGCCCATGCATGGTGCCATGAAGGTGCCGCCAGAAACCCCCCGGGTGGGCGGCGCTGGAAGGCGGGGCGATCTCGGGTCGGGTCTTCTAGCACATTCATCCTGACCCTTGTGACCTCTGCCTGCCATGCTGGGGCGAAGGCAGCTTTTCTGGTGTTCGCGGGGAAGGGAATAAGAAAATGACGCAGAAATAAAACAACA
>NC_051415.1:23940340-23941584 GCF_015228065.2 Penaeus monodon
GACCCTGGCAGTGAAAGAAAGAAATGCGCAAGATTATTAATATTTGTCTTTCGGTAAGAAAGGGGAGTGAGGATAATCGCAAATTATAATTTTTAGCGTTGGCTTATACGAAGGAAGAATTATGAGGAAAGCACTGGTGTATACGTTGGTCTGAAATATACCATGGAAGCTTTATAATACACGTACTTTCGCTGCATACATAAATGCAGTATGCACCATATGATCGTACTGAAAACAGAGAAACTATATTGAGACTTGAACGATTCTGCATCCGTATCAAAGTACAATGATAGTTATTATACTTAAATCGGCGGAAGTGAAACATTGAGGCTACAGCCATATATATATCAAACAGCCATATAAAAATCATTCGAGAAAACTTGAACTGGCGAATTTTACTTCAAACGCCAATCAGTCCTTTTATAAACGCGATAACGGATAAAGATCGATGGCTAAAATGCACTTTATAAAACTGTTATGAGGTTTTCATCACATAAAAACAGTTCCGGAAGCATATAATAACAGGTTATTTCTACTCTACTCTTATTAGCAGATTCAACAGCGGGTTGGAATGCACTTGTGTGCCTTATACACTTGCTCACTTGTTGCAGTATTCGCGTGGCCAGCTACTAATGATTATGCTCTACGTCGAGTCTTATTTGCCAGCTGTGACAGGCATATTAACACCGGCTGAGTGCTGGCGCTGTGCAAGAGTGATTTCCGCAATACCTGTCATGAGGGTGGGCACACATTCAGAACAGTAAGAATACAAATGCGCAGTCACTGGCAAAATAAACCACACTTCCATCCTCGCATTCTATAGGATGCTGACTCATTGCCAGCAAAACTTTTTAATTATGATTTTGTGCAGTCAGGATCGGACAAGGTGAGGTACACGGCTCTCAAGGGCAAGTGTAGTTGCATTCACAAATGCTACGATATATTTATCTAGAAACAAGAACAAAAATATATGAAGAAATGAATATAAAACATACAGAAAATTTAAACAAATGCCTTCATCTTATAGAACTTTAATGTCTAGACGGTAATATATAAGCTAGAGCTAATGGAGAAGGAAAAACGAAAAGTAGAACAAAAAATGGTGGTCAAAATGATAAATATAAAAAACACAGCAGAAACCGTACGCATTATGGTATTGGAAACCTTAACGTAACTCTGCTTTACTTCACGTAACAAGCAAATTTCGAAATATGAAATACAAACCCTTAAGATAAACAAAATCA
>NC_051415.1:23941896-23942986 GCF_015228065.2 Penaeus monodon
TGTAATTAACGCCATTAACTTGTATTCGGTTCCCTTCTAATTTTGAGCCTACTTTTATATCAACATTCCTGTATGGTTCGTTAGTAATATATCAGTGTTCGTTAATCAGAGCCGTCAAACATTCATGCATGCGGTAAGTGACGAAGACATATTTGTACGGACACTAATCAGCAAGAAATAAATACATTCATTCTCTCGCAAGCAGTACATTTTTCCCGCCGGTAAGAAAAAAAAACGTCCTTATCATCCACTAGAATCTTTCTAAACTGATTTTATGAGAGACAAACTCGTTGCTTCCAAAAATACGTAAATCGTTAAGATCAGCAGTGATATCATCACATAATCGGAATTGTTGTATGCACGTTATCAGTATTTCTAAGATTTTCCCCTGCTGATGTGTGAGATATTCTCAAAGTTACGTTATGTTGGTGTAATTTACAAATTCTTTTTTCATGGCTGTTTTAAACCTTCTTTGTCGTTTGTCTGAGATATAAGATATCAAGGAACACCTGACATAAGTTAGCCCTGTGTCAACGATCATATAGCCTGAAAATACATTGGAGATATGTCACTTTTTCATGGGACAAACCTGATCACTGATCATATTCATGAGATCGAAGGCCGGGTCATCTTGAAGAGCAAGAAGTGCGATGAACACTCTCTACCTTCCCACTAAGGCAAAGCCCGAGAGCCAGCTAGCTACCATCTGGACGCTGCTGAAGAGGTGGTCGGGTCGTTATAACCTGGTTCCTCTCCGTAAGCGACCTCTACCTGCGAGCGGACGGTCTCCTTGGGCGATCCAACATCGGCCTTCTTGGAGGAGCTGCTGGTGGAGGAGCTGGCGATGTCTCGCTGAGCGTGAGTGGGAAGCGTGGAGGATGTCCTGCCACACTTCTTGGCCGCGGGCTATTTCCACCGAGGGGCGGAGTGGCGGTCGGACTGACGGCCTCCGCGGTGGCTGGACGAGTGGTCGCTGTTCTGGTACAGCTCCTCGTCGATCAGCAGCTCGAAGTCGCCGTACTTGTCCGGAGTCGGGACTTTGTTCCAGTGGACGCTGTAAGGAGTAGCAGGTGAAGGGAACGTTAGCCAG
>NC_051415.1:23943318-23943611 GCF_015228065.2 Penaeus monodon
GAGAGGCGATTAGAAAGGAGGCAAACAAGACAGAGAGGTGAGCACCGTCACTGCTGCAACATGTCATGCAGCATAACAGTGAGGAATAATCAAAGCATACAAAAGGAATCCCGATGGCCTACTTGGGTATCCCGTCAGGTGGTAGAACAATGTTAATAAGATCATCCACGAGCTTGTACTTGAGTATTCTGTCGTTGGCTGTGGTTGACGTCATCGAGGGGGACGCGTTGACCTGTAAGGAGAAGAGCTTCATTATTTACTTAAAGCATTATTGGAGGTGAAATCGTAAGGTG
>NC_051415.1:23943718-23944004 GCF_015228065.2 Penaeus monodon
AATGAAAGGCACAGGGAGAGAAGAAGGTATAAAGAGTTTGTTCCATGATATGACATGAACGCAGCTAACAAAATCCGATGAGGGTCCTCCACGCAAAGTTCAAATCATCCACTCCGAGACTCATCCCTGGAAACACCTTGGCTTACACGTGTTCTCGGCACAACGCCAATATCAGGCACCAACCAGAATAGGCCTTGGGCCAAGTGAATTCATCTGCACATTATGATTGAGGGCGACTCGTAATCACACTCCGAGGACCAACAGATGTGAAAATCAAGTAGAATTT
>NC_051415.1:23944237-23944850 GCF_015228065.2 Penaeus monodon
CGATCATCCACGGCTTCAGCTGGTCGTCGATGATGATGTCATAACCATAACACTCGAAACAGTGTCTGTCTGAAGCCATGATGGGAGCGACAGCCCTGAGGGAGTGAACCACCAGCCACGTGATGTCTGTGAAGAGCTTGTCTGTGCTCGTCTTGCCTCGAGTTCCTTCCAGGTAGAGACGGAGGGTTCTCATAGGCCATTTTCCCCCGTGGACGTTATTGTACTCCTCCTGAAGAATGAAATAAAAAGTGGATTAGAAAACGCTGAACATATTTCCCCGTCTCCCTATTTTCGTGTCTGTTTGCATGCAATCCTCTATTTTTTTTTTACCCCAAGTTTCTGAATTGTGACGCTGGTTGAGGTAGACGAAAAGATGGCTTAGAAAAGGTTGAAAATCATTTTTTGATAGTTCCCCATGTTTCTGAATGGAGACATTTGTGAGATGGACGAACATGTTGTCAAGCTCCTGTCCTGACGTGTCATAGCGAACAGTGCAAAACCTGCAGAATCCTAGCTTGTACATGTATGCTTTCAGTGGTCGGTAGGACGTCACCAGAATGTATCTAGATAGCAGAGAAGAATCATATAAGTTTACAGTGTTCTAGGCATAGAC
>NC_051415.1:23945446-23946608 GCF_015228065.2 Penaeus monodon
CACAGGCGCATATATGGCTCCATACATACCACCACATTTTTTTTCATAATGTCCACATAGACGAAAATGAAAATAAACGATCACATACATTCTCAAGTCAAATTTTTTCCCACCAATGAGGAGCGGATTTTCAATGTATCTGGAGATAACATAGGTATCCTTGACGAGCGCAGGGTTAAATGAACTCTTGGTGTCCCGCGACCACTTTTTTATCTGAGCCAGTTTGTTCACCAAAAATATGCCTGTTGTAGGAAAAGAATGTAAATGATTAGATACACGGAAATCTCCTAGCTTGTTTCATTATCTATTTTATGCAACCAATCGCTTCGCTATTTTCAGAAAAAAACACAAGAGCAGTGTTTCCTTACTCCTTTATTTTCAGGGGGGAGGGGTAATTCACTCTTTTAACCTAAGTTATCCTTACCAATTTATCCTCTCAGCCAGTTCACTCATCCCAATTTCCCCCTTGAAAAAGCCGACTGTTGTATAACTAGATTTTTTTTGTATGTACACGTTAAACAAAAATATCATGGCATTATTAATTTCTCTTCTGTCAACGAATATTTGAGTAAACTATTGATAAAATCACTCCGCGGGTAGGAAATACTCCTCTATAAAAAAAAGATTAGGCTCGCATGAAAGGGCAAGCAGAAGAAAACATCAAAAAAAATAATGAGACATTAAAGCGACTACACAACTAACCTACGCCTTGAGAACGACCGGCAGGTTTGAGGATCCAAGTGGTGTTGGGGTTACGGCGAAATTCCTCGACGAAAAGATTGTAATCCGCAGGAAGCATGAAAGTTGTTGGGAGGAAGTCCAGATGTATGTAACGACCTGGTGGCGATAATATGCATTAAATGTGATTTACGATAATATCGTTGCTTTGCTGTTATAATAGTGAACAGGTATTGTGAAAAAAGATGCAAGTTTTGTTAAAAGCATGAAACTTTGCTTGTGGATTAATTGACTCTTGAGCTTTCAGTCTGAAGTGGTAGCCAAATGTGGGGGTCTTCCGGTGTCATATGACTGGCGATGATTTACAGACCAGACCTTGGCTCAGTTTTCATTATACAAAAGCTTTCAATAGAAAAGCATGTATTTTTTGTCTTAAATATTTTAAACAGGTAGCTATTTTTGCATCTTTAAGAGACCGGTATGG
>NC_051415.1:23946654-23947204 GCF_015228065.2 Penaeus monodon
GGTCGCAGTAACGACATCATCAAACACTGTGTTGATTACTTTATTCTACTTCCTATATTTTATGTCAGAGCTAAATTGTTATATCTGCTTTCAAAAAACAAAGGGTTCACAATTTCACGACGCTGAGGCAGCAAATAACAGACCGACAACTGGGACGACAGACTTTGAAAACGCAAAAATAATGTAACATTTATATCTAATAATTAAATTCGGTTCATTTAACCTTCTAGTTGCTTGATACAGGCTTTCCTATATAAGTCCAAACTGCATTTTCGATGGTACATTGCATCTTGAGCAATCATATCACCTTGTTGCAATTTCGTGTACAAGTGTGTGTTCTCGAGTAGCTTTGCACATCTGCGCACTCTTTGGTCAAGACGGAAAGAAAGTACAGGATGGAGCGGGTTTTTACTACCTTGAGGCATGTTACAGAAGTAACAGACATTGTTATCTCGGTTCCCTGTGATGGTGTCTTGCACCCCATAGAAGAAAAATAAATATTACACCCCCCAAAAAAAAAAAATATATATATTGGTACTTCAGTATTTTG
>NC_051415.1:23947230-23948358 GCF_015228065.2 Penaeus monodon
TTGAGACTCATTAGTTTTGTTCACATGTTATGCAAATTAAATGCTTGGTTATGCGCTCCTTCCGAATAAACGCCCCTCTCAAATTATGTTTTATTGATTAAGCACCCCTCTCTAAAAAGCCAAAGTGTAGTAACTAAGAGAATTTTACAAACAGCTTTGTACTGTTAAAGATCATTTTACATTATTTATGAAAACTTAGATATAGACATGACTTCATCCTAAAAAGGAAGAAGACATGTCTATATCTGCTGGCATTCTGTCTGTCAAATCACTGGAACTAGCCTTTGCCTTGTCCTCATCACGCTGAATGAACACTGCAATTTCTCCCTTGTCTTTTGTTGACATACAAAACACTCAGCCCAGTCGATGCTACTTTGTTCTTCATCGCCTCTGAAGAAGCAAACTCAGTTCTTCTGCTCTGAGTATTTTAGCTCATTTAAGACTGTAACGTGATAGCTTTTTGCGGTTCGAGGTAAAGCTGCCATGTAAATAACATCTTATATATGGTTTTCTCAGGTTTTCCCACCTTGGATCATTCGTAAAAATTGTTGTCTCATAAGGCTTTAAAAAAAAGCAGCAAATGACTTTCAACACTGGCTCCCATACCACAAGTACTTCAGACATGTCAAAGGCTATGTGTGGGAAGTTTCATGTTTTTAGCAAATTGTGCACAATTGGTCCAATCTCTGACACAATATCAGCCCACTATAAATAACTGATATGCAAAATCCCACGTTGTTAGATGTTATATATTGGTATTTCATGAAGTTAAGAATCTTTACCCGTAGCATCCCTGGCTGCCAAAGGGGATCCTTCTCGTTCCAATTCCCGACGGTATCTCTTCACATTCTTCACCATAAGGTCCTTCCGGGTGAGTTCGTAGTGCGTCGGGAAGTGGTTGATCATTCTGCGAAGAAGGCACAGAGTATCAAGTAGGAATAAAAAGGATTCCAAGATTTCTTCTTTTATGGAATAAGTGTTTAAAATCATGTCAGAGTGGTTTTCTTTTTTTTTATATCACTTACTGATTGTCATTCATCCTGTAGCCACTGTCAACACTGAAGAGCGAGCGACACGTTTGCGCACCTGCCCTGCGATCAATAAAAATATATGGTTGTAATGTAACGT
>NC_051415.1:23948399-23948608 GCF_015228065.2 Penaeus monodon
TTATAGATTAATAAGGCAATACTTTCGACACACAGTAAGATTTCATCTTCGTTTCATTTTTTAACAAACCTCTATTGCTTTCAGCATATAGAAATATGTTTTATTCCTATATTCTCAATTTTATCTTGAAGCGTTCATATACCCTACTCGACAAGCGTGTAAAATATTGGTAACGCATTCACAATTAACAAGATTAATAAGATTAAAAC
>NC_051415.1:23948642-23948990 GCF_015228065.2 Penaeus monodon
AAACGGAAATGAGAAACTGCATATCCATGTTTATTGATAAGTCACGTCAGTTCAGATTTTTTTTTTTTGAGGGGGGGTAAGAGTTTTAAAATTTACTTATGTGCATGTAGGTGATACCTAAACGTAAATATTTCGCAATTTGATGTTTACACTAAAAAGAAAAAGAAAAAAGTAAAAAGTATTTAGTTTGCCTTCGCGTTTTATCCAGTTAGACTGTTTTATTTTATTTTATATATTTTTTAAGAATCTCCAACGCCGAAGCGGATCAATAATAATAAAAAAAAAAAAAATCAAGGGGCATACAACACACAGATAAGAAAAGGAAATTTCTATCGGATTCGACAGTTT
>NC_051415.1:23949116-23949376 GCF_015228065.2 Penaeus monodon
TGCTGTTAACTATATTCTCATTAAAAGACTGAATCTAGATTACTCTGAATCGCTAAGTCTTGAGATAAAAATAATAAAGTGGTAATGAAGGCAGAAAATTTCAATAAATACAGTACGACATTTGAAGTTTTGAAAATACAATTTATATGCAAACACAAAAATCAAGTATTAGCTGATAAGATTGACAAAGAATAAAGATTAATAAAGTGAATCAAATACTCCTGAGACCACGATAAGTATTTGGCGCAAATGTTTTTTTC
>NC_051415.1:23949405-23949670 GCF_015228065.2 Penaeus monodon
CAAGAAAATCATGATAAACGACAATTTTACAATAAGTGGAAACTGAAAGAAAGAACCATTACCACACTCAGCAGTTTGATAGGAAATGATACTTCCTTGATAAAACAGTGTTCCTAAAATTGTACCGGCAGTGTTTCGCGAAATCGTCCGAAAAAGTGACTTTTTTCGTAACTTCTAGTGCATAACTTTTGCTAGCTTAATTCAATATAATCAATCTGTCTTTCTTAGAAAAAAAAGAGAGAGAGAGATGCATGCACAAAGGGAA
>NC_051415.1:23950121-23950192 GCF_015228065.2 Penaeus monodon
ACTCAGGCTCTTTATAAGGCAACCTCTATTAATTTTGGGGGAATAGAGCTGAACAAACTTGGGTGCCTCTC
>NC_051415.1:23950355-23950520 GCF_015228065.2 Penaeus monodon
GTTCCTTCCTAAAAATCTAGGGAGTGGCAATCGTACGAGAGATTCCTCTAGGCGAAATATGAGAAATCTGTATAAGTGAAATTTCCTTACAGAAACTTTTGTTAATAATATATATTGATATAAAAAATATCACGGCACACATACACGCAAGCGAACGCACGCATG
>NC_051415.1:23950635-23950707 GCF_015228065.2 Penaeus monodon
CGAGAGTACAGTGCATCGCATCAATAAAGTGGGTGGTCTGCTAGCCATGGGTTCTGTAAATGTGTACAGTTC
>NC_051415.1:23951644-23952917 GCF_015228065.2 Penaeus monodon
CGAACAGATCAGGAAAAAAATGAGATAAGCAGACTGTCAGAAGAAGAGTGGGGGGGTGGGGGTGGGGGGAGATAATACTCTCTGCCTCATGTACTGAATACACGATTTACTTTCAGAAAACTACAGTAACATACTAGAAGCATGAATATGAACATGTTTGGGTAAAAAAGAAGAACAAAATGTCAAAATGGTTGTTAATACAGTTACAGCAAGCGTTAAACATGCTGCGACATGTTGATGGCTTCGAAGCAACGTAGCGATTTTTTTTTACAGCTTTGCATATTTTCTTTTTAATTAACCTAACTTACGGTAATAATCGTGAGCTGAAAGCCACTGAAGCAATATGTTCATTTGTAATTAGACATTTCAGTTACATCGACATATATAATTGTGGGAATTCCTCACCAATAGAAATTCCATTCGTCGTCTGGATTTACTTGTATCCATCCTCTTTTCTCGAAATTGTTTGCAAGCACGGACTTATCCATGTCCGAGCAATAAGCTATTCTGGCAGTCATGATGAGTGCGTATTTGATACTTCCCGTAGACTTTACAATGCACCCAAGCTCAGGAATGTTTACACCGTTACCATGGTTACCACCTGGAGTATATCTGATGAGTATTAATTTAAATACAAATTATTATCTATAATAAATACCAACTTTTTTTGTGATGAAAATGGGGTATCAAGAATAATAAATCACATTCAAAATTTGAAACAATGATAATCAATTGTCAAAGAACAATATACATAAAAAAATAAATAGGAACAACAGTCAATTGATAGCTATTACGTTGCCTGAACATTTTACCAAGCTTAAAAACAACGAAACACTTTCTAATTATTTTAGAAACAAAAAAATTGTGAGAAATAACAACAATAAAATGTCTTTTGAAAGCTGTATCTCTTGTAGAATGTTTATGTCAACATTCCATCAACAAACAACTCGGACGATGTCGATTGCAAGTTACGATCCGTCTTCTTTGTGAATTTCGGCCTTTTTTCAGAGGTTGGTGGGGTGACAGGAACTGGTGGAGTGAATTATTGGTTGTGCAATCGATTCTGAATCTCATAGGAAGTTTATAACGATTGGTTTCAGTGTAGTTATTGTGAGAGTAGTAGTTCTAGTAAGGCTTGAAATATGACAGTTTGAATTTTTATTCTGCTGTGACGGTAATTTGATTATCAGATGATGGGATTATATTATTTTCAGGCCAAACATTAAGAAGAGTAAATTTCACAGGATTTCAGTTCATTCTTATTTTTTATCGA
>NC_051415.1:23953579-23955864 GCF_015228065.2 Penaeus monodon
TTTACTTACTTCATGAAATATAATACTGCAGGAAATTGACCAGAATAGGACTAGGTAGTTTTCTAGAGCTCATTTGCACCTTATGCATCAAATTTTGTATTTGTTGACAAATATAACCTTTTTGCTCAAACAAAGGCTAATTTGGTGGACTAATCAAGCCTGCAAATTCTTACTAGAAGATGCATGATGAAGTATTATCACCATTGCCAGAGTGTGAAGTGCAGACACATTTGGTACTGCTGGGCTTATCCACGACTTAAGTGATTGTGGCCTTGCATATACTTCTCCCAAGATATTTTTTTATGTCTACTTAAAACTTGTTTTATGTACTATTACCTTAGTGTTTCCTTTAGATTGCAATATCCTACTCTCAACAACTAGGCCTATCATGCTTCATAACAGATACCTGTACTGACATGTCCAGTAAATGTCTATCCCATATCATATCTATTACCTCTTATTACTCTTCATGGTTTACTGATGAAATCATTCAACTGCTTTATATATACATAAAGTGACATTCAAAAAAGTAACATGTTGAATATAAATAAATATTTGTACAGTGGATCCTGTGGCCCTGTTACAGTATGTCAAATAGATGTGTTACTTTAATTGTTTTTGTTTATATCTTTCTTCTTGGGAATGTGTAGTCTTTTCACTCATTTTAAACATTCTAATATGTTCCTTTATATTCCTGTATTTTTTACATGTTAAAAAGATTATTAGGAAATTCTTTAAAAATAATGCTAATTGTTGATAATTTTATTGGGTTACATAGCCTGGGATATATGTGTTAAAATCACATATATCCCACTATCAAAAAAGTGACTATCATTGTTCAGACTCTTGTGATCTATATTCTTTTTTAGCCTATATATGGTGGCTAAAGTTTCTGTGCCTGGCTGGGTATATGAGCTGTCATCCTGATCATAAGGAAATTGACTGATAATATGATTCAGTGTCACCTGCTTTCTGGGATCTTTTGCCATGATGCTATACACTTTCATATGTCATGAATGGGTTAATGGGTCAGTATTAACATGTATCAACAGTTTCTTTTCAGAGATTTTACTATATTTCTCTGACAGGTATTGTTATTATTTTTTAATATTTTAATATTTAATGGTAAAAAATAATTTACTAGAATGGAAAAAAGAGAATTAGATTTGATGATTAAATAGGAAAATCAGCCTACTGACAGATTAGATTGGTCTCTTTTATCAGAATTGCATTCTATGAAAAAAAATTCTACATATTTTCTTGATTTTAATTTGATATTGTTCTTGTAACTATAACTTCTGAAAATTATTATGTGTAAGCTGCTCTGTATATATGTAAATTTTTTCTATGTGAAAATAATGTTGCATTGTGTAATGTTTTAAGAATATATTTGCATGCTAAAAAAAAATATTTTGCATTTTTTTCTGAGCTGAAAACAAAAAATATATTTTTCTTATTGAGAGTGATAGAATTATTTTACTGGTTTAGGACATACCTTAGATTACTGTTTACTATTTGGAATTCAATTTGCATGTGAATGGTGAAAAGGGAGAAAGATCCAATTTTTACATTTTCAATTTTTCCAGAAGTAAATGGTTTGTGAATTATATATTCCTTTTCTGTATTCATTAAAGGAATCAGTAATAACTATGCTACTCTTGCAGTAACTTGGTATGATATACATTTATTTTTATCTTTCTGTCAGTTTTGTATATTTGGAGAAAAAAAAAATCTTACTGTACCTAGCAAGGCATAGATAAAAAATCTTCCTTTTTCTAGAGGATAAGCTTGGCTAAGATATGAGAGCAGTATAGCACAAGGGTAGATTTTTCTGTAGATGGAATCTATGATGTTTTTTATTGATTATCTTACTGAATATGTTTGCATTTCCCTATCAGTTAGTGTTATAATGTTTCAGGTTTTTATAACTGTAATAACCTAGCTTTCCCTACCTACAATTTTACAGGTAAAATATGTCGCTGTATTTTGACTGCATAGTAGAAAGTCCAGTTAGTAATGCAATCAACACCCAGATAGCATGGCATCCTCAGGCATCCTGTCTCGCTGTAGCTTCCTTTAGTGAAGAGAAAGGGGGAGCAGTCAATGTGTACACAGGGGAGGTAAAGATATTAGTGTTTTGCTAGTGAGTTCTTACATTTTGTGGCATACTTGTCATGTTATTTTCACTTGTGCCTGAGATTTCTATATTTTGATTGATCTTGATTAATAAGTAGCTAATGATTAAACTTTAAATATAAATCCATGTAAAGATGAAATTTGTTTAC
>NC_051415.1:23955890-23956848 GCF_015228065.2 Penaeus monodon
GATAGTTAATGAATATATCAAGTAAGTCACATGTTTGATCAAAATTTTATATAGTTCACTTATGATTCTCAAAAGATGTATTCTGTTTCAGGTATTGTCTTTATGTAATTGTAAATGTGGATGTAGGTGTGTATAGTCTATGTGCATGAAAGTATGTAGCTCTGTACATAACAGGGTGTTTTTTTATGTGTACAGCCATACTTTTGTCCTTATGTGTGGTTATGCATATGTCTGGTAAGGTTAAGCAGATATGTAATGGACGTGATGTTTGATAGACAAGTATATATATTTTGGTATTATTGGGTAAATTTTAGAGAAAGGTTTGCAGTGCTAATACAATATTTATAATTCTTTTGAAGTATGAGTATTGTATCTTTTGAAGTGCATTAAACACATAGAGTAGTTTTATGCAGTTTTGACCAACTGTAGCAACAGTATATTTCCATCCATAGTTGAGGAAGTGGACAGAGTGTACCAGAAGAGATTTAAGGTAAAAGAAAAAATGGTGAATAAATAGAAAATTTATGCAGATTGAAGCATAAATTACATAATTACATGGATGTAAGTGAGAGGGTACAGAGAAGCTGGCAACATCATTTCTACCCTGTCTCCTTTCATGTAAAGTAAAAAGTAGCCATGTCTTAAATATGTTGCCAGAACATACTAAAAAGACCCCCTAATGACTCTTGATTATGCCACTAATGTAGTACATTTTGGTTGGTTAATTGCATTGTATTGATATCATTTATTTATTTTATTTCCAAATTTTCTAGTATGTTCCATGCAGTTCCTATGTATTGTTACTATAATTTCTAAGATTTTAATAAGATTAAAATTAGTGGACAATATTTATCACAACTACCAGTGATTCATTGATACTACTTCCATTGATGTTCATGAAACTGACCTTTTACTAAGAATTACCCATGAGTGAGAGTGAGTGTGAGCATGGGGATGA
>NC_051415.1:23957011-23957406 GCF_015228065.2 Penaeus monodon
AAATAAAGAGAATGATTTTGCCTTTATCTACGAAGTACATAAATATATAACAAACTTGTAGCATACTTAATATATTCTTGTAAACATACCTCCTCTGGCCCCAGGGCAAGCTATGTGATGAGGTGGACATCCCACCCCATCCTACAGCCCAGGTGACATCCATAACCTGGCATCCAAGCAAGCGCATTCTTGCCATTGGATGGGAGACAGGAGAGCTCTACCTCTGGAATGACCATGAGCATGAGTTCCACGAAATTCAGAGTCTGCACCGTGCACCCATATCCATACTCTGCTTCAGTGCAGCGGGAACCAGACTAGTGTCAGCAGATGCAGTGAGTTTTTAAGGGTTGAAGGAGTTGTGTGAGATTTATGTTGTGACTGTTAGATTTTAAAAA
>NC_051415.1:23959082-23959687 GCF_015228065.2 Penaeus monodon
GCAGTTGAGCTGAAAGAGCTTGTTCTTTTCCTTTTTTATAAATAATTTTATTATTCCCCTTTTTAAAAATAGTTTTATTCTTCCCCCTTTTAAAAATAAATTTATTTTTTCCCCTTTTTAAAGATAATTTTATTCTTCCCCTTTTTAAAGATAATTTTATTCTGCTTTTATAGAATAATTTTATTCTTCCCCTTTCTAAAAATGATTTTCAGTCAGGATCTTTGGTAGGATGGAGAGTGGACACATCAGGCAATCTGCAGACAGTGTTTACGCATGAGCTCAAGGACCCACTGGCACAGATCGTCTTCAGGGTTACTGTGGCAACCCAGCTGCCATCTCTAGATATCAAGTAATTAAAAAAGAAATTTTCCTTTATGTTGGTGTTGTTTGAGGTGTGTCTTATTCGTGTATTTTGCATTTTTCTTGTAGTTATTGTAGAGAATTGTATAAGTTGGTATTTTGATTAAGGTAAGTGGAATACAGCTACAATATGAAAGAGGTAGAATTTATTACCAACTCTGCTGAATCGAGGAATCCTGGAACCCCTCTTGATGACATTGACAAATCCATTTATTAACATAAGCAAGATTAGACCATAGTATGGC
>NC_051415.1:23961018-23961387 GCF_015228065.2 Penaeus monodon
TATATTAAATATAAAAATAAATATAGATAGATCATTGTGACATTAGGTGAGATAGGATGCAGAATTTTATATTGAGTAGTAAGACAGTATCTGTTAAATCATCTATAATATTTTCATATTACAGTTACTTAGGATGTTTAAGGTTAGTGGAATAAGGTTTTCAACATTTTGTTATTTTTTGTATTTAGTCGCATTTAACAGCTTCCTAAATCACCTTCCAGTGGGCTTGCCCGGGCTGCTGTAAGTGGAGATGAGAGAGCCCTTGACATCTTCAGTTCCTGGAGACCGAGGACTGGACACAAGCGCCTTGGGCTGGGAAGCAATGCCAGGGAAAATCTCAATTTCTTTCTTGGGTCATCCTCAGGTTTG
>NC_051415.1:23961426-23961561 GCF_015228065.2 Penaeus monodon
AAATTTTTAGGTTTACTTAACAGTGAGAAGACTATTTGTCTGTTTGCAAAGTGAACTGAATGTTCAATGGTTATTATTCCCTTTATACTTAAAGCACTGAGAAAGTAATTTAGTAGTATGGCTATTAAAGTGGGA
>NC_051415.1:23961647-23962362 GCF_015228065.2 Penaeus monodon
GATTTATCTTTTTTTTTTATTGTAATCAAATAAATGACTTGGAATTATTGCTGTCTTTTATTGCTGAACAGGTGTACTATACCATGTCAGTGATAGTGGGAACTGTGTGGAGGTTCTACAGGCAGATGGTGGCATTAAGCGACTCCTGCATCATGAATCGCGTAATTTGCTTGTGGTTATTACTGAAGGAATGGTTCTTGGGCAGTTTTCTGTGGCTATTGATGGAGCAGTTACTGAAATCAACAAGGTAAAGGAGTATTGGTGATCAGTAAAGTTTTCTTC
This sequence comes from Penaeus monodon, assembly GCF_015228065.2. Classification (NCBI taxonomy): domain Eukaryota; kingdom Metazoa; phylum Arthropoda; class Malacostraca; order Decapoda; family Penaeidae; genus Penaeus; species Penaeus monodon. Next base: position 23,961,930 of record NC_051415.1, read on the forward strand.
TAGTAGAGACAAATATATGGCAGTGCAATTTTTAGATCTTATCATTATGAAATTCAAATAATTTTTACACAAGTTAAAATTTATAAGGCATTTTTGTTTAGATGGTTTGCTTTAACCTTATTTACTTTTACATTATTATAACTATTTCTTTTTCAGGTAAAACTAAGTGGCCGGACAAATGATATTCAGGTGACATGGGCTGGAACAGGACTGCTGGCTGTATCAACTGGTGACAACAATGTGCGTCTGTGGAACCTTGACTCAGGAGATAATTATGTACTAAGTTTGCATGGTTTCAGTTATCGGGATCAAGAATACATGATGTGCCTCAGTTATTCTGAAAACAAAAGTGAGTTTTTTTGTAGATATTATGATTTTTGAATTGAGTGAGAGATTTGTACTTAGATAGGTAAAGATCTTGTCATGAGACAGA
>NC_051415.1:23962385-23963437 GCF_015228065.2 Penaeus monodon
TTCTGACTCATTTTGTGTTTCAGAAATATTATGTGGAGGCACAAATATGGGAAGTGTGGCCATGTGGAAGTATGAGGAACAAAAGCTGAACAATAATGAGTACTCTCGAGACCCTGAGAAAGACTGGAAACTGCAGAGCCCTTCCATCCTATCTGGAGCAGTGAAACGGGTATACATTCAGGGTTTTTTTATGTACATAGTTCTGTTTGTTTAATGATATACACTGACAAAGTCTGTGGTTGTATGATACTATATTTGTTTAAAGGAGTTATCAAGATACATATTTTTGTTGTGCTATGTAGTAAAGAAAAGGATTAAACAAGATATTCTATTCATATTGTAGCAGTGCTTCTTTATAACTTTGTTTACACGTTTGTGTTCTTTGATTGGAGTGTATAAGCATAAAGGATACATATATTCTACCCTTATATCTCCCAGTATCTCCTGATGTTAGGTTTAGGAGACTATAGAAAAACTCCCCTTCCTTCATTCATTTTTCTATTTGTATCAATATATATGTAATTTTTTACCAGGTTTCATGGGGCTCAGCTCAGAATTTACTGGCTGTTGATACTGTCCGAGATGTGTATATTCTCAATGAGCAGAACATGGTAGCAAGTTACCGAGATCAGGCAAGTCAGGGCGGTAATTACTGTAAGAAATGAGAGATCTTGAGTTGATTACAAATCAGATTGATAATGACTGTTATATCATATTTATTATTAATGCAATCATTAATTATTTTTTTCTGCAATTATTCTCCAGGTGTGTGTTGTTCAGGAATCACCAACCCAGCTGTCAGTTGATGTTTTCTCAGCAGACAACCATCTGGAATTCCGTGCAGACATACAAGTCAGAGGTGTTCACAACACTGTGGATCACCTCTTGATATGGAATATGAAGAAAATGGTTATATATGAAATTACATCAGATGCTACACATCTGAGAGTTGTAGGTTAGTATTCAGAGAAATAAAAATACCCAAAATATTGTGAAGTGCATGATTTTTTTCCTTGATTTTATATTTACCAGGTATTTTGCCAGTGAAAACA
>NC_051415.1:23963645-23966407 GCF_015228065.2 Penaeus monodon
GTTGTTTATTACAGGTTCTTTTGCATGTGAAGCAGAGAGTGCTGTGTTACATGAAGCCAGCATATATTCCATAGAGGGTTTGAATGTTCAAGTAAGATCAATACAGGGAACAATAAAGCAGACACTGAGTTTCTCAGAGAGTGAAGGGGAACCGATTGGCCTTGATGTTTGTGGTAATTTCCTTGTGGTAGCCACAATCCAAGGGATTATTAAGCTATGGGACTTGTCTAGAAGGTAAGAATTAGTACTAGTATTATTTATGTAGCATGTCTCTATTCTTAACTTAGTGCTAACCCATTAGCAGTGCCTGCCAGCAAATCATATGCTTCCATTGAGAGGGGTGTTATTATGTGTGTCCCCAGCCAGCATTTCGTACTTGAGTGCAAACTTTAAGGCCTTGTAACTACTCAGACTGCAAAGAATTGGCTGCACCAATCTGAGAGATCAGGAAATATTAGTGGATGCCTGTGATATGTGTAGCCACAGGTGTCTCAAAAAGGTATCTGCCACAATCAGTGATGGCATCTCCAGGAAGGAAAAAGGGCTCAGGCACTTCAACAGTGTGAAAGCTACATAGCAGGAGCAGACATTACTTCATGCATAAGTATCTTAAGGATCTTGTTTGTTATCTGTGAATTCTTCTAAGGTGCACAAGAAACCTATTTCCTCCTTGGTATGGTGCCAGATGGTAATGCTGTTGCTGTGTTTCCACACAAAAGGGAAATGCTAGCTGGAGAAGAAGTAAAAGTGGGGTTTCTTGTTGCTAGATGAGTTGATGGCTGGTAATGGTAGGTATTAGGGGAGAGCTTCTTAATGCCTCCCTACTGTTGTTGACATTTTGTTGTGAGTAATTTGTTTTTTTGTAAAATTTTGATGATTTTCTATTAAATTATTTTTATTTGTAAATTCTTGATCATATGGACATTATCCTGTTTAATCTTGAATGTTGGTTTCAGGGAGGCAAAACAACACACACAAGGCAAACAGTTGAGTGATGCCATCAAGGACTTTGGGGAAGTTATCTCAGCAAGATGTAACTGTAGCGGTACAAGAGTCTCTATTGCTGTAGCTCAAACATCCTTGCTTCCTGATCCAAAATTATATATCTGGGATATAGAGAATGACAATATCACGTACTTCAATTTTGCATCTGGACGATCTGAAGATGATGATAATGATGGGACAGCACCTCCAAACTCTGCAGAGAGTACAAGTTCCAAGTATGGTGGAGGTCAAGATAGGTAAGACAGTGATAAATTAAGAAAGAATGAAGTGAAAGAAAAATATGTGTGTTTTATATGTAGATATATCCCGTATATTGTTCATGTATAATGCAGAGCCAAGCGTGAGACAGCCAGAGAAGTTGGGGGTCGCTTTGTGATGTCTCACATGTGGGATCTGGAAGATCCTCGGCTACTTGTGTGTGAAGCCAAGTCTCTTCACAGCAAGAAAAAGCAAAGAGATAATTACATGGCTTCGGAAAAGGAAGAGCGGGTTAGTACCAGTGGGAACAGTTGTACTTATTTATATTGTATCAGGTTTACTGCTATTTAGGTTATACATTACTGCTTCTACTACTGAGATTAAGAACTAATTTTCATCTCCATTTAAGGAAGAAATTATCAGTTTTTAATTGTTATTTATTTGAAGAGTAAGTTATTTATTAAAAACGTCTCTCTCTCTACAGCCTGCAATCATGTTGGTGTCTTTGTTTGTTAGTCCCGACCATGGGGCTATTGTTCAAGATGCCTTCGCTCTCACTCCAACTTACTCGAGACTTCTTGGTGTGCAAGTTCCATTCTTATATCTGCTGAATGATAGTGCTGCTGACAAAAAGGTATGGTAGTACTGCTTTGCCTTTTTTTTATTATTATCTTTTATGCAGTCCTGTGAGGATTACAAGATAACTATTCAGAAGTATTATTTTGATTGTTGACTAAGATACATTTTTCATAGAGGCTAAATGTTCGTACATAGTGTTATAGGCTTGTATTGGAAATTTAGTTGAGGCCTTCATTTTCATAATTTCCTTTTTTATGGGGGGTCATGTTTTTTTTCATAGGTTCACATTCCATATTGAAATGTAGCAGTTGCTTCAACCTCACCTCATTCACTTTCAGTCTGACACAAAAGCCAAATTAGTTACGCAGAAGGTAATGCGGGACTTTGTAGGCCTGGAGAGCTGTGATAAACCAACAAAGGAAGCGATGCTTAACTTCTCCTTCTATCTCTCAATGGGAAATATGGATGATGCATTTAAAGCTATCAAAACAATCAAAAGGTTGGTTGACACTGAAGCATAAGTATTCTGGATGTAACTCAATATTGATTTCACTCTTAAACATATTTGAATTTTAAAAGCTCAGTTGGATTATGAATTTTAGTTCTCCTATTTCATTGTTAGCATATAAATTAATTTGAAAAGCATATCAAGCCAGACATTTTCTTCTAATCTAAAAACAGTGAAACTGTATGGGAAAACATGGCTAGAATGTGTGTTAAAACGAAGCGCTTAGATGTTGCTGCCTTGTGTCTTGGCAACATGGGTCATGCACGTGGTGCTAGAGCTCTTAGGCAAGCCATGAAGGAACCTCAGCTTGATGCAAGAGTGGCTATGCTGGCACTGCAGCTGAATATGGTGGTGAGTAGTTTATTGTCTCTTTACTTTTGGAATATGATGACACTTACATGGTGTTATTGCAGTAAACTCAAGTTTCCCGTGCCAGATTGGTCCTGGTCCTTAACCCATTACTACTGGGTAT
>NC_051415.1:23967510-23968804 GCF_015228065.2 Penaeus monodon
AAAAAGAAAAGAAAAGAAAATAAACAGTGGACTTGGCATGTACTCTTGTCTTTCCAGCATGGGTTAGGGTAGGGTACTGGCTTGGATGGGTTTTTGGTGAAGGGAGACTTCCCTTTATATTTACAACTTCTGTCTCCTCCCATAATGGGCCAGCAGCACCCTCTGGGTTTGTTGTGAACTCTATTTTATTTTAGAGGGGATGTCACAGGGAAAAGAATAATGCAGAGACTTTTATTCAGTGCAAGGAATTGCTAATATTTTCCTGCACTCTGTCATGTTATAATTCTGATAGTATTATAACCTCTGCTATTTCATTTTCAACACCAAAGGAAGAGGCTGAACAGCTTTATCGTGGGTGTGGCCGCCATGACCTTGTGAATCGCATGTACCAAGATGGTGGCATTTGGTCAAAGGCTTTGGAGACGGCCAACGAGAATGACAGGATTCACTTGAGATCGACACATTATAATTATGCCAAGCACTTAGAGAGTAAAGGTACTGTGTGGCAATGAATTTGGTAGTGAATAAATATTTAAAAATTATTTTAGAATGTTAAGTATGATGTAAAAAGTGGATGGAAAAGTGCAAAGCTTGTTAATCATATTCATTTACTTTTGCACTACTGCTTAAATATTTTTTGTTCTGTTTTTAAGTGGGTGGTGCCTGAATTTTGTGAGTACGAGTGTACTTATTATAGGATTTTCTGATTATATATTTTAGGAGACTTCAGTGGTGCCATCAGTCACTATGAGAAATCTGATACTCATAGGTTTGAAGTACCAAGGATGCTGTTTGATGAACTCCCAACACTTGAGGATTATATCATGCATACTAAAGACAAGTAAGCATTCTTTTCTTCTTTATAGAAATTTTTAAGTGATAATCATATCTGTAATTACTAGAAACCATCATGTGAATTTTTATATTAAACCTTTAATAATCATTAAGTATCTAGAGACTATTTAACACATTAATATAAAATGTAAACTGTGACACTGAAGAGGGAACTATATTCCATTTTATTTTTCATTAAAATTATTTTTTTTGAAAGGTCCTTGAGAAGGTGGTGGGCTCAGTACCTAGAGTCAACTGGTGAAATGGAGACAGCACTGCAGTTTTATGAAGCTGCTCGAGATCATCTGTCCTTAGTGCGTGTGTATTGTTATTGTAATAATCTCCAGAAGGCAGCAGAAATTGCTAATGAGACAGGAGACAGGTATGGATTAATTTTATCGTGTTTTCTTTACTGAACGATATCTGCAGAAATAGTGCATGAATAATAGTTGACAAGAAC
>NC_051415.1:23969086-23969712 GCF_015228065.2 Penaeus monodon
CTGCTATCACCTAGCTCGCCAGTATGAAAATGTCAATATGGTGAAAGAGGCCATTCACTTCTTTACTCGAGCTCAGGCTTATGGCAATGCTATCAGAATCTGCAAGGATAATGGTTATGAAGGTAACGTTTTTAGAATTATAGGATTAGTATAAAGCCATACGAGTGTACAGTTGAAACCTTGTTTCATTTGTTCATCAATTTTATTGTTAATATTATTTACCTTGTTTCCAGATCAACTAATGAATCTGGCTCTTGTGGCTGGACCTCAGGAACAAATTGATGCTGCCAGGTTTTTCTCCTCCTCGGAGCGCCGACAACTCTCAAAGGCTGTCATGTTGTACCACAAAGCTGGTCTCTTGTCCAAAGCTGTTGATCTAGCCTTTAAGTCTGGACAAGTCAGTGCAGTGGGACAGATTGCATCTGAACTCGATGAAAATGCGGATCCTGCTCTTATTCAGAGATGTGCCCAGTACTTCATCTCCAATGGGCAGTATGATCGTGCAGTGTCACTCTTGATTACTGGTAGACAGGTTGGTATTTTTTCTTTTTTTTTCAAGAACTTCTCTAAGATTAGAAATAAGGGGCTTCTCCTGTTATAGATATTTTGGTGAGAAAATTCCTCTT
>NC_051415.1:23969917-23971442 GCF_015228065.2 Penaeus monodon
CTTCTTTCTTGCAGTACTTTGATGCTCTTGATTTATGTGTGGAGCACAATGTATGGGTGACAGAAGAACTGGCTGAGAAGTTTACCCTGCCGAAAGATGAATCAGCTCGTAATCAGATCTTAGAAAAGGTAGCAGAGTGTGCTTATGCCCAAGAGAACTACAAATTGGCTACCAAGAAGTTCACACAAGCTGGTAACAAGGTAAGTAAGAATGTAATGAAATATCATGATGTAGGTGAACTGTCTGTGGTTTAACAAAAATGTTAGAATGGAATATACAGACCTTGAATTTTTTGTGTGTATGGATTTTTCACATGCAGTACTTTTTTGTAGGTGTAGAGGTAAAAAAAAGGGGATAATAATGGTATTTATATTTTATTTATTATAGGTTAAGGCGATGAAGTGTCTTCTGAAATCAGGTGATACAGAGCGCATTGTTTATTTTGCCAATGTGTGTCGGCAAAGGGAGATCTACATCATGGCAGCCAATTACCTACAAAGTTTGGATTGGCGGAAGGAGCCTGAAATTATGAAGAACATCATTCAGTTTTACACAAGAGCTAAAGCTACTGGCCTGTTGGCAGGATTTTATGATGCTTGTGCTCAGGTTAGCAAATATGAGTGCAAAGTGCTTTTTTTTACTTTTTACTTTTTTTTAAAGTCTTATAGAAGAGTCAGGTTTTATAGAGAGGAATGTGTTTCCCTACTGTTGAATAGTGACCTTTTTGTCTTTTTTCAGATGTAGTTATGCATATCCACATGGAAAATTAGTATTAATTATAGACATAAGAATTTGATTTGATTTACTGGAGTTTTAAGAATTTTTATGTGAATCTTAGCTACATTTACTGTCTATGCCTAATTACAGTAACTTATATTTGGTGCATGTACTGAGATCTAATCATATCAGTGACACATTTTTATCTGGTTATTGCAACATTGCAGACCTTTTACAAAATCCCTCTTCCCAATTAGGTTGAGATAGATGAGTATCAGAACTACGAGAAGGCAGCTGGAGCTCTTAGTGAAGCTTATAAGATCCTTACCACTTCTAATGACCACCAAAGCCAAGAAAGACTTCCATCAGTCCAGTACAAGTTGGAGAAGGTCAAGCAGTACATTGGTATCAGGAGGTGAGATAAATATGTATATGTATATGAAGTGTCTGTTGACTTGTTGATATTATTATTAATATTATAGTTTTAATTTTTTTTAATGTAATGTGATCAAAATTTTATATAGTAATATTGCATAAATAGTATGTATAGCACTGTGATACTTTTATGAATTACAGAATGTTCCCAGGAGAGGGTGAGACAGGTATTAGAGAACTTCAGGACATGCTGATGGATCCGAATATTGAGGCTGCAGTTCGCCAAGGGGACATTTATGCGACAATTATTGAATATTATGTTTCCAATAACAATTTCAAGTCAGCTCTCAGTTCATTGCAAGATATGAAGAACAGGTTGCCAAAGGTAAGAGGAGGAGGATGTTGTTTTTAGAAGTTAGAACTATCATGAACG
>NC_051415.1:23972335-23972686 GCF_015228065.2 Penaeus monodon
TCCTATGACTAGCAGGCTTGCAGTTTGTGGTAATAATTTCACAAGGAAGAACTTATTCCCGTTAATTGCAGGCCAACCCCAGTTATTACATTGATGCCCAAGCTCTCCAGTCAATTGCCAGAGCAACAGGAGTCAATGTTGGAGGAATAGAAAATGGAATTGAGGAAGGAGCAAGTGAAGATGAAGGAAATGCAAGCGAGGAAGAAGTGGTAGAGGAAGATGAGGAAGATATTAGACCACAACGTCATTTTGCCCTGAATGGGTCTGCAAAGTTCCTGTAATCATGTGGCTATTATCTATGCCTTGATATTTAAGATGATTAAAAACAGCAACTTTTGTCTTTATAAACAA
>NC_051415.1:23973186-23973359 GCF_015228065.2 Penaeus monodon
CAAAGCAAGTTCCAGACCCATAACAAAAGCTACTTAGAATATATTTTTGATTACTGAGAATATGTATAATTAAAAAAGAAGAAAATATTTTCCAATTTCTTCATATAATGCAAGTGTTTTTTATTAGAAATGAGAGAAAAAAAAGCCCAAAAAGGTAGGTGCTTATGTGTGCC
>NC_051415.1:23973515-23973916 GCF_015228065.2 Penaeus monodon
CACAATTCCAGTGACTGCTAGAACAGTCAGATGCAATAATTTTATTTTTAGAATGATAAGGATTTGTCCTTTTGTATTCTTGCTTCTTAAGGTTATACATATTGTTTCTTAAATATTTGAAAACTGTGAATTATCTACATTGGCTCCTACAGTACTCTCTTGTACTTCATTCATACATATATGTATATATGTATGTGTATATCCTAACACATTGTGCTTTATATGTATGCCATATGATGTTGCAGGCATGTTGATGTGTCAAGGTAGGAAATTTGTTATCAGAAAATGTGTATGAGTACTTAGGTGGGATTGTAATTGTAGGAACTGTAATACAAATTTAAGACTTTATTCTGTAACCTCAGCTCTAGTCAATGTTTTCATTGTTTCTTTAGCGGATCTCC
>NC_051415.1:23974073-23975961 GCF_015228065.2 Penaeus monodon
GTGCCAAGGCTCATATGTTTTCTTGAAAATTGGATTTGTCATAAATATGCCCACCTATTAGGCTTACATTGTAACATGTCTGCTGCAGAGGGATTAATTGAATGAATGGCCCCTTTGTCAGATTTGTTATCAAGCATAATCTTGAATATACTCTCACATTGTATGTTCTTATGCATTATATTAAAATTCTCATCATTGAAATGTATTACAAACATAGTTTGTAATCTAAAGTTATAACACACCTGACTCATACAATCTATCTGATGGCTTCCTCAAGGAGCTTTTATTATAATTTGTTGATAGTTTTTTTCTTATAGCTTGTTTGAGCATCTTATCTCTCTGATATGACCATAGCTATATTTATATAAGTTCTTGGGGAAATATATAGTAGTCTATTCATGTATAAAAGTATAAGGATGATAAATTTGACTTTTTGAGGGCCAGTAAATGTAAAAGCATATGGATCCCATACCTGTTTAGTCTTTGATGCTGTTTGCATTGAACATTCACATTAATTTTCTAATTATTTCTAATGAAACTATTATTTTATTTTATGATAGGTATTCCATTGTTCTAGTCAGTTTTACAGGATAAGTGGTCAGAAACAAAATTTGACAAGTGACTGTTTGTCATTATCAGGTCAGTTACTGAAGAAACTAATTGTTTGCCAGTGTTATGGAGCCTGATAGGAAGTATATTAATGATAATTAAAACTGTAGCTAATTTCAGACAATATAAAATAATAAAAAACTAGACATTCACTTTTACAAATCTCAACTGAACTAAACGATGAATTAAAATCCTCCTTTAGATGTCAAGTTTTATTTTGTTTCTCAGAATATGTCTGGTTTACTAGTCATTTAATTAAGATTAATTATAATTAGGAAGAGAACAATGCAGTATTAGAACAGTTTAAAGTGATTTCATTAATATCTTGTGCCAGAAGAAAAAGTGTGATAGAAATGTGAAAAGATAAGATGATATAAATTGGTATCAGATATATCATTAACATGAGATTGCCAGTGGATGCCCTCAGTTTCTCATTCCAAGAGGATACTAGCCTGATGTGGAACCACTTGATGTTTGCAAAACAGATTGCCACTATGATGAGTATGGCATTCAGGTATATAGACGGATGACAATATCTAAAATGTGGGATAAAGCATGAAATTGTCTAACTCAAGTTTCAATATCTTCAAGACCCAAACTACTGACAAAGAGCACCCATGCAATATTAGCTACCACTACTGGCTTATTTCAACAGGGAGGAAACTAGATTGCAGTAACTAAATGCCATTAGACAGCATAAAGTTAGGAAAGTCAGCATGACATTGTTTTTCTTTTCAACCAAGAAAAACAATAAATTCAATTGTGGGATTATGCAGTATGCAGAGCATGAGCCACAGTTATGCTTTTGATGAAGATGACTGCCAGTGGGAGGACTTCTAGGATACAATAACAACGATTGTCAGCAGATTTGGGGACGGAAGACAATAATAAATCGAATGTAGGTATGTAGTGCAATTTATTCTTTTAAACTGATAAATTTCACAGAATCCATTGAATATATATTTGCATATATTAGTAATATTTTTATTTTCCATATAGGATACTTGTACCTGTTACTAGATTTTTAAATTCAGAACACTGGTACCAGTGTTAGCAGAACTGCTTTATTAAATTAAATGCAGTGATAGCTATTATGCTTATTCATACAAACTTTCTTGTAGATTTTTGATAGGTATGAGTATATAAATATATCCTAAATTTGCAGGTAGTGCTTCTGCAATTGCATTGTAGCTTGCAAGACGTGTCTAAAATGTATTGTAAACCTCCCAAAATCTAGAATATTATAATACAAATTTTGATATCTCTTGATTTGTGAACC
>NC_051415.1:23975999-23976797 GCF_015228065.2 Penaeus monodon
AGAATTAAAGTTTATATGTCAAACAAATTGTTATGAATTTATGAATTAATGCACATTACATTTTGTGTATACTTTGACCTTATGTATATGCTTAAGACCTCATGTAAATTGTGACAGTTGTTATTCTTAGTGTGTACCATACATCATTAACTTTTGGCATGTAGGGAAAGAATAGCAATAGTGAGGTTCCTGGAAAAAAAGAGAGAGAAAAAAAAAATGTACCAAGTGATCAACAGACACATTGTCATGATGAAGATTCCGTCCATATAAGCACTAGATGCAACGATAAAGAAATGTTATTCTTTAAATATGTTTTATTTTCCCATAAAAAAAAAAAAATCCTGTTTTTGTAAGCTTATCAGATCCAGATTTCTAATTATGTCTGCTAATGCTATTGATTTCCCTATTTTCAATGAGATCTAGAAAATCTTTCCATGGTCAGAGAAAACAGTTTGCAAATGTGTGAAGGGAAAGATGGAGAACCACAAAATTTAGTGTTTAAATCTTGAATGAATTTACTCACTGGCTGAATTATAGATAGATACATGGAAAATGAGAAAAATTAATAGTACAGATATTAGGAAAATAAGAAAAAAATAATAGTATAAGAATGAAAAATAGAAAAAAATGAATTTGTGGACTGAAAAAGTGAGGAGAGACAGGCAAGAAATGGAAACAATAAAATCTTTAAGAAAAAGTCATGAGCAAATGCAGTAAAAATTGTCATTCTTGTTGACATATCCTGTTCAAAAAAGTTTAGATAATTGCAGAAGGGAGCAAAAAGGTGGGAGTCGTGTA
>NC_051415.1:23976833-23977292 GCF_015228065.2 Penaeus monodon
TCGTGGGGTAAATGTTTTCAAAGTGAATCAGTCGAACTAGTAATCACACAAAACCGTATTAGAAGAGCAGCAAAGTGATGAGAAGTAGAACTGAATTGGAATATAACTAATAAGTTATAATAAAGTTGGTCCAGAAAAAAAATAAAGACAGGAGTACGAAAGGTGAAAAAGAAAGAAGGGTGGAGAGCCAAAAGGGTTAGTAGAGAAGCTGACAAAAAGAAAACACATTAGCCGACCTCGTGATATTATAAACATCATCGATTGTGCCTCATTAAGGGAGTTTGAGTTTCAATAATCCGTGTTCTCTTGCAACCGGTGGCCCAATATCCGGTCATTAAGGAGCTACTTGAATATAACCATAATCAAGGTACCATAATGCGTTAATTCACCGTCTTCGGGAGAGGAGGTGAGGCTGGTGGAGGAGAGAGGAAGGGAAACGAAACGAAGAAAAAACCGGGA
>NC_051415.1:23977476-23977753 GCF_015228065.2 Penaeus monodon
ATTCTAGTCACTAAATCATTTCCTTGAGCCCGAAAAATCCATTTTAATATGCGCCCTATTATCCACACCCAGGCCCTTGTTTCACGGAACGGTGCCCGCCCCTTTGACTGACCGACGACGATAACTTTAATTAAAACTTAATCAAACTACGACGAAAATAGAGAGGAAAAACACCAGCCGAAACTTGCGCCCGTTTCATGACTGAGAGAACCGCCTAATTAGATTCTCGCGTAATCTACCGGCGATGGAAGCGGTGATACTGAAGGAGAGGAGGGCC
>NC_051415.1:23977787-23978591 GCF_015228065.2 Penaeus monodon
AGAGGCTAGGGAATGGTGGAGGAAAGGTTGAGGGTGATGAAAGAGGGTCTGGTGGTGATGGAGAAAGGGGGTGAGCGTGGTTAGGAAGTGATGGAGGAAAGTGACGGAAGGGGTTGGTGGTGACAGAGAGGGAGATGAGGGCGGGGGCTGGAAGATGGAGATGGACCTGGGGGGCGCGGGAGAATTATATATAAACTGTGGTGTTGGAGGAGGTGTTGGGGAAGATGAAGGAAATTTTAGTGTCATGGGAGGAGGGGGATGATGGAAGATAGGATAATGGTGCTAAGAGAAGCTGGGGGAAAGATGGAGAAGGGGCTGGGGGATGATGGAGAAGTTAGGGGATAGAGGAAAGGATAAGAGTGGATGATGGAGGATTAGGATTCGTGATGGAGGAAGCCTGTTGGTGATGGGGGTGGTGTTAGATGTGAGGGGGGTTAGTGAAGGAGAAGCTGGTTGTGGTGGAGAATAATGGAGAAATAGCTAGATGTGATAGAGGGTGAAGGGGAGACTGGTAAGGATAAATAAAGTTAGAGAAAAGGGAGACGGAAAAATAGAAAGAAAAATAAGAAATTAATAAGAGTAAAAGAGTCAGTGAACAAGTGACTTATTACGAAACGAAATCCAAACAAGGAAAAGTTAACGAGACCGAAAGATAATACGTCCGTATTGCTGTTGTTATTTTGTGGCCGTGGATGAATCAACAGATACTAGATGTGAAGAGAAGGCCTCGCTCTCGAAACTTTTCCTGCAGAGACTATGATCTCCGTGTGCATTCTGAATTCACGCAAAAAGTGGGGGAAATGC
>NC_051415.1:23979205-23979364 GCF_015228065.2 Penaeus monodon
CAAACGTAACGCTCAAACCCGTAACCAGATGGTGCTTAAAACGTACCTTTACGTGTAGAGGAGTGCATTATTTGACATGAGTAAAGGTATAAGGAAGGATAAGGAGGGCGTTGAGAAGTATTGGATCGGATCTGGAAGGATTTTAGGATATAGGAGGAT
>NC_051415.1:23980334-23980602 GCF_015228065.2 Penaeus monodon
TTTAACATCCACTGTGTTTCACAGTAAGTTAATTTGGATTGCTATCATTCATTCCCCCTGAAAATCACACAGTTAAAAGAACATATAAAACTATCTGCCAATACTTCACTCCACCACCATCTTACGCTTAGACAGTAAAGCATGTAATTTCTCACCTACCTGTGTCTCTCGTTCCAATCATCTGTTGCTCTCAGCCCACACCTCTTCACGCAACGATATTTCCCCTCAGAAACAAGCTCACACACAAACTCCCTTCCTTTCATACTTT
>NC_051415.1:23980678-23980808 GCF_015228065.2 Penaeus monodon
GCTGTAACCCCCAAGGAAGCCGAGGAAGTTAGGCAGCCTCGCAGTAAGTCCTAGTTACTGTCCGGCCCTTCCGTTGCTAATGTGACTCCGCGAGGATGACCAGCTCCTTTTTTTCCATTTCGGGTCTGAG
>NC_051415.1:23981756-23981830 GCF_015228065.2 Penaeus monodon
AAACACACGGACACAGTCATTTCAGTAATGTATAACATTTCTCTGTTTAATCCATGCATTATTTCTTTACGGTC
>NC_051415.1:23981885-23982071 GCF_015228065.2 Penaeus monodon
CATCATTATTTCAAGTCTTTTTCCCTTTTAATCTACCTGTTGTTTTTGCCCAAAGGCAAAAGAGACCGCTTATGCCTGCGATTTACTGCACAATGGCTGCGACATAAACAACTGTGCAGTGTCTATGCAAATCTGAAATGTGCACGATTGACGAAAGCTTTTCATTGTCAACACAAAATTATTCTA
>NC_051415.1:23982577-23982739 GCF_015228065.2 Penaeus monodon
GCACACAAGAAGCCTTCCATGCACGGAAACCTCAAGGCACGGACCTTACAAAACTGATCAGCATGACAAGCGCGTTGGTCTGTCACCTTTAGAATTCCAAATCATATCCTAAGAAGTGTCCAGCTCAAGGGAAACCGACATGTCTCCCCTCCCCAAGGAATC
>NC_051415.1:23982780-23983117 GCF_015228065.2 Penaeus monodon
CCGGCCCACAGGGGAGCTACCGGCCAAAGGGTCGTCCGTCCTCTCGCAGCCCGTGGGAGATGTCTGAATTTTTCAAGGGGCTACGGGAGCAGTTAATCTTTAGAGATGAATTCGACTGAAGTGATGATGTTTTCGACTTTGGTAAGTGTGATGAGTGGGAAGGGTCGCCGTCCAGGGACTTTTTTGGAGAATGATAATCATTTTCTAATCGTGTGATGTTTATAAGTCTTTTTTCACTTCTGCCCTGTAAAAGATGGATTTTTTTTGCTAATAGTATCTGGAATTGACAAATTTCTCTTTCTAGCTATATATTTGTCATTTTACCTTTTCCATCCAT
>NC_051415.1:23983207-23983565 GCF_015228065.2 Penaeus monodon
AATTATTCTATATGGTTATATAATAGAGCATATACAATAAATTGCTATATGCAATACGTATTCATATGTCAACAACACCAAAATCTGAAAGTCTGATATTAGTTTTATATTTGTTTTCATCATAAATAAATGAATATAAGATGACCGAACAGATGAGAACGCACTTTCATTTACTATTCAAAAAAATCTTTCGATTCACATATTTTTTCTATTAATTTTCTGCTGTCATGATCTCCGCTGCTATCATTGCTCGATCTGCATTTATTTTTCAGAGAGTAACTCATTTCCCACAATAAAATTTTCTAGAAAATCAGAGGTCAAAATTGGTTATCTAGGCAATCAATAAGCGATGAATGAA
>NC_051415.1:23984491-23984826 GCF_015228065.2 Penaeus monodon
TTGACTGATCGGCCCATTCCTCCTGATAGATTATGAGGCGACTCTCCCAATATTGCAATTCTTTGATCGGCAAATGCACGGAGCCATTTGTTGATTCGAGTGTCAGCTAATGGTTGCGTTTATCAGCGTTAGATCCTTCGTTCAATAATGGTGCGCCGCTACATTTCTTCATCGAGGCCGCCCGAGCCCTCGGTTGGAAATGGGGGGGGGGGGGGAGGTGTATCTTGCGAGGGAGGGGGTGGAGGTAGTGTGGGAGGAGCTACAGAGGGGTGTGATGGGTGCTGGGGGAGTGGGTGAGCCTATGGGAGGGACTGCATATGGCGGGGGTTAAGGGG
>NC_051415.1:23986794-23988544 GCF_015228065.2 Penaeus monodon
AGGTTCTATCTTTATTTGCCCCGCCCACCTTCTCCTCGCCCCGCCCACCTCTCTACCCATTACCACAGCCGCACATGTCGTCTGTCATCCAAGGTTTATATCACTATAATCTCATCTTTCCCCTTCCTCCCTCTCCCCTTCCCACCTCTTCCTCTCTATCCCTCCACTTCCCTTCTCCATTCTCTCTCTCCTCCTCTTCCCCTTTCCTCCCTCTTCCCGTCTATCCCTTTCCAACTTAACACCTCACTCTCCTCTCGCTCCCCCTTTCCCTCCTGATATTCTCGCTTCTCTCAGTCCTCCCTTTCCTACCTCTCTCTCTTATCCCTTTCCCCTATTTCCCCTTCCCCCCCTCTATCTCCCTTTCCTCACAATTCCCCCTCTCACTCTTCTCACATTCCTTCCCCTCACCCCCTGTCCTTCTTATAATAAAATCACTTTGATGTTCTTTCTATTTTGCTCCGCTTTCTTTTCGGCATTAATTTGATCACAATTGTTTTCATTTGCCATCGCTAGTTACGATAAGCTTTTTATCTCTCTCTGTGGTATCAATATTTCACTTTTATCTAAAAAAACATTTTCATTTATACATTATTTTTACATCATCCATCCCTTTTTGTCCGCACTTGTACACGTCCGCGCTCATTGTTGCGCTCGCTAATGGCATCAGGAAATTCATGAATGATTCAGAACAATTTCAATTTTGCGTCCACTCCATTCACACCCACAGCAGCGCCATCTCGCCCCCTTCGCTAGTCACCGCCGAGAGCCAGCGTCCTAACGTCGTCTCTCCAGTAATTAATATGCCAGAAAGTAATTATAATCCAGCGAGGATATCGATTCAGTCACAAGTTGCTAAACGATTTCGAAGCGGTGATCTAGCGCGTCGACTTCCCATGCAGGTGTCACGCACACTAATCAGTTTCTGCGTCATTCACTTACAATAACATCTTCCTTCCTTCGCCGTGAACGGATATATATAAATAACCATTTCCTTTTTCTATTACTAACCCCACCTTCCTTCAGGCCCGCACAGATCTTTCCTTTTTATACCATCTCCTGATCTGAGAGTCGTAAATCCTCCATGCCATCGATATATCGTTCCAGCCGGGACATAATTTCCAATATTCTCAATTTCACTTGTTAACTTTATTGCATTGACGAAGATTACTAGTATGTGAACGGCAGTCAATATCCCTCGAGCAGGCGAGTTTGGACCGCGTTGCCGGCTCGCATAAGAATCAATTTGGTATCGCCGGGACCATAAGCATGAAAGATTGATTAGATAGGAGAGAGATGTTATTCAGATAGATTGAATTTAATCCAACAAATGTAGCTCGGCCGACCCTTGAGACACACCGCAAAATTGCGGCAAAAATGTAAGCCTTTTGAAGCAGGGCCATGTGGAAAGTTAGGACCTGTTTCTTTATTTACTCAGAGAATACGTGCACCGAATTCAGCCCTCAACCGGTGCACATACAAACAAACCCACACACGCACTCCAGGTAGGTGTGGCGGGGCGTGCACTTCCCCCTGACGTACGGGCGCGGGCGGAATAACGTACACTAAACCGGAAAATGCTATGTATGAGCAAATTATAGTGGGCGTGTGTGGGGTGGTGAATGAGACAGGAAAAGCATGCAGGCGGCTGGATGCGCGAACGCTAGGGAGGGATCAGGACGGGCGCGCGCCAAGGAAAGTAGGGTGCGCGCCATGTTTATGTTTTGCGTGGAATGAGCGTAAAGATAAAGGA
>NC_051415.1:23990668-23990748 GCF_015228065.2 Penaeus monodon
TTGACCTGTCACACGCTTGACTGATCATACGTGAAATAGACACTCGAACCCACGTAAGTAATCATACATGGGATTGACTG
>NC_051415.1:23990793-23990914 GCF_015228065.2 Penaeus monodon
CTTTCCCTCAACTTCCTCTTTTTTTCTCCCTCTTTTGTTTTGTTTCGTTTTGTAACCCCGTACAATGATCGTCAGCGGCTGCGAAAGCAATTACCCAAAAAGCGCACATTGCCCGATGATT
>NC_051415.1:23991497-23991798 GCF_015228065.2 Penaeus monodon
TGGGGGTTTCCTCTCACCGGTCTGTGGCTCCAGCATCTTCTTTATTGTGTAGGACAGAACGTGCATGATTGGACACACGTCGAGGTAATATTCTGTCAGTGTCAGGCCGTATGAAATTCCTTTTAAAATGTGCGTCACATCCCGAAAAAAAGTTTCGATGACTGTATGTGGATATATATTGTCTTAGATAAAAAACAGTTTATTTGTATATGAGAGAAAAATATTTGAGAAAATACAACCACTAATGGTGAGTAGGATATAAGGTCACAGAGACAGGTAGAAAAATAGATTAATTGATTGG
>NC_051415.1:23992146-23992490 GCF_015228065.2 Penaeus monodon
CCCTAGCAAAGAGGAGCGAGAGGTACAGCGGCAGAGGACGCAGGTGATAAGCCTCCCCCCGCGACGTAGGGAAAATTAAGACGGCGGCGAGACACAAACTCTTATGAAGCCAACAGATGATGGCTGGGAAGTGCCAGGACGCAGGCAAACAACTCCGCCTCGGCAAACACTCCTTCCGGCCCCTACCTGAGGAGTAAACAAAGGAAGGAGGTGTGTTTAAAGGGCCTCCGAGTAAAGACTGCCGTATGTTAGGTCTCTCGGAGACGAGGAGAAGGGGGAGGGGAGGAAGGGGGGGTGGCCGTCTCCTTCTTCTTCGGGGGTGATGACTTCGTTGCGCCCGCTCG
>NC_051415.1:23992749-23992902 GCF_015228065.2 Penaeus monodon
GTGATATAGGCTGGGGGGGGGATATAGGCTTTGGGGGGTCGAGGTTAAGATGGATATATGTTAATTTGCGGCAATTGAAAAGCTGAATTACTTCCTCTTGAGATGTGTATTGTAATTATATTTCCAGGTCTGTATCTTTGTCCGTATTTATGA
>NC_051415.1:23993033-23993256 GCF_015228065.2 Penaeus monodon
TTGCATTAAAGAAAAAAAAGCATCATCACATTCGTCCTATCACAATACGTCCAGCCGCAGCATGGCATAATACAGTACAGCATAATTCAGCAAGTGAAGGCGCGAGCTTGCCTGTCAATTAAAACAAAAATTCCCTCGAGCAAACCGCCGCCACAGGACCGAAACCCGTCAACCAAACCGCTGAATTTATGATGTCTGCTGCCGCTTCCCCGCCACCGCTACC
>NC_051415.1:23993602-23993780 GCF_015228065.2 Penaeus monodon
GTCGGGGGAGCAAGGCAGATTATTTGGCATTCTCGTCCAGACAGGTTTGGGCGAAGGACATGCAGAACGAATGAGCGAATCAAGTTGAAAAGCTCTGTGCTTGCGTTTCGTTCGACTGCGGTAAATCATTTGCTAAAAGTGGGAATGAAGACTGACCGAGCGATGAGCTAATATAATT
>NC_051415.1:23994568-23994759 GCF_015228065.2 Penaeus monodon
GGTTACAGGGGCCAATATACAAGAACAAATATATGCTTCTGATTTTTAGCTGTTTTAGACGTAGATAATGTTACTACATAAATGTAACAAGAACAATAATATATATAAACGAATGAATACTTATAAATACAATACAAATGAACTATAAATATAGCTCATAAATGTTAATAAGGCGTGGAATGTGCGTCAGT
>NC_051415.1:23995775-23995950 GCF_015228065.2 Penaeus monodon
AAAAAGTACAAACAGACATCCAAAGGTACATAAAAACAAAGAAGAATGAGTAGATGCATTTGCATATATTTTATAGTATGTATAAGGTATATAACTCCGCCAGCCAACCACCTCACATTTCAGGCCCCCGATGAATAAATTCATATACCTTGCCTATTCTTACGCCCTAATATAT
>NC_051415.1:23996252-23996437 GCF_015228065.2 Penaeus monodon
TTTCACTTCATAAATACACACTAATAAACCTCACTGTGTGTCCTAGGAACATGGCGGGAAATATAAGCTACGAAATAATACGACCAAGGCGAATTCCAAAGCCCCGGATGTTAGGCGACATCTTTGGTTTCTCTCTTTCTCTTCTTCGCATTCCTTTATTCTCATTTTTCGGTAATTTTTAAAGA
>NC_051415.1:23996848-23996975 GCF_015228065.2 Penaeus monodon
CCTTTCTCTCCCTTCGTCCTCCATTTTCAAACCCTTCCTGTTTCTGTCCGCTGACGTCACCATGTTTGTCTCCCCATGATCCATGTAACGCGAAAAATTTCTGGCCGATAATAATGCAGATCATCTC
>NC_051415.1:23997629-23997730 GCF_015228065.2 Penaeus monodon
TTTTGCGCTTTAAAACCCGTTTGGATCCTCCATCAACAAACTTCATTACCGGATCCCATGAAGCCAATTACGATCACGGCGTTGTGGTTTGTCTCCTCCCC
>NC_051415.1:23997768-23998537 GCF_015228065.2 Penaeus monodon
CACACACACCCTTATTGTCTCGTATCCCCTTATAATTTCCCCTTCTCATTTCCTCCTCATCATTTCCCCTCGCCTCCCTGCCACTTGTCACTGGGCATAAAGAATCGTTTTCTCTGCCTCTCGGTCCCGTTTTCATTATCCTCACACCAGGCGCGCATAATGGAAAATGGGAAAAGTTTGATTAGAATCAGCGGGACGGACACAATGTAATATTGGTCAAACTGAGGCTGGCCCGGGTAAGAACTCCGGGGGTTTCTTTAATATTTTGCTAGAATATCATTCTCATATGTCCTTGATTTGCTCTGTGTTCTTTCTGTATTTTTAAAAAATATATGTATTAGTTTTCTTGTTTCTTTTTTTATAGTCTTTCGGTCTGCATTGTTTTGTTTATAGAAATAAAATGCAGTTTTTGTTTGTGGTATAGTAATGTTTGTTTTCAAATCACAGAAACACAAAGAGAGGCTGTATCAAAATATTATTTTGGAATTTACATAGTATTAAAGTGGTGTTAAAATGGCATGCTCTTCATGTTACAAACACGCAAACATGCAAATTTAGTATAAACATACAAATATTCAACGTAAATGAAAGCACTTTACCTTCCTTCCTGGTTTGCAAAATACGAAAAGGAAGAATGAATGGAAATTGTATTTCTTCAACAGGAAAAAAAAAGAGAAAATGATGTGGTAAATATGAGTAAGGAAAAAAAATGTTATTTAGTTAATAAATCCTTTTTGTCTGTATTGATTATAGAAGGAATGACAGGCAG
>NC_051415.1:23999344-23999673 GCF_015228065.2 Penaeus monodon
AAACCAAATCCACAAATCACAAAATCCTTCTTAAGATCCATCTCGAGGACATCACTCCATTGCAAAAGGTCTGGTGGTGCTCGATGCGTCCCACCTGACAGCTGATTTTTATGCAATTGCTCCTTCCTTCATTTCTTTTCTCTAATTGCCCTTGCCCGCGCCTTCGCTCACCCCCCCCCCCCTTAATCACCTCTGATAATATTCCATCAAGTCTGATTGTCCGGGACCTTAATCTTGCCTGGCTTCTTCTTCTCCATCGCTTTGTCCTCCATGTCCTTGCAAGACAGACGGTACTCGGGCTCTTGGTGACCTGAGTTTGATTTTTCTGT
>NC_051415.1:24000096-24000237 GCF_015228065.2 Penaeus monodon
CAGTTGAAATAACTGGAAAATGACAATGAAGAGGAAAAAGATACACCTTTAAGAGCCAAAAAACTTATCAGAGTACGCTTACAAATCTATCCACATCCCAAACCGAAGGAAATACAAACGTCTATCCAGTTAAATACAATT
>NC_051415.1:24000370-24000630 GCF_015228065.2 Penaeus monodon
ACTCTTTTCTCTCTCTCTCTCTATATATAAAAACTAAACAAAAAAAACAGGATCGAAACCTTTCCCCTCCGTCTGTGATTCCGCGTCCATTGGCATCATATTCACAGCGATTAGCCCAATAAATTTCGCTCGGCGCCGCTAGCAACAAAGTAGCCCAATTTGCTAACTAGGGCAAAATAGATTGGAGGCCCGGATGCTTACGGCGTGACATCGAGCTCTGAGCACTTAACATGTGCTAATGAATGCTCGCACTGACCATT
>NC_051415.1:24002172-24002811 GCF_015228065.2 Penaeus monodon
TAGAGGCGCATGCAGCCGTGCATGACTGCCGCACCACAGCCTTCACTGCCTCAGTCACATTCTATCGAAAACACCTTAGTTCGCCGTCCCCGCGCTGATCCCACCTCCTCGCGCCTTAGCCGACCTCTCCAAAATATGTTGGCTCCGAAATTACTGGATTGGGGCGAGAGGCAGAGGCAGCATGGGAAGCACGGTCGAAACTCTGCTTGCTCTTCAAGGTCACGGAGCGCCTTACGGGAAGCAGAGGGGACCACTGTCTTCCCGCGAATTCTAGAATTCTCAAGCCGTGTTAGGATACAGCCAAAACTTCGTCTACAATAAGATTAGTGAGTGACAGTGTTACCACAGGGGACGCATGCTTTTCCCCGGTCATCTTCTTTAATTCAACCGTACGTCGGCCACGCTCTTGCAGCAGAAATATGACGCATGAACAAAACAGGAAATTGTTTACGGTGCTGAGGTTGACAGCAAAGATGAAGCGAAGCAATTGTTGTCCGTTTTTGTCCGTCCATGCGGCGGCGAGAGGGCTGTGCTTCCAAGGTGAGTTGGTAATACTGAGAAGGGTGTGGAAATACGGGAACTTTGATTAAAACAGCGGGAGATCCTCACCCGAGCCCTGATTAACTCGTTGGCAACTCT
>NC_051415.1:24002902-24003647 GCF_015228065.2 Penaeus monodon
TCCGGCGATATTGCGACGATTGTATGCTTAATGTTGCCGGTGGCAATAATGACAAAAATCTAATATATGTTGATGTAACACAGCTTTATTATATATTATAATGGAATGATACATCTCAAATTTAATAGGATTATAGTTGTGCTTTCACTTTGTTGTTTGAATAATACAGACTATTTACAAAATGATTAATTCAAACCGTATAAATTGTCTACATTGTTGAAAGCACTAACCAATTTCCCAGTTTATTACCATTGTCCAATAATAAGCTCGAAACTCATCACATGAACTGTGTAACGTTATGATGACCCATTACCGGGCATCCACGATACCAAAGGCGCCAGGACAAGCGAGCCGTGTCCCCTCCGTTCGAACTGCTAATTGGCTAAGCCTCACACTTCACTCAATCCGCCGCCTTAGGAAAAAGGAGATAAATCGTCCTTGTATTTTTTTGATAACGTGACGCTTCTCATGCTAATGAAAATGAGGATGAAATGACGCAGGACATCGGAGCGGAAGACAAGAGCTGCCGGGAGTGGATAGCGAAGCCAGGTGTGCCAACCCTTACACTGTGAGGGTTGGCACACCTGGCACCCGATGATCTAAGAATGGGTAAATGATCAAAGAAACGTTTGAACAAGATCAAGAAAACCGAAGAAAAGAAAGTAGTAAAGAGGAATAATCGTAGAGGGGGGAAAATATCACAATCCAAAGGAACGACGAAATAACAGCGAGGAAATTTTAAAGG
>NC_051415.1:24003692-24003772 GCF_015228065.2 Penaeus monodon
GAGGGAGGGAATCCATCACCGCTGAAGGTCTCCGGAACAGTCCAAACTAATATTGTCCTAGAGCCACGCCAGCCCCCTCA
>NC_051415.1:24003869-24004060 GCF_015228065.2 Penaeus monodon
CAGGGTAAACAAGAGCCAAGAAAACCGGGGTGAAGACAGTGGTTTCCTCCTTGGGTACCGGCAGCCATCGTTGCCATTATCCAAGTAATAATGGTTAGCCGTATCGCCAGGTTACAGTGGAGTTAATCGGAACAAATAGGCAGTTTCATATCGCCTCAGGCAGATGGCACCTACGTTGGAGCCGATGGAGC
>NC_051415.1:24004093-24005226 GCF_015228065.2 Penaeus monodon
TGATTGGACTGAACTCGCTCGCTTCTTCTCATTCCATCTTGGCTAACCTGTTCTTGAATTTTCTTTGATCTTCGGGTCCTTTCTCCCCGTCTCGTTTCTTGTTTCTTCCTTTTAGTCCCTCAAGTCTACCTCTCGTCCTCTGTGCGTCACTTGCTCCCTTCTCCTCTTCTCCATTCCCAGACTTCTCATTCCTGATTCTATCCGCTTTTCTCTTCACCTTTATTTCTGTCTACTCTCTCCCCTCTCGGTCATCCTCTCCCGTCCCTGTCTCTCTTTCTACCTCATTTTCCCCCTTTCTCCTTTCTTCTCACCCCATCTCACTCCTTCCTTTTCCTATTCTCCTCTCTCCCCTTCCCCTCAACCACCCCCCCTCTCTCCCTCTTTTCCTTTCCATTTCCTCTTCCCTTCTTTCCTTATCTATCCCTTCCTATTCTTCCCTATTTCTCCTCCTTTATTCCTTTCCTAGCCCCTCCTCACCCATTTCTTCCCTTCCCCTCAACCTCCTCTTCTTGTCCCTTTCTCCTTTATTCCCCTATCCCTCTCTCCATTTCTCCTTCCACGTCTCCTCTCTCCCCATCTCTGCCTTTCCCCTTCCCTGTCTCTCCTCATTCTATCTCTACTTCCCCGTCTCACCATTCCTCCTTCTCCTCTCCCTCTCCTGTCTCTCCTCTCCCTGTTCCCCTCTCCTCATCTCTCCTTCCCTACCCGCTTCCCTCCTCTCCCTCATCTCTCCACTTCCCTTCTCCCTCTTTTTCCGCCTCCTCATTCTCCACCTCTCCCCTTCCATCCTTCCTCCTCCTTCGCCTCCCCTCTCTCCACCTCTCCCCTTCCTTCCTCCCTCCTTCCCCTCGCCTCCCTCCACTTCTCCCCTTCCTTCCTCCCTCCTTCCCCTCCCCTCTCTCCACCTCTCCCCTTCCTCCTCCTCCCTCCTCCTCCACTCCGTCATTACCATGGTCCAGGAGCCTCTATCTGCATATCATATTTCAGGGGCGTTAATTAACCCAAGGAGAATGGAGCTAAAAAGAGGCCTTATGGAGCCGGGATCCAGGAGCTGGGTTACCTAATCGGACCCTAATTAGCTGGAGATGATCACCTGGCTAATCGTATTCATGACTTCCGGTAACTGTTGCGGC
>NC_051415.1:24005569-24005846 GCF_015228065.2 Penaeus monodon
ATGACTGTAGGTGTGTGGATGAGTTATATTTTGAATGTCAGATATGATTAAGGGAGAGAATAAGCGCGTAAATAATTAACAAATTGATAATTGCACAAGGAAAAGAAGCGCAAATATGTGCAGATACTTGTAAACTAGTGTGCTGCAACAAAGGTTTTAATCATTGCAAAGAGCAATAAGTGTTTTGCCATTAAGGAAAGGAAGAAATTATACCGTCCGTATGAGACTTTTTTCATATAATCTATTTCTTTATGTTCTAGAAATATGTTAGTTATAT
>NC_051415.1:24007603-24007789 GCF_015228065.2 Penaeus monodon
CAGGCGTACCTCTGTTTCTCCGAAGTCCTCCACCGCCCGGCCCTTCAGGACAGTGATCTGGGTGCAGTCGGTGAAGGCCAGGTGTCTTAGGTCGTCCACAAAGCAAACCTCTCGGATGACCTTCGTCAGGAGACTGCCTTGGTTGCCTCCGATGCTCGAGTTCATCTGCAGGGAGAAAATAAATTG
>NC_051415.1:24009000-24009119 GCF_015228065.2 Penaeus monodon
ATAAAAACAAATTTCATTTGGGCCAAAAAATTTTTTTTTTAGGGTTTCCCCCAAAAAATCAAAAATTTGCACCGGGGGTTTTTTTTTCCCTTTTTTGGGAACCCCCAAAGGGGCCCGGG
>NC_051415.1:24009150-24009441 GCF_015228065.2 Penaeus monodon
CCAAATTTTGCAATATTTTCCAAATTTTTCCTTTTTTCCCCAAAACCCAATTTAAAAACCATCCCCCGGCAGCTTTTTATTTTCTAAATTTATTTTTTTCCCACACCGGGACCTGAAACAAAACTTTATCTTATCCATTCTCCGATTTCACGGACCTCTTTGACCTGGATAGTGGTGGGTGGGATACCTTGCTCGGGGTCCGGGTATCGCATGGCATTGTGGGGTATTCTTTGGCTTGCTACCATCTTCATCGTGAATCGGTCGTCAGGCCTCACTCGCACTAACCGTGAG
>NC_051415.1:24009720-24009913 GCF_015228065.2 Penaeus monodon
CGTCCTTTCCTTTTCCCCCCTTCCCCCCCTGCCTCGTCTTCCCTTATTTTTCCCACTTCTTCCCGGCTTCCCCTTTAAAGTATATTTACTGTGTTCTCTTCTTTATTCCTTATTCTTTTATCGATATTTCCCCAACACTTGACTCCCCCCTGACCCCCCCACAGCCGGGGCCTTTCCCTCCGCCGGGGTGTTT
>NC_051415.1:24009948-24010150 GCF_015228065.2 Penaeus monodon
GGACGCCTGTTCTGTCGAGGCCCCCGGCGTGAGCCCCTTCAACCCGACGGGCCCAAAGGGGGTCCTTTTTTCATGGGCGGGGGCCATCAGCCACCCGATGTGTGGGAAGGTGGATCTTGAACTTTTCCGAAAGGGGGACATCTCGCTGGTGAACCTCCCGAAAGGGACAGGGGGTTGGGTTTTTCCCGCTTTTTTTTTGTTT
>NC_051415.1:24010188-24011365 GCF_015228065.2 Penaeus monodon
TTTGTGGTTGTGGTGTGGTGTTTCAATTTTTTTTAATTGTCAAATTGTTTTCTCAAATTGGCCTATAATTTCTCCCAGAAAAAGTAAAATTTTTTTTTTTCATCGTTACCCCCACCGAAAGATAGATTAAAAAAACGTGACTAATTTTGTTCCATCCCTCGCTTTTCCTTTTTCCCTCGTGCCTCCTCTCTAATCTAACACAAGCCTTCCCTCCCTCGCCGCTCGTCAGCCAAAAGCCCCCGGAGGGATCAGGAACACCCATCGGCTCGTGGCCGGCTGGGTGTGTGGGCGGGGACCCGCGTGTCCCTGTGTGGGCGGCCGGGGGATGGGGCTCCCCCGGGGCATCTGAACAACCCTCATGGGACCCCATGGCCCAAGTAGGCCTGGTGGCGCTGACGGAGGACGGCGAAGGACCCGCTCCCGAGGGGTGCCCCTCACCACCCGATTCTGCTGGCCATGGCAGAGCAGCTGGTAAGGTCTTCGCGTACTCGATGAGCCAGACACTCGAGGGGGCGGATACTTGGAGAATAAGACACTTAGTAAAAAAAGACACTTGAGGGTCGGGTACTCGGAGAGGCAGACATTTAGTAAGTAAGACGCTTGGGTGTTGGATACCTGGTGAGTCTAGGACTTAGGAAATTGGATACTTGGTGAGTCAGTCAGTCAGTTTTGAAATCGGAATCAAAGATGAGACTGCCACTCTTGAGACTCAGACACTTGATGAGTCAGTCACTTCAAAAGTCAATTGAATTTCAGTCACTTGTTAAATCAGCAAGATGATTAAGCCAGATCATTTTCAATGACAAAGGGAAAGTCTATTAATGTTAAACACAGGTAACGATGAAGCTAGCCATTTGACAAGTCAGTCAGCAAATAAATGTAGAATCACTCACTCGAATCATCCTTCGGTTAGCCTATTCACCAGATAAGCCACACGGCAATCTAGTTGCCTTTATTTAGGCAGTTGCTTTTCGTTGTTTATATATAATCCTTAATCTGTGTATTAACCATTATTTTCGCAGCAGATGAGAAGGCAAACCATCAGTTAGATTCGTAACAGCGACAATAATCCTCATCAGCACCCCAATACTGCTAAAATTATCATTAATATCATCATGGCTTCCAATATTTCACTACTGCAATTAGATTTTATATATATTCAGATCAATGATACGGC
>NC_051415.1:24011726-24012033 GCF_015228065.2 Penaeus monodon
AGACCCGCCTCATCCCCGCGGATTCCCCAGCTCGCAGCCTCTCTCTCTCTCACCCCCTCCGCCGCCTCCCAGGCTCGCCTTCTAGATCGCCTTTCCCATCAATGCCATAGAATATTTTACGCAAGATAAAAGCTTTATGATGTCGGAAATTTCAAACTTCGGTTAAGCCTTAATCGACGCGCTGGGTCGGATAGCTTTGCGCTTCACCTTAGTCGTGAGTCTTTTAATATAACAAAGAGAAAAATAGAGAAGGGAGGTGGGGAAGGAAGAGGAGGGGAGAAAGAAGGAAAAAGAGGGGGGAAAAAAT
>NC_051415.1:24012088-24012287 GCF_015228065.2 Penaeus monodon
TAAAGACTAAGGAGGTGGTTCGTTTAGTAGAAGGGCGGTTGGTAAAAGCTTCTGGCCTCATTAACAATTTATTCAAGTTTGGATCTGGGCCTCGGGTATAATCTGGGTTTATAGTGCGATTCCTTCCTTAGACATTGTAATATATCCGGAATTATATAAGAGCTGAGCATTATTCCGAATTCTTAATTTGAATGTACAC
>NC_051415.1:24012567-24014001 GCF_015228065.2 Penaeus monodon
AAATTTTACTTCCCCCTCGAAAAACCGCCCAACACATTTTCTACTTTTCGGTAAATCGAAAAAACTGCCCCATTTTCTTAAGTTTGTTAGGGTGATGCTTATCCTTCAACAGCTTACTGATAGAATGAGAAACACGTTCACATACCTTTCGCATGTAGAATGTGTCTTTTATCGAAATAAATCAAAGTAATCTGATTTAGATAATTTCATTGCAGTATTTCTATGGCAATTCTGAAACCATACTTGAAAATTATTAAAAAAAAAATCTTAGACCTTTTGAAAGAGTTCCCCAGAAAACTAAATTAATAGTTGTCGAAAGTAACGCAATCATTTTCAATACATTATTTCTTTGACCATACTTACAATGTTATCCTCCTCCAAACAATGTTTCCTGCACCTTCAAAATTTAAAAGTCTTACACGGAGCAGGGGTTCAAAGGAGCTATGACAGTCAACTGGCATAACTGCTCTCATGAATTTCCGCATCTTGATAGAGAGTCTTGATGGGAACAATGGGGTCCATGTTATGACTGTGGTCTGAACCCGATGCGTCTGCCAGCTTGATTGAATGTTGAATGATAGTTCGTATTTCGCTGTCCCATCATCACTTTGATACGTCAGCCCACGTCAGGCATGAACCAATAGATCTTCTGACCCTTTCCCAGGCCTGATGCTGGTGAAGAATCTGGTTTAGATATTCAAGAAGTGGTGACTTGCAGCTCTGAATTACCTTGATTTTTTTTCGTAGGCAAACCCGCAAACCCCAACATTCTGTGAAAATGGAATTCCAAATCTAAAAGATAGTAAAACCCCCCTGCCAAGTGCGATTTCCATAATGTTTTTTTTTAAAAAATTTAAAGTTTTGTTTGAAATTTATTAAATTTAATTATTTTTTAAATTTTTAAAATAATTTAAAAAATTTATTTTAAAAAAAATCTTAGAATTTTTAAAAAATTTTAAAAAATAATTTAAATTTTGTTTTTTGTCAAAAAACCCTCTTTTAAAACATTCTTAAAAAAAAAATTTAAAATGTACCTCCTCCCAAAAGGTGTTTCCCTCAATTTTTTTTAATTCAATAATCTTAAAATAAGAAACTTAACTTAAAACCCCAATAATGTTCCATGAATTTCCTTCCCCTCTTATAAAGGGTTTTATGAAATGGGGTGTTTATACTTTCCAAACCCCATCATTTCCCCTTTTTAAATCTATATATTTTTTTTCCCTTTTCCCTTTATCACCTTTTAATACCCCCTAACTTTTCCAAAAAACCAAAATCTTTTTTTAAAATTTTTAAAAAAAAAAATTTAAACTTTTAAAATTTCATTAAAATTATTTAAATTTTTAATTATTTAAATTTTTTTAAAAAATTTTAATAAAAATTAAACCTTAAAATTTTCAATATATCCAAAAAACAATTAATAAAACTTTTAAAAAG
>NC_051415.1:24014025-24014321 GCF_015228065.2 Penaeus monodon
AATAAACATATTCTTTTAATTTACTTTAAAAATTATAAACTTCTTTAATCAATTTTAAATTTACTTTAATTTCTTTCTCTAATCAAACTATATAAAAAAAATACCCTAAAAATTTAAACTTTTTAAATATAATAATATTTTATTTAAATAAAAAAATCTTTATTTTTTAAAACCCACATTTCCTTAAAAATTTTTACCCCTTTCCTTTTTTAAAAATAATTAAAATTAATCTAATTTTAAATAGGTTAAATTTTAATTAAAAATAAATTTTTTTCCCCAAAATTATTTAAAAACTA
>NC_051415.1:24014585-24015864 GCF_015228065.2 Penaeus monodon
GCCGAGATTTCGGCATCTGTGCTTGTCTTACGTTTCCTATATTATCTTATTAGTATCCAATTAGTAGATACTTTGCTTACATGTTCTACGGTCAATCATGTTCAGCCGACGTTTATCTCAGACTGTTAGCTAATGCTTACCCGGTTTTTTTGGGGAAAACAGCATGGGGGATATGCACTTTGAAGGGAAAATGTGTGGCTAAACAGAATAGAGGGAGTCTTGTTTGTATTTCTCAATAAGTATATACTGATGCCTACAGGCTTTAGGGCATTTTTAGGGCATCTATTTACCCTTTCACTACGGCTACCGCGTTTGGCATTAGCAGAATATGCAATGGAAGTCATTGAACTTGGGATGGTAAGAGACAGGTTTCTCAGCTCACAGTTTCTTATTGCCTTCATTATTGATAGGTTTATTGAATAAAAAAAAATTTTGAGGGAAAATCTCCCTTGGAGGGGGGTTTTACTTATCTTTATGATTGGATATTGCCTTTTCCAGGTAATGTTGGGATTGCAGGTGTTGCCTATCGACAAAAATACAATGAGTAATTCAGAGCTGCAAGTCACCACTTCTTGAATATCTAAACCAGATTCTTCACCAGCATCAGGCCTGGGAAAGGGTCAGAAGATCTATTGGTTCACCCTGAGGGGGCCCTGACTATCAAAGTGTGAGGGGAAGCAAAAATCAACTATCATTCAACATTCAATCAAGCTGGCAGACGCATCGGGTTCAGACCACAGTCATAACATGGACCCCATTGTTCCCATCAAGACTCTCTATCAAGATGCGGAAATTCATGAGAGCAGTTATGCCAGTTGACTGTCATAGCTCCTTTGACACCTTGCCTCACGCTGTAAGCACTATTCATAATTTAGAAGAGGTGCAGGAAACATTGTTTGGGGAGGTAACTTGAAAGTAGGTCAAAAAAAAATTTTTAAAAATGATTGCTTTCTTTCGAAACTTTAAATTTTTTTTTTCTGGGGAACTCTTTCAAAAGGTCTAAGATTTTTTTTTTTAATAATTTTCTAACGTACTGGTCTTCAGAATTGCCATATGTAAATACTGCAATGAAATTATCTAAATCAGATTACTTTGATTTATTTCGATAAAAGACACATTCTACATGCGAAAAGGGGTGAAAGTGTTTTCTCTTCTATCAGTAGCTGTTGAAGGGTGCATCCCCTAACAAAATTAAGAAAATGGGGCATTTTTTTTATTTCGAAAAATAGAAATGTGACTTGGGGAGTTATTTCATGAGGGGGGAAGATTATTAAAATTA
>NC_051415.1:24016255-24016435 GCF_015228065.2 Penaeus monodon
TTAAAATTGGAATTGCCAGCTCTTATTAAATTCCGGGTAATTTTTCAATGTCTAAGGAAAAAATCGCACTATAACCCAGATTTTACCCAGGCCCAGATCCAAACTTGAATAATTGTTAAAGGGCCAGAAACTTTTACCAAACCCCCCTTCTACTAAACAAACCCCCTCCTTTTCTTTACC
>NC_051415.1:24016482-24016766 GCF_015228065.2 Penaeus monodon
TTCCCTTTCTTTCTTTTTCTCCCCTCCCTCTTCCTTCCCCCCCTCCCTTCTCTATTTTTCTCTTTGTTATATTAAAAAACTCAACTAAGGTAAACGCAAAACTATCCGACCCGCGCTCGATTAAGGGTTAACCCAAGTTTGAAATTTCCGCATCATAAAGCTTTTATCTTGCGTAAAAATATTCTAGGGTTGTGGGGAAAAGGGGATCTAAAAGGGGACCTGGAGGCGGCGGGGGGGGAGAGAGAGAGAGGGTGCGAGTGGGGAATCCGCGGGGATGGGCCCGG
>NC_051415.1:24016971-24018317 GCF_015228065.2 Penaeus monodon
GTTTTTGAAATTTTTCCCCTCTCATTTTCCCTCTTCCCCCTCCATTTCCCCTAACACTCTAGTTTATTTTCTTTATTTCTGTCTCGCCCCTAAGACAGAACGCCTTGATCGTGCCTTTGTTGATTGTTATACTTTGATGGGGGATCGATGATGATGTGGCCGTAAACATTGATCGAATATATATAAAATCTAATTGCATGTGAAATATTGGAAGCCATGATGATATTATGATAAATTTTTTTATATTGGGGGGGTGATGAGGTTTTTTGTCGCTGTTCGAATCTAAATGAGGGTTTTCCTTCTCACTCTGCGAAAAAATGGTTAAAAACACAGTTAAGATTTATTAAACAACGAAAAGCAACTGCCTAAATAAAGGCAACTAGATTGCCGTGTGGCTTATCTGGTGAATGGCTAACCGAAGGATGATTCGAGTGAGTGATTCTACATTTATTTGCTGACTGACTTGTCATATGGCTAGCTTCATCGTTACCTGTGTTTAACATTAATAGACTTTCCTTGTCATTGAAAATGTATCTGGCTTAATCATCTTGCTGATTTAACAAGTGACTGAAATTCCAATTGACTTTTGAAGTGACTGACTCATCAAGTGTCTGAGTCTCAAGAGTGGCAGTCTCATCATGATCCGATTTCAAAACTGACTGACTGACTCACCAAGTATCCAATTTCCTAAGTCCTTGACTCACCAGGTATCCAACACCCAAGCGTCTTACTTACTAAATGTCTGCCTCTCCGAGTACCCGACCCTTCAAGTGTCTTTTTTTACTAAGTGTCTTATTCTCCAAGTATCCGCCCCCTCGAGTGTCTGGCTCATCGAGTGCGCGAAGACCTTACCAGCTGCTCTGCCATGGCCAGCAGAATCGGGTGGTGAGCGGGCATCGCCATCAGGAGCGGGTCCACTTCGCCGTCCTCCGTCAGCGCCATCAGGCCTGACTTGGGCCCATGGGCGTCCACCATGAGCGGCTTCGTCATGATGGCGCCGAGGGGCAGCACCATCCCCCCGGCCGCCCACAGCAGGGACACGCGGGTCGCCGCCCACACCATCCAGTCCGGCCACGAGCTCCTGATGGTGTGCTTCCTGATCTCCTCCAGGGGCGTTTGGCTGACGAGCTGGCGAGGGAGGGAAGGGCTTGTGTTAGATTCAGAGAGGAGGCACGAGGCAGAAGAGGTAAGCGAGGTGATGGAACATAATTAGTCACGTTTTTTTATTTATCTATCTTTCGCGTGTGGGATAACGATTGAAAAAAAAATATATACGTTTTCTGGGAGAAATTCATAGTGTCCAATCTTGAGAACACAATTTGATCAATTAAAATAAATAATTGAAA
>NC_051415.1:24018385-24018779 GCF_015228065.2 Penaeus monodon
AACAAACAACAAAAGCAGGAAACCCAACCCCCTGTACCTTCGGGAGGTTCACCAGCGAGATGTCCACCTTCGGTAAGTTCAAGATCCACCTTCCCCACACATCGTGGTGGCTGATGGTCCCCGTCCACATGAACACATAGACTCGCCTTCGGTCCGTCGGGTTGAATGGGCTCACGCCCGCGGCCTCGACAGAACAGGCGTCCAGGGCTGTGGTGTGGGAGTGGGCGGGCGATGGAAGGAACATCACCGGCGGAGGGAAAGGCACCGGCTGTGGGGGGGTCAGAGGGAGTCAAGTGTTGTGTGGAATATCGATCAAAGAATAAGGAATATAGAGAGAGAACACAGTAATAATATACTTTCAAGGTAAGACACGGAAGAAGTGGGAAGATATAAT
>NC_051415.1:24019049-24020291 GCF_015228065.2 Penaeus monodon
TCTCACCGTGGTATAGTGCAGAGTGATGGCCTGACGACCCTGATTCACGATGAAGATGGTAGCGAAGCCAAAGAACACCATCACAATAGCCATGCGATACCAGGATCCCCCGAGCATCAGGTATCCTACCCAGCCCACTATCCGAGGTCAAAGAGGTCACGTGAAATCGGAGAATGGATAAGATAACGTGTCAGTGTGATAATAAGTCAGTATAACTATGCTGCCGATGTAATGTGGACAAAGAAATGGATATATTGCATGACAGATAGTAAGATTATGCCTGTCAGATCTGGATGCATGATAGTAGCTTATTTTGGGCAAATTGGATGTTATCTCATGGAGGATACAAGTCATCGTGAATGATTTATCATATTTAAATTATATTAAATAAAAGTCTTACAAAAATTGTAAGGATCCAAACAATAATAATGATTCATAGAAAAGATATAAGATACTTACCCGTCGGTCTTGGCCCTATAATCATCGCGAAGGATCCAGAATATTCTCGACACAGAAGAAAATCGTTGTAAATATAGTCCACCAAACTAGTTCGCTAATCAGTCATCTCACTTTCTAAAAAAAATGTATTTTTCACTTGCGCGTGACGTCACAAACTGAGAAACAACAGATGAGATATACAATTTCCTGCGTTTTATATCACCATATAGATGTCAGCAGATATTCCAAAATGCTTGTAGTTTCGCCGAGAACGACATCGACGAAATACAAGAAGTCAGTAAGGTCGTACCCTTCCCACATACTTTGACAGGCTCTGTTTGTTTACCTGTGGGAGCGAAATAAAAAATAACATACAGCTTTAATCTTTCCTGTATACCAGAATTTGGGCAAACTATATATAAAATGTGATTCTCAACGTAAAATCATAAAAAATATCATGTAAGAAAATATGTAACATATGTAAGAAAAGCGAAGAAAATCAGGTAACCTAGCAGCGACTGTCTTTTGTTTACCTCCTGGGTCCCGTTAACATTTCACGCGTTTATGATTCGACTGCATCATGCTTGTATCGGGAGCTAATATCGTCATATCATTCCAGTGATACAATAAGTATCAAAAACACTACATAATAACAAAATCTGATCGGAAACTTCATTTCTAATTGCTTTTAAAAATAACTTTATAATGCTTCGTAGACGATAATTACTTTTCCATTGTTCTTTTTACTATAATTTATCCGACTTCCATACTTTTTCTTTACGGATGTATTAATCATATAATTTC
>NC_051415.1:24021160-24021482 GCF_015228065.2 Penaeus monodon
GTGATCATATGAAGACACAAGTGATTACACAAACAGACAAAAAGAAGTCTCCGAAGACCTCGTATATAACGCATGAAGATCGTACGAATTAAAAGTGGAAAATACGGTAAACAGTATAGTGTGTGCCCATCACCCTATACTCACACCGGAGAATGATCTTCTATCTCGCATGCGAAAAAAAGAACTCCACACTTGAAGTTGCAATACGAAGATAGTATATCCTGGTGAAGCAGCACTGGGACTAGAGACAGGGGTTCGTTGCAGCTGGAAAATCTACGTGTGTTTGTTGTCATACTACGTGGCCAGGTTGCTACGGGTACTT
>NC_051415.1:24021507-24022000 GCF_015228065.2 Penaeus monodon
AAGAGGATAAGTGCTTATACTATTTTCAATGATTACCAGATTAACAGATTACCAGATTATGTTGGTATTATTTGCAGACGAGTCTATCTTTCAAGCAGAATGTTTTTTGATAGATGTCTTCCGAATCCCTGCACGATAATTCATAATATTCCTCAGCCAACTGAAGAGTTTCAGGAAATATTCAACATAATTATAAACTTTTAATAAACTCTTATTAGTAAATTACTTTAATACTATACTTAACATCAAGGAAGCAAGTAAAAAGAGACAGATTAGCCAATGTTGAAAATGTAATCGATAACAACTATTGCATTACTTATTAAGAATTAAACTAACTGGCACCTCGAGTGTTGTGTTTGGACGTCGCTATAGCAGACACGGGGGGGGGGGGGAGTTGAGAAGGAGGGAGGGGGAAAGAGGAGCAGTGATTGTGATTTACATTTAATAGTGTTGACCAAAAAGATATTGGCATTCTACTTGCTTTCTTTGAAGA
>NC_051415.1:24023013-24023231 GCF_015228065.2 Penaeus monodon
TGCGTCATTATGCACCTAGGTACAGTTTCCTCACAGGAATCCCTACTACTTCAGAAAAGTATATTCCTATACATCCTTTATAGTCTAACATTCACATTCTCGTTTTCTTTTATTTTTCATGTAACACGTAGACACACAGGGGATATTCCTTTATCTATAATGAATTTTGTGACCTCGAAAACTAAGAGTATTTTGTATTATCCATGGTATATCCGCCT
>NC_051415.1:24023663-24023843 GCF_015228065.2 Penaeus monodon
AAGAGCTGGTCAAAGAGCCAACCAAGGAAGAACTGACAGCTACTAGGGTCACTCGCTTCTGGCAAAGCACCTGGAAAGGACGACATCCCTGCTGAGGTCCTGAAATGTTGCACCAAAGAAACACCGAGAGATGAGCTGCACGAGTTCCTCTGCCTCCGCTTTAGAGAGGGAGCTGTCCCT
>NC_051415.1:24023959-24024468 GCF_015228065.2 Penaeus monodon
AGTGGTGCTGAAGAGACTTCAGTTGCTCGCCGAGAGAGTCTATCCAGAGTTGCACAGCTTCAGGAACGACAGATCCATTATTGACGTGGCATTCTCTCTCGAACAGCTGCAGAAAAAAGTGTCTGGAGCAACGTCAACCACTCTAAATTGCCTTCATAGACCTGACCAATGCCTTCGACCTCGTCAGCTGCGACGGCCTGTTTAAGATCCTGGCCAAGATTGGATGCCCACCTACCCACCTCAGCATCATCAAGTCATTCCACGATGACATGAAAGGCACTCTGGTCTTTGACGCAGCAACTTCTCCCTTTGACATCCGCAGCGGGGTAAAGCAGGGCTGTGTACTCGTCCCTACACTTTTCGGTATCAACTTTGCCATCCTGCTGAAGCAAGCCTTTGGACCTTCCACTGAAGGCATCTACCTCCGCACCAGATCAGGTGGGAAGCTCTTCAACCTCTCCAGACTAAGAATAATGACCAAAGTGAAGTTGGAATGTTTGCCCGACTTC
>NC_051415.1:24024583-24024758 GCF_015228065.2 Penaeus monodon
TTCAAGTGATGGTGCAGGGCGTGGACACCCCACCAAGCATCAAGATTGCTGACTACGAGTTAGAAGCCGTCCATGACTTCATGTCCTTGGGCTCACCCATCTCTGACAACCTGTCATTGGACCCGGAAATCAACTGGCGCATCGGCAAGGCACCATGTCGGGCCTCACCAAGAGA
>NC_051415.1:24025058-24025244 GCF_015228065.2 Penaeus monodon
TAAGTGAACACGTGGCACAGATGCATTCATTTGTCGACATCGCTCATCACTTAATTCCATATAAAAAAAAAATCAAATATATGCAGACATGTTTTTTCTTAAGGGAAAAAAATCAAATGCGCTGGAATGATACATATAAATGGGAATATTTACAAAAGAAGAAGAAAAAAAATAGTGGAAGAGGGA
>NC_051415.1:24025844-24026001 GCF_015228065.2 Penaeus monodon
GTGTGAAGAGTACACAAACGGATATTACTATCATTTAACATGTAAATCATGATGCAGTAAACCAGAAACCAGCCAGATATCATTTTTATTTTATTCATCAAATTATCTAATCTTAAATCTTATAATAATTATAATGTTGGATTTTTTTTTCTTATTA
>NC_051415.1:24028573-24029051 GCF_015228065.2 Penaeus monodon
CGACGGATGAATAGACGCATAAAAGATTACTAACCCGCTCAAGGTATCACGAGCCTTTGTGACATTCTGCCACACCCCATCATTTTAAGAAATCTGACTCGCAGGCCTTGATAACAATTTTCTTGAGAATAAAAACCATCAAGTCCAGAAAAATAACTCGATTGAAGATAGAAAGTTTCATTTAAAGAACACGTGATCCCTCAGTGGCGTGTGGGGCAAGGTTAACCCTTTGATGAAGATGACACAGTCAGCTCCTACTTTGTAATCATGAAAATTACCTGAAAATCAAGCAGGCCGTAGTTCCCCTGTGAAGACATTACCCACACTGTTGTGATATTCAACCATATCCGTCACGCGCCCGCCGGCTGCAGGAGTTGCCAGGTCGGGCATTTTGCGTCGTTGGTTAGGGATTTACGTGGCGGCGTCCCCGGTTTTAGAACGAGTGTAAATATACGTTCACAGAAGACACGGTTAGGGA
>NC_051415.1:24029119-24029466 GCF_015228065.2 Penaeus monodon
GACTGGAAGGGAGGTAAAGATATAAGAGAGAATTTCACAGAAAAAATAGGAAACAGAAAAATTCGGAATAGAGGAATAGAGGCCGATAATAAACGCTCGAGAAAACAGAAGCGAAACAGCTACGTCGCCTTCAGCAGCGCCAGCATCAGGGAAGCATCAAGTTGGCGTCATGTCAACAAACGGTCCAGAAGAGCTCCTTCCGCCTGAGTGCCGAGGGCCACCTGCGGGACACCGGGCCAGGGCCACTGCGGGAGGCACTGGAGGGACACGCCGCTCGGACGAGGCTGCCTTTTCGCGAAGGCCGTCTGCTCTTCCCGGAAATAGATGCGGTGTAAATTCGTTACCGT
>NC_051415.1:24030395-24030490 GCF_015228065.2 Penaeus monodon
TTATCATTTCTAAAATCTGATTGAATTTATCTGAATCCACGTGCCAGACTTTATGACATATACAGGAATGAAATATTAACGTGTACAGTGTGAAT
>NC_051415.1:24030591-24031089 GCF_015228065.2 Penaeus monodon
CTTGCACGATTTATCCATTCTCGAAACTATCCTTTGATTTCCAACACCGACTCTAAACATTTTATTTTTGTGATTTTAATGAAAGAAGAACTGAAAACCTGAAAAAAATACTTTATATAACGATTCTGTTCTATGCTACATTGCTATATTACCTCGATCAGTCAGGTAGCAAGTTGACGTTAACATATTTGTGAATAAAAAAATGAAAAAATAATCGATATAAAAACTGAAGATCTCCCAGAACTGTCATGGTTGAAATCTGGAGACAGAGCCATGCTTGACGATGTGAAAGGCTTAATCAACCTGAATTTTTCGTATTCTGCATGCAATATCTTCAAAGCAATTAATTGTAGTGAAATGTGGGTGTGATAGACCGTAGATTTTAGTTGCCATGATACATTCTTTCTTACAAAAGCAAGGTAATAACTAGTGCCTTCTGTTGGTAAAAAATCTCTGAAGGGAGGGAGAAGGAGAGAGAGGGTGTGAGATCAGAGTGAC
>NC_051415.1:24033535-24034072 GCF_015228065.2 Penaeus monodon
GAGACGATGGTGTTTCTGGTTTGTAGATTGTGTTTGGAATAAGGTAATAGGTGAATAGAAGGGGATAAAGAGGTGAGGCGTGGGGATAGGGGAATGTATGACTCGTAATTCACTCCATATAGATTGAATTGTTTCGAAAGATAAAGTCGGAATAATAAGTATCCTGCAGAAATAAAAAAAAACTCAAAGAACACCCAACCTTTGATGTGAAATAAAAAAGCATTATATATTCATACATCTATTATCAAGTAAGTTAAAAGTACTGATTAAAACTCCATCTAATCATCTCACAGTTTATTATCACAAATCGTAAAAAAATGACTTTATCTAATGTTCCGCTATAAATTGAGTAATAATCACACTTAATACAATAACATAAAAGAGTCAAAGTGCATGATTCCCTTAAAAACACATATCATGATCTGATATTGAATCGAGACAACAAAAGTCTTATTATAATGAGTGTCGATCCTTTTACATGTCAGAAAATTTATCTATGTTTCCTACCGCCTGATTATTATTTCTTAGACAATAAGA
>NC_051415.1:24034130-24034341 GCF_015228065.2 Penaeus monodon
ATTCAAAGGTTATCCATGAAATACTAATGATTTAATCCTTCATATGATCATCAGAAACCCTATCTGTAAAGTCATTGTGATCAAAGGAAAAATTCAACATATCTGCAATCACCAACAGGAAGATTGTTACACACGGAATATATATAACTCATTAAAATTGACGCTTTTATTGAATGAAATGATATGTGTCTGAAACTGACAACTTCGTTAA
>NC_051415.1:24036637-24037201 GCF_015228065.2 Penaeus monodon
AAGAATGAGCGACCCATAAACACCAAGGCTCTGTAATTCTCCCAACATCAACCGCATTAAACGCTTAACTGGGACTAATAACGAGACAAACAGAACGTGCCAGTTAGTTGCCGTTGACGATGACCTTCTTAAAGACGGGAATATAAGGACTTAAAAACTCCTAGTCCCCGTGGCTTCCTGGGCTTCCCGTGGCTTTAGATACACCGTCTTGGGCTTATTTTCCTGTGGCATAAAAATGAGATTTCTATTTTTCGCAGTGATGTCCGTCTTTCTGGGTTGGGCACATTTCCTTTATTTGGTAGCTTTTGTTTTAATCTAAGTGCGTGCTTTTTTTTTTCTTTTCTTTCTAAAATAGAGTTTGTAGTTATCTGTTTATTCAATTATTAATTTTTCAATTCATTCTGAAAATCGTTTTCAAAAGGGATATGTTCTCTTTTTTCTTAAGTCAATTGGCATGTTTAAGGTATGTTTAAAAGCTGTTGTTGGTTACAATAGATATGAAAATGTTTCGCTTCTCCACCATATGTTTCCATCTAGGATCCTTCTCTCTCTTATATCCGATTG
>NC_051415.1:24037243-24037562 GCF_015228065.2 Penaeus monodon
CTCCATTTCCCTCCATCCCCCTATACATTTCTCCCTTTCTCTTAGGTTATCTATATAGGTTATCTTTTTCCTCTTGTCCGTACGAACTCTCCTTTTTCACTAATTGCTTCTTATTTTATAGTGTCAAGACATCAGGGTGGGTTTGGCTCCATAAGACCCGGGGAGCGTAGGGATGAATGACTTTACGTTTATAGCACGATTTCTCTCTCGTATTTACAGGCCCACGTTTGTTGTTTCAGGAAACTGTTTCTGTGATTAATGAAATACAATTCGAATTTCTCCTAGAGTTCACTTTCCCTTTATTTTTTCACTTTCCTTA
>NC_051415.1:24037599-24038131 GCF_015228065.2 Penaeus monodon
CTAATTCTCCCCTACGCTTCTGGTTCCCTCTTCCTTCTCCACCCCCTCCCTCTCCAACCTTTTCTCCTTTTTCCCCTTCTCTCTTCCTACTCTAATAACCCTTTATCCCCTCTCCTCCTTATCCCTACCTCCTCTTATCCCTCCTACTCCTCTCCTTCTTCCCCGTCCTCTCTCTTACTCTTCTAACCCCTTATCTCCCCCTCCTCCTTCCCCTCCTCCCCGTACCCTCCGTAATCCTCTCCCCGCCCCCCCACTTCCTTCCCCTTCCTCTACTCTCCTACCTTACCCCTCCCTCCTCCCACCATCCGCCTCTATCCTCCCTCTCCCACCCCCCTCCTCTCTCCTCCTTGCCCTCTTACCACTCCCTCCTCTTCCCCCTATCCCCTTCAACTCTCCTTCATCCTATCCCCTCCCCTCCCCCCACCCCTCCTACCCGACGACCACTCTTCTGTCCGGCGTGATCCACTTCAAAAATGGCGGCTACTCTCAGGATTAGTCTCTCGGTTGGCCCAGAAATCCTCTGGAAAATTTT
>NC_051415.1:24038449-24038773 GCF_015228065.2 Penaeus monodon
CCAGCCTCTGCTTCATCGTTGATTTGCTTCCGCGCCGCCAGGCTTACACTGAATCGGCCGAACGCTCCAGCTCACCCGGGCAGCACATCCCCGGCCTCTCACTGGACTGCCCGTCAGCCTAGATACATTAAAAAACGAACAGATAAATAAACGAATAAAAGACTTAAGAATAAAAGAATTAAGAATGACAAGGCAAAAGAGGCCGGAAAGTGAATGGGATGGAAAATATTGATTAAATTTCTTAGGTAAATAGAGAGAAATGTAAATTGATAAAGATATTTGAGAAATGAATCGTTAAATCTTAAAAATGAATGACAACGATAT
>NC_051415.1:24038975-24039116 GCF_015228065.2 Penaeus monodon
AGAAATAGGCCGCGCACTTTGGCCGATTTCATTAGCCAAAAAGCCAAACTCCAACGCCGATAAAGCTTTTTCTTGGGCGCGGGAGCCGGTCCTTCAAATCTGCCCTCCAATCATTTGAAATATCGATGATCCGAGGTACGG
>NC_051415.1:24039428-24039906 GCF_015228065.2 Penaeus monodon
AGTACAGCGTATGCTTATGATGTCTGTTTAAATGCTACCTTTAAAAGCATATCGATGCACAACATTCACTCTCCTCGGTCCATGAAGATACCACTCATGAACATTACAATTCTGTAATTACATCACTGAAGTCACTATAACTCCATACTTGGCGCCCGAAGTAAATTCCGTATTTAGAGCCGCGTTACTTCGAAATAATTTGCGTGAAAATTACATTAATGAAAACATGCCCCGCCCCACCCATATCTTCAGCATGTAACAAGACATAAAAAAAAAAGAAATCTACGCTATAAATTTCCTTAATACTCATTCATCAACATGATAATAATCTTACCAAAGTCATGAGCAAACCTTCTAAATTCTCGAAAAACATTCGTGATTAGTGACTGGCTGACAGGTGAAGGGGAGGCACTGCCAGACGGCTTGATTAAAGTGCCCTCACTCCGCCTGGCACCTGATGAGTCACAAGCGGCCAATG
>NC_051415.1:24041536-24045850 GCF_015228065.2 Penaeus monodon
CAATGCATTCTTGAAAAGCCTTAAAGTCTCCATCGGCCTGACACTAATACATGTGACGCCTCTGAATAAGCGAGCGGCCCCGTCAGCGGGATGTCCGAGAGGGATCGACCCTTGTACTGCGTCTTCTCAAAGTTAAACAGCCATTAAGCCTTGACCCTTTGCCCGAGGTAATGAACAAGGGGGAACGTTTTCTATCTCGTGGCTCCTCCAGCATCACACACGAAAAGGAAAACAATGACACGATTAACGATAATGGTAGTTCATGCGTTAATGACAAGAATAACTGAAATAACTGGAGACCTAAAGAATCCACTTATGATGGCTGTAAACAATGATGATAACAGGGAAAGAGTAAAAATGAGAAAAGAATAAGATGTAAATATAAGAGAGAGAACGACAACAGAAGCGGTGGTGCAAAGGCTCTCTCTACTGTGGCACTGGCGCAGTAAAAACACTCGTAAAGGGCACTGAAGTAGTGTCACGTAATATCATCTGACTGATTCGTCACATCTAGAGGTAAGAGGGAGTGCCACACACACCTGTGACAACGCAGACGGGGTGATTAACTGCATAGTGAATGCCTCCCTTTATACTCTGGGTAAGTTCCGCTGGCTTGTAGCAGTAGGAAACACAGCAAAGTTAGATCTTATTGCTAAGACCGTTCCGAGGGCGCGCGGACGTTAGCACTAAGCGCGGCTCTACCTCTTGCGAGGCAGCGTGCGGGATCAGCAGAGATACCACCTTGCCTTGAACTACCATGGCCGAGGCAGTAAGAGCCTCCGTGGCAGGTGAACCAGAGACACTGGGCCATTCTCACGCGCGGCTAAATTAGTGTAAGTAACAATAACTCCTTTATGACATCATCTCTGCCTCTATTATTTCACATTTATGGCGAGAGCAAGTGCGCCGCCTCCGTAAAAGATGAGAAGATTAGACCATCTTTACTGGGCTCACTTTTGATTGGATGATTTAAAATTCTGCCGGGGATGGCACTTACTTGTGATTGGCTGACTTTAAGGTGTACTAGACGCTGATGGGACGGTTTGAAATATTGGCGGCAAAAGATCTTTCTTGTGATTGGGTCGTGATAGGATGAGGAGTTGATGATTAGTCGACGAGACTCCACAGATACAAACGGACGGAGAGAGAGAGGAAACTAGACGAAGAGAAAGATACAAACGCAAAAGAAAAATAAATATAGACGTTAAGGATATAAAAATATATACAAAGATAGACAGACGCGCATGAAAGCTACAACGGACTTGCATATGCACTCACATTAGGGTTATAAAATATAGTCAAATGCGGGTTAACTCTCAACGTTTAATAGACCGTAATACCATTTTGAAAATAATGTTTTGATGGACGTTGCTAAAAGCTGCAGCATATCGAAAATCTATTACCAGTTGATGAGGTGTAGTCCATAATATTTATAACTTTCGCGGTCAGTGTGATATATTGGAAATGAAAAATGTTTTGATGGTCATTGAAATGACTTGATTGTTTATAGAATGGGTTGGTGATAAGTGAGTTGGTTTAACTATGCACTGGCGGAGTCGAGTGCCAATCACCTGTCTCCGATTTCTCTGCAACGCCAGTGGCATTTCAGTGAAGCTGCATCTTGAGATCATCTTGCAAAGGCTAGGAAGTTGCCTGATGATCAGTGTGAACTTATTTATTGAACAATTCGCTCTTTATGGTATTGATATTTCATAGTAAAAACTTGTTAGTAAGATAATGTTGGATGATATTTACAATCGACGAGTTGAAATACTTGTTCAAGCGGCTCGTCAATCAGCTGGGTGTGATCGGCACCCCACGG
The DNA here is from genome assembly GCF_015228065.2 of Penaeus monodon. NCBI lineage: Eukaryota > Metazoa > Arthropoda > Malacostraca > Decapoda > Penaeidae > Penaeus > Penaeus monodon. Next base: position 24,043,359 of record NC_051415.1, read on the forward strand.
AGTCGTTAATATTTAATAAACTAATTTATAACCGATGGAGCGAGGGGCAGTATATTGTTATGGATGATAAAGCTAAGATAATGGTATATGCATCTACGTGTTATGGCTTATTTCAATTGACGTTTTGCTTTTATCTTATGCGATTATCTTGGCCATCTCCCTTTTCTTCTATTCTTTTTTCTCTCCAGTACTCTTCAACCTTTTTTTTTATTCCTTTCCCTCCCCCCTCCCCCTCCCATGTTAGTCACGACCAAGACGGACACAAAGTCACGTACCCCGAAGGCTCATCGAATCAAATATTAATCAGGTTGATGACTGCGCCGTTGTTCGTTAAACGTAATCCTTAATGCCAAGAGAACGCCTGGCTTATGACGTCACGATATAAGCCACAGCTGTAGAAACAAACAGACTTGCTCTCATAAACAGGTATACAGCTTCACACACACGGGGTTAAGTAAACAAAAGAGCCACAATCGTAGTGTGTTATTCAAAGCTACACACAGAAGCAAATAAACTCAAAGTAATGACACAGGAAGAACCCCAAACAATTCACACTCGCACAAACTTCAATTCGGCGAGAACACGAACGCACAGACGATACACGAACGACCCAAAGCGAGGCAGAATCCAATGCGAACGATATCCCTGCTTGGCGGAGATGCACGTAGTTTATTCAACGGCTTCTCTCCCGTGATAGCGTATTCCTCTTTCTCTGTTTTCCGGTTAAAGGGATCAAGAGATTGGTTGCGTAGGTTCTGACTCTATCTTAAGAGGCTAAAGAGCCGAGCCAGTGAGGCGGGGAGGAGGCGAGCACCCAAGCTAGGGGCAATCAACTAAAAGGTGCATTAAGTCAGCATGCGCTAGTTATATTGGCACTGCCTATCTGCCTTTCTTATTATAAACCTTCTGATGCTTTTTATAGGCGTTGCATTACATCTGATTAGTTAATTAAGCAAGAATTTAATCTGGGAAATTACCCGCCTCGCCACGACGAGATATTTCTTTGTACGAACAAGGAAATTTAATTTCGTTTATTATCTGCAAGTTCACGCATTGTTTGTTTCTGGGTGGTTAATCTACTCTGTGATGAGTGGCTCGGTGTTTGGGGCACACAGTGTGTACAGTTCTCAAACCAAACGTAATCAACCTGAGAGGTCCATTAATTTTAGCCGCGACGTTTACATCAGCGCTCCCTATTCTCTCCCTGATTAGCTGTTTCTAATTTATAAGCCCACTTGATTGGCTTTTAAGGTAAGAGCCTATATGCAACGGCTCTATGCAGGGCTGTGTGAGAGACGTTGCCGCGGCTCACGGCGAGCGCGTAGTGGAGTGCAATCAGGGTAAGAGGTACGTCACAGGCGAGCGTCGGTTACATCAGTGTTCCCTCTTGATAAATCATTCCAACCCCTGTGAGTGACGTGCCGGTTTTCTAAGGCTTTTATGGAATTGAATATGGAATAATTGAGTGTTCTGTATTTTTCATGCTAGTGTGTACTATTAATATACGACTAGATGTCGATTGTCACTTGGTCTTGCTGCCAGGGGAATAAAAGAATGCTCTATTGTAACACGAGAGTGTTTTTTCTTATGGTTTCTTTACGAGGTACATGTGTTTATACAGTGGCGTTTGTATACTCAGAAACATGGCTTGTATCTTAGAAATAACTCTTGATAAGATGGGACGTCATTCAAGGCCGCAATATATTATGCAAAGATAAAAAAGCTAAGCCAAAACAAACGTGGGAGGGGGGAGTACACAAAAAAGTAAATTCTAATATAAGAACTCGCAAGGGCTATTCAGCTACATAAGGAAAATTGCAAGCATTGTTAAATTTTGGTGTGAGGCGTGTTCCTTGAGTGGCTAGCTTGTCCATTTGGCTGATTGTTCCCGCCGCTTTATGACGAAACACCCGCCAAGCGGCTCACACACCGACATCTTCGCTAATCCCCTCCGCTCTGCTCGGGTCCAGCAGTCGTATATCACGCTGATAGCTTCTTTGCCTGCCGCAGAATACATTTAAATGCATTCTCTACGAATCCGCGGAGCTAACTTTCCCCCGGGAGCCACAGTGGAATGTCGCGTTGCCCGTTATAGAAAACGTAACATTTTGGGAAGCGGTGAGGGAAAATGGGACTTCAGCTCGCGCCCTCCGAGTTGAGCCGAGCCTCCTGTGAATACCCTGCTCCATTACCCCGCTGTCAAATAGAACCTGGACTGTCCTTAGGGACCCTGCTCGGCTTTTACACTGGGAAGGCACTAATGCTTATTTGAGAGCGGCTCGCAGGGTAAGGGAGAACAGGAAACTCTACGTCAAAACATTCATGAGGCAAGCTAGTCGACCGCGGGGGTAATTTTTTGAGGGGGTCGTGTTTTGTGTGAGTGCTTGTTTCCCATGGCGCTGATATTAAAGCTCAAGTTTTTAGAGTAATGAATTCGGCAGTGTGCGCTAGCGGGAAACAAGAGCAGCAGTAGCAACACCGACCTCACACAT
>NC_051415.1:24046606-24047249 GCF_015228065.2 Penaeus monodon
AACTGAAGGTTAAGGAAAAAATAAGGAATGAAAATAGGGATAGACGAATAAATCGCACACAAAGGAATGATGGAGAGGGTGAAGCCGCGAAGGCAATAAAGAATTACAAAATTGGGCTAGAAATAAAGAAACAAATATTTTTACGCAAAGGAAACACAAGATTGCTATAGGAAAACAGCAGAAACAAGTGGAAAAAGAGAGCGGATCGTGTGTGGGGGAGTGACCGGCCGCGACCGTTACGACCGTTATGGCCGTTACACCGTCGCGTGACATCACCCAGTCCTCAGCATATCGTTCGCATTCGTGGCTTATAATACCATATTGATCCTTCACCCCTCCCCCCCATCCCTGGACCCCCATCCCTTTGTCCATGCGGTGCGAGCAACCATAAACACAGTGCTTAGGCTCACACCATTACCTGCGTTACTGAAACAAGGAGGAGGGATTAGGTGGTAATGTCATGCTGTTGGCAATAATTTGGGGATTACAGGATTAAGGTACATTACAAAGGTTCCTGTCGACGTCTTTGTGTCGACAGATGACTTGAGAACATTAGCGTTGATTGTGGCTGATTTGCGTTACATTGGTGCTTTAGTCTAGCTCTTAGCTCAGGCTGGGGAAATGGGGTAAGCGGAGGGGCACT
>NC_051415.1:24047309-24048041 GCF_015228065.2 Penaeus monodon
ATGATACTGGGGGAGGGGGTAAAGTGGCCCTGGGTGAGGTGGAAAGTACTGCGAGGGAAGAGGGGGGAGGGGACTGGAGGTGAGCTGGAAAGAAATGAGAATGAACTGGAAGTTAGGGGAGGGGGTGGTGGATGGACAGTACTGGCGATGGGGTGAGTTAGGGAGCAGTAGGGTGAACATAAAAGTATTGGGAATGAGCTGGAAAGAAAGAGGAAAGAACTGAAAACCAGAAGATACCGGGGTAAGCTGGAAGGCTCTGGGGATAAGTGGAAAGATGCTGGGGGGGGGACTGGGGGAGCCGGGAGCTACTAGTAAGGATAGACAACTGGGAGGGAGAGAGACAATGTACCAGGGACAAGGAAATTCCCTAAAAGTGTTGCACAGTGGGCGTGGAGAAGAAGCTAGATGAACAAAAATGTAATTGTATTTCATATGATAAAGGCTTAATGATGAATTAATAACACCTTTTATTTGCCGAGAAGGATTATGAACTGGATTAAGGAGAAGGAAGAAGAAGAAAAAAAAACATGTACATTAAGGCAAAGGGAGGCAATGGCAAGGAAAAAATCGGGTGTCAGCCATTATAAACCGCTCGTCAGACGTCACTTGATAAAGAGATCTGGATCATCTGTCACTCCCTCTCCGCCCCCGCCAATCTCCCGTCCCCTTTTGTTCTGTTTTGGTCCTTAATCCATTTCTCTCAAGGCTGACTCTTTACATGTATACGTACAC
>NC_051415.1:24048137-24048267 GCF_015228065.2 Penaeus monodon
TGGGAAATTACGATATAGTGATATAGTGCTTGATAAATAAACAAATGAAAACAGATACAGAAGGGGAAAGACTATAAATAAATAGATGAAAATAAAAAAACCCACGCAGATCCCCCATACTCCTTATCAG
>NC_051415.1:24048327-24048531 GCF_015228065.2 Penaeus monodon
GAAACTGCGTCTGCGAGGAGGTCCGTCCCGCGCGCGCCGCCAGCGATCGCCTCGGCTCTCCTCGCGCACGAACCCGCGGCTCGAAACCGTTCTAGGAAATGGGGGCCGTTTCCCTCGAACGCAATTTGATTATCTCTAATCTTGATTGATACAGTTGCATGTCCCACTTCACAAAATTCCATCACTCCACAATTGAACCTCGCG
>NC_051415.1:24048574-24048707 GCF_015228065.2 Penaeus monodon
ATACTCTTTTTGACGAAATAAAAAGGGAAATAAGGCTTTTTGTCAACAAATCCTCTGACGCAAAAGTGCGATGTGCCATAAGGGCTGGAGATCTACTGTCTTTTTTTCTTTCACTTTTTTAGACTAAGAACTT
>NC_051415.1:24050711-24051058 GCF_015228065.2 Penaeus monodon
CAAACACTCCCCCCCTTCCCCCCACCGAACACTCCCTTTTCCTCCATCAAACACTCCCCTTCCCCCCACCAAACACAACCACCCCATCCCCACCAAACACCTTCCCTTCCCCCCACCAAACACAACCCCTCCTCCCCCCCCACCAACTCCCCCCCTCCCCCTCTCCCGCCCCGCGTTGCATGTGCCAGGTGACGTGCAAGGCCCCACCTTCGCCACAGCGTTGATTGCGTAGTCCATGTCTGACCTTTGATGCCGGTCTCGTTGCAGCATTTTTATTATAGACGACTTTTCAGACACAAATAAGTGTGTAATACTTTACCTTCATGCTTTATTTTGGAATGTTCATG
>NC_051415.1:24051087-24051410 GCF_015228065.2 Penaeus monodon
GGGATTTTGATTTGCGAAACTCGATTTTTTTTTGTTATCTCTCGTTTCATGTTATCTGAATGAGTAATTGTTTATATGACATTTTTTTCGTAGTTGATTGTTGTTCTATATATTTCTTTCTATTATCTTTGCGCTAATAATTGAAACCCAAGTGAATCATAGATTATTACATAGAATAATTTAGTGGAATAAGTATGTGAATGGATGAATAAAGAAATGTCAAGAGAAGTACATACACAGAGAAAAAAGAAGAGATGACGAATAGATATCCAACGCTCACAATAACGAAAACCAAAACAAACAAACCGATATTTCCTGTAAGT
>NC_051415.1:24051452-24051568 GCF_015228065.2 Penaeus monodon
TTCCGAACTTCCTCAAACATCAACGTATTTCATAAAAAAATACTTCCATGTGACCTGTACTGCAAACACGCATAATATATCAATGCATAGACAATGGACAACCCCTTCCCCCACCC
>NC_051415.1:24051597-24052525 GCF_015228065.2 Penaeus monodon
TAGTGTAACGACGTGTCAAACTCGTCACATCTGGTTGCTCCGTTAAGGACACTGGCGCGCCATCTATAATGGAGCCAGATATATTTCACAGGTCGAAAAGGGTGCAGCGGGTGAGACGTCAGACAAGGAGGCTGGAGGAAAGGAGGGGGTGATGGGAAGGAAAAGGGCAGAAGAGGAGGAAAAGAAAGGGAAGAAAGTTGGGGAGGTAGAGAGAAAGGGGGGGAAGAGTGGGGGAGACGGAGAGAAGATGGAGGAGAAAGTGAGTGAGGGAAAGTGAGCGATAGAGAGAGAATGAACGATAGAATGAAAGAAATGAAGGAAAAAGAGAGAGGGGAGAGAGTTGGGGGGATGGTAAGTAAGGTGAGGGAAAAGGGTGAATGGGAAAGAGACGGAGGGTAGAAAGGGAAAGGAGGAAAATGACAGAAGATAAAAAGAGAGAGGAATAAGAAGGAGGGGTAAAGGATTGAGAGGAAGAATGGGAGAGAGGGAGAAAGAGAGCGAGGAAGAAAGGGTAAAAAGGAGAAATGGGAAAGGGAATGAGGAAAGTAGAGGGGAAAAAAGGATAAGGGGCTGAGAAAAGTGAGAGGGGAAGAGGAGACGATGAGAAAGGGAGAACAAGGGGAGGTCAAGAAGGCACAAAGGAAATGGGAGAAATGGAATGTGGGGAAAACAGGTAGAAGCAGAGAGAGGGAGGAGGAAGAGCAAGGAGGAGAAAGAGAGAGTGGTGAGGAAAGTGGAGGAGGGAAGATTTTATTGGGAGAGAGAGAGGAAAAGGAAGGGAGAAACACTGGAAGAAGGTAGGGAGTAAAAGGGATAAGGAAAAAAAAGAGAGGAATGTGAGAGAGGAAAGAGAGGGAGAGGAAAAGTGGGAAAAAAGGTGGGGAGGTGGAGAAGGGAAGAGATGGAGAAGGTGAAAAGTGAGGCATAA
>NC_051415.1:24052623-24052804 GCF_015228065.2 Penaeus monodon
GAATATGGAAAAAGGGGAAGAAAGGGAGATGAAGATGAAACGAGAGAAAGGGAGAGCGGACGAGATGAAACAAAAAGATGGGAAGTGAGAGACAAACAACGGCAGTCAAATTATAATCACGATAAAAAATGTAGAAGGAAATGTAAACAAAGTGGGAACAGCAACAACACAAAGTATTATG
>NC_051415.1:24052867-24054143 GCF_015228065.2 Penaeus monodon
GCTGAAGTGTGATTGATGTTGACTCACACTTTTAACGATTCCTCACTGAAGGTACGCCTGAGGTTGTCAACTAGCCTTAATAAGCTAAAACAGAAACATGTATTATTAACATAGGCTTAATTCTGTCATACATAATAAGTTCGATTAAGCTGATTAAAAGCGAGAGATAATTGACGGGACTGACAGACTGAAATTCTAATTACTACGACCAGATATTTCAACTTATTAACATGGCATTATTATATGCATTTTTAAAAAATCCGCATTGTACAGAATGTCGATAGACAGAGCTGCCTTCGCTGAAAAAAATAATCACTTGATTGGCAGATATTATTTATGACTACGAACACGGAAAATCTCAGAGACAATAAAGAAAGAAATGCCTTTAGCAATACTGAGTATGAAAACTTTATTAGGTCGGCAAGAGTATTGGATGGTTAGACGCCATCAAAGTGAGCAGGTCGGTTTATATAAGATACTCATTAATAAAGTTGCTACGGCGTGCTCTGGCCGGCTGGAGATAATGGCAATATGTGCGGCTGAGCGGACAGGATTTCCAAGGGGATGTGCTGTCATTTTGAAAAGTTTTAAGTGATCCATAGTCTAAGTAAACAACCTGTATTTGCTGTTTTGCTACGCCTTTTCTTGCCTTCGTTGCTCGCTTTCTTCACCTAATACTATGGCTTGATGAAATTATTGAATAGAGCACACACATATAATTTATATGCTTATCTACACCCATAAATCCCATTCACACACACATTATACCTGTGTACTCTTACAGCTAGTTGCGGCAGTAGTAGCGATAATAATGATAATCAGAATAACAAAGCCCCATTGGCAGGAGAGCAGTGACGTCATCTCTATGCCACTCCCCCTGATGACCAGTCGACCAATCAAGTGTAAGAACGTTGGATGCAATTAGAAAGTTGGTCCGACTCGAGTGTGTTGATTGTGGTTAACGTTATAAGCAAGTGCGAGGCCTCTAGTTGATTATGGAGAACCATTAGACAAATTAGCTTCATTTGTAATTACAGGTTCCTCGCTGTATCACGGCCGCTCTGCAGTCACACGTTAAGACTATACAGATAATTGAGAATCAGCTGATATCATTTACTGTATTAGGTGTATCCGGCATTCGTGATACATCCGCTTGCCGGCTGAGTGGATTCATCTCTGAGGCGAAATTGTGTAAGCTTAGAATTGCGATATTGATTAAGATGATGATGCGAGCGGTACAGAGGCTGAGCCATTTTTGTTTTGGCGCACTGGTTTT
>NC_051415.1:24059106-24059322 GCF_015228065.2 Penaeus monodon
CCAAACTTTTTCACCTTACTGAAGTATGGAATATTTCCTGTTGACTCTCAGGGAAAACGCTTTGTGTGGTGTCCCTAAAGTTCGTAATTAGGAAGTTTCGAATTTTATTTATTTTTTTTTACTGACGTTCGCAATTTAGAAGTTTAATGCTGGAGCCCTATTTTTTTTAGGCTGATGGCTCCCTTCATGTTGGAACTCTAAGGGGTCCATTGTAAG
>NC_051415.1:24059418-24059634 GCF_015228065.2 Penaeus monodon
TCATATATATGTCACTGCGAGTTGCCATTCTACAAACAGGAAATCTAAAGAACCTAATTCTATTTTCATTGTAGTTGGGAAGAACGTAAAAAAAAAGTTGTTTCAATCAAAAATTGCTATTTTGCTTCGTGGCGTCACAGCTCACTAGGATGTAAGTTACGCACCGTGAACTTCCTGGAATATTTTTTTTATTATTTGCTGCCGTATACTTGCTCT
>NC_051415.1:24059887-24060165 GCF_015228065.2 Penaeus monodon
AAACTCTTGTATTAATTGCATCAATCATTCTCTCTTAATTCGTCTATTAATTCTACAAAGTAAAGATAGTTGAAATTCCCTCCCCTCTCCCTCCCCTCCTTTTCCCCTCCTTTTCCCCCCCGACTAGCCCCACCCCCTCATCTCGAATCCTTAATTGACTTGAGTACAGAAGGCAGGGAGAATCATAAATCAAATCTTAAAGATCCATTTCGAAGATGAGGTATTAATTTTCGTGAATTCAACTTCGAGTCTCCTTCTTTTTTTTCTTCCATCCACCG
>NC_051415.1:24060199-24060516 GCF_015228065.2 Penaeus monodon
CTTTTTTTTCCTTAGCATTTACACTTTTTCCTCCATGCCCATTTCCACCTCCGAGCGAGCAAATGTCGGAAGTTGATGTCAAAGGCGCTGAACATTCTAAATCTTAAGAAGAGGGCGAAAAATCGGCCGCCAACTTATGATGTCCAATCAGAAGGTAAGTGGTTGGACTTCCGAAACTGGGAAAAAAATGAAAATTCTCTCCCCCCTCAAAAAAAGGGAGACGGGGCAAAAAACGGATGCCCTCGCTCAACGATCAAAGAAGAAGCTATGGGCCCGGAAAATGAGGGAGAGCGGCTCGTTTAAAAAGAGAAAGTGGC
>NC_051415.1:24061636-24062829 GCF_015228065.2 Penaeus monodon
ATGTTTAGCCGTGTTCTCAGTGAGGCTAACAAGAAACAAAATCACCCATAGTCGCAAACAAACACAGCCCTGCGTCTCGGGTGCCCTGTTTCTTGCATAGTTCTTCGGACTCTTCGTGAATAAAGTAAAAGTGCATTTGGTAAAATCATGAATCGAAGAGCCGGGCTTCGAAAAAGATGCATGAGGGAGAGGCTTCATAGTTACTAGGAAATGAATGAGGGGGGGAGAGAGCGTGCCGGGCGGGTGTTGCAAGAATCAAATACCAATCTTTTATCGCTGAAAAATAAACTGCTTGAAGGGATGCATTCACTGGCGAGAGAGAGAAAGAGTGAGAGGGCGAGAGAGCGGAAGAGGTAGAAAGAGAGTGGGAAGGATAGAGAACGGGAGAAAGAGAGGAAGAAAACCAAGCACAAACACACAAGTATATACACCCATACACCTGATAGATAGAAGAACAGATAGAGGATGTTTACGCCTTTCCCCCAGGGACGCAAAACCCTCCTCGGGGTTTAAACTTTTCAGTACGGGTTCAAAAAATCCCCGAATCTGGGCAGATGGTTTTTCCTATGGTCAAGCCAAAAGGGTATGAAATGTACTTGGCACCATAGAACACGAGTTTTGGCGTACCTCAATACATTGTTCTTGATCCTTTGCTTTCCTGCATACTCAAGCTATGTCGTTTGGCCATCAGAGGAAACTTGTGATGCTTTGCAGCTGCTACATCGTCAAGTAAACACTTTTGGTAATAAATCTCTAAATAAATTAATATCAACACGGAGTATAAAATTTCATGTATGAAATTAAATGTAGAAAAATTTGGATCTTTCACACCATAATAGAATTATTAACATTATAACTCTGTTCTTGATCAAATTTGAGGTCTGAGAAAAAAGACCATTTTTTCCCTTTTTCCTGAGAACCCCATAAAAGGGCACCCCAAAGATTTTTTGGGGGGTCTTTGAAAAAGGGGCGTATCTGCTAGTTTTTTCGGGGTTTTCTACCCTTCTTTCCGGCTAAAAACTTTAAAAAATTTGGGAAAGTACTATTCAATATTCTGTTTCGTTCCATAGTCTTTGGCACTGACGAACAAAAATTCAGTATATTTGTTTCATGATCTGAAATATACTTTGTTCTCTGAACTGTTTATTTCATTTGAATGTGTCATTAAAAAGCAAAACCCCCTATTCATAAAT
>NC_051415.1:24062929-24063475 GCF_015228065.2 Penaeus monodon
TTATTTTTTATATTATTAATATATAATATATTTTTACTCTCTTGTGTGTCTGTGTCGGGTGTTACACAAAATACACAAATATATCTAAAAGGGGGTTTAGAATCTTTAGGGGAATGTCCATAAAAATTGTCGAAAAGAGACAAACCCGCATTTTTTTTTTCTAAAAATGCCCCCAAAAAATTAGAACAAAAAAAAAGCTTACTTTGGGCCAAAAACTTAAAAAAATTCTCTCTTTTTGGGTCAAAGATAAAATTTCTTTTTTACTGCGGGAAAATACATTTTAATAAAAAAAATCGAACTTGCAAATCCATTTCACCCATGAAATTATCTACTGAAACCTTCAAAATGCCGAAAAAGAGATTTATTTTGTATTTTTTCTCACTAAATTATCCCAAAAGGGAATTTGGGGGAGATTTGTATGATGAAAAGATAGCAAGGTGCCCTATGTTTTGGGGGAAAGGGAAGAAATATTAATGATTAGAAAGGCAATAATGACGAATTATCGTCACTTTCAGTCTTCTTCTACCATATTTTCATCTACCTTCG
>NC_051415.1:24063664-24063751 GCF_015228065.2 Penaeus monodon
AAGAACAACTTTTGAAAACAAAAAAGGGAGTAACTCAAAAACTTATGCTACAATAAAAACACTAACAAAAACCCAATTACTATGTTT
>NC_051415.1:24063933-24064008 GCF_015228065.2 Penaeus monodon
CTACCCCAACCACAAAACAGGGCATATATAAAATATAATTATTTTTTTATATTAAAAATATAAAATATAGAATTT
>NC_051415.1:24064642-24064816 GCF_015228065.2 Penaeus monodon
TGGGCTTTTTAGGGCAGCCCATAAAAGGGAAAGGGGGCCCTCGCTCAGTTTTTGGGGGGGGGTTGCTAAGAATCCCCCTTAGGGTTAAATGAACTATTCTCAACAAAGAATGCAGACTTAGTGGGAAACAGTATTGCCTCGGCAAATACCCAACATCCAAATAGAAAAAACGTG
>NC_051415.1:24064870-24066324 GCF_015228065.2 Penaeus monodon
GAGATAATGAAAAAAGGATGAAAAAAAAAAACTGGAAGGATTTTAGCAATTGAGAAAAACGGGAAAAAAAGTATAAACCCGCTAAATAAAAAGCGAAAGGGGGGAAAAAAGACAAGGGGAAGGAAGGGGTGGTGGAAAGAAAAAAATATGAGGATCGGGAGGAGAAAGACAGAGGCTAGATCAGATCTATTGTATAATAAAGTAAGACAACTAGCATGACAAACTAGAGAAAGGAATAGTGAAAATGAATTGGAAACGTTTTGCCAGACAAAGTTGACATCGTGGATAGGTGTAAACAATATACTGAAGCAGTATATGATAGTGAAAGGAACCCTTTAAAGGAGTTTTTTGAAACAGGGAGCGAAAATAAGGTAGTTGATGATTGTAAGGGTACAGAGCTATTAGACAGCGAAATCAAGACAGCAACAAGGGTTTTAAAGAATAGAAAAACTGTAGGTGTGGGTGGTATACCAGCAGAATTTTAGAAGAACTTGGGTGAGGGAGGAACATCAGAATTAATTAATATATAGAAGAGATTTTATGAAAGAGGTGTCTGGCCATCAGAATTCACAAAGGCAGTCATAATACTTTTGACAAAGAAAGAGACTGCAACTACGGGTGGGGAATACAGAACCATCAGCCTAATTACACATGCGTCAAAGATACTTATTTTTGGGTACGGGAAAAAAAGGGTAGAAGGAAAAAGCAAGGGGTTACCCTCAACAAAAACAAAAATTTAGTTTTTAAAAAGAGGAGTGGGCCAAAAGATGCAAATGGGGGCATGCATATGCCTGTAAAAAAGGGATTTGACCCTTAAAAGGGAAAATCAAGGGGCTGCTTTGTGGACTATGAGAAAGCTTTTGACAAGGGTTTTCTCGGGTTTAAAATGTTCGATATTTTGAAAGTCCTTGGGAAAAAACTGGCGTTTATTTGAAGATTGTTTGTGATTGCATATGAAACAAGAGGCAGTTGGGGCGGATTTTGGGAGGGAAAAAACAGTTCATACAATATACCCCGAGGGAAATTTTGACAAGGCTGTATAATGCCCCCCCTGTTTTTTTCCCAAACTATATAGGGGAGGATGATGGTAGAAAAAGTTACTGAAAGCAAAGGGGGGGTGAATGTTGGGGAAAATTTTTAAAAAATGTAAGGGTTTGCAGTGATTTAAAAAAAATTTTTTTGCTGAAAATGAGAATAAAGGGAAAAAACAGATAAAACCCGGTAAACACGAAATTGGGAAAGAAGAAACAATGTTTCAGAAACAAAGGTTTGGGTTTTATCTAACAAGGGGGTGGAGTTTTTTTGGGAAACACTCTTTAAAAGATAAACAAATACAAAAAAGTTTTTAAAATTTTGTTATTTTGGGGTCATAGATAAATGGGTGATGGAAAGAATGGGAATGGCAAGGAAGGCACTGTTTGTTTAAAAGGGAAAAATAAATATTATAAAATTAT
>NC_051415.1:24071698-24072749 GCF_015228065.2 Penaeus monodon
CTCACTGGACAGTATACCTCGGCAATCTACATGTTTCAGTCTCCCTGACGCTCCGACAATGAATATAAATACGTAATAAATAGAGATGTTGGTGTTAGTATGAAAGATTAAGGAAACAAATAAAAAACAGAACGGGCCTGGGATTAACTATGGATGTTTTCATTGCAATATACAGCTTGAACATTGCAATACTCAGATCAAACACTGCGTCTTAGCTATGTACGTATGTAATATGCATAACCTTATTATGATAGCATAGAGCTGAAGATAAGTGAAACATGTGTAAGGAAGTTAGATATTCATGCCTTGTTTTAAAAGTATATTGTGTAAAAAAAATCGCCTGTAAAGTCGGAAAAAAGCAAATTCATTTGTCCAGTTTACAAAGGGAGTTGTTTAAAAACTCTACGGTAAAGCATACCCACATTTTACTACTGAAGTAATTACTGGGCGTGTGTAAACAGGTGTTCATGTAAATGTAAAATATCATAAAATATTCGTCTAGTTGCATAATGGTTATACATGATTATGTAAAACTTTAAAACAATATTTACCCTTTTCTCTTTTTTCACATTTATTTCAAATTTTAGCTTCAGCGCTACTTTTCACATTTCACGTCTAAAGTTAGTATATTAGAACATTAAATAACTTAACACAAGGTCGTCAAAATAAGGTCAATCACATGATCTGACAAGTGTGACCAACTGACGTAAAATCACAGCCAAGCTCAGATTAATACTAAAATGCTAACATCCTTATCCACAAGGCATGACATCTCGTTTCTTCACACAGAGACACATTCCATCACACGCTTGAGCACACAAACGCCGACAAACACACAGCTACAAAAACAAAGTTAGGAAGGAACGATTCTCTATTCAACAAACACTTTATAGCATCGGAATCATGAGTATCGTCTCTTACAACACTTCCTTTCTATTCCATTGCGACTTTAAGGGCCACTTCGCCCGTCATCGGTCAAGCCTCAAAGGACGGCTGTGTTTGCCCACGGCCATACCCTCGCTCCTTCCTCCTTGCTTCGGACGCCAGATTC
>NC_051415.1:24072797-24072954 GCF_015228065.2 Penaeus monodon
GAAACTCCAGCCTGTCTTGGACCGTGCGAATACGCGGTAAAAAGTTAATGGAAACTTATTCGACTGAGAAATTCCCATTACCTTCTGGGAAGAGTCCAATTAGGATTTTTCCCAACAATACCAAGAGAAGCGGGCGTCAAGAAACGATGCTTTTACG
>NC_051415.1:24073038-24073905 GCF_015228065.2 Penaeus monodon
GACCGACGAAAATGTTGGAATTTTTTTAAAAGATCGCCATGTTTCCAGCCAGTCAAGCCGTAGACAGAAAGAACTTCATAAAAGTTATAATGTGAAAATAAGTGTATTCGGAAAGTGATAACAACACCCTCGCCACGACTGGAGCACAAAGGACGTTTCCTCACCGGATCCTTCCGTCTGGATAAAGTTCCTTGCGAGAGCCGGCGGTAGAGTCCCTTTCGCCCTGCTCAGATGCCGCCCCGCTTGCGCCGCCCGTGCAAAGGGTAGCCGGAATTGATAGTATAAATATGTTGGGATGCACACTTCCCTAGCACAATAAATCAATTTTAGCGGACCACAGTTAGATGCGTTTGCCTATCATATATGCTGGGTATGATAACAGGCCAATTTCAGGCGGCGATATGAACGGGTGAGCTGAATTCTCCGCGCTAAATTCATAAAGAAGTTACGGGGGGATGCACAGGCTGCCCCTACGCTGGTGGGTCTCACGTAGAGATGCTATTCCCTGAGAACGCAGTGCACGTCCTCTCTCTCTTTCTCGTCCTTCTTCTTAATAACCTCATCCAACTCCTCTCTTCTCTTCACTCAAAATATACATATCTTCTAGAATTTGTACTCTTATCATTCACTCCAGATGCAGTTCGGCTCTTTGCTCACTCAAAAGATGTGAAAAGAAAGAATAACACAGAGATATACGAGGTTTCGGGGTCGTGCCTGACTTTTGGGTAAGGGGAATGAGAATCATACTTTAAGCGAGAAATTATCTTTGGATCCAATAGCACCAGAATGTGCGTTAGAAGAGGTGAATTTGCAATTGGATAACTTAAAGGTAGAACGGATATTTGGTGCAGTACGTGTATCTATTCT
>NC_051415.1:24074586-24074897 GCF_015228065.2 Penaeus monodon
ACGTCCGTAGAAAAGCTGTTCTCGTCTAAAGCGAAAATTCATAAAACAAAATTACTTCCCGAAGATCCAAGGAATAGATTATTTTAGAGTTCTTATTTCCATTCTTATGATTCAAACAGCGAGGGGCTCTCAAAGACAAAGCGAATCCCGCAGTCGAGTTTACATGCAAATGTGAATTCGAAATAAATCGGTTTTGGTATTGAAGAACTAATGTTTTTGTGAATTTGTTACTCTGGGAAGCTTGGAGTAAAAGCATATTGGTTGGAAATTATTCCACCTCTCCAGAACCGAAGGAGGGGACTGGGGGATGG
>NC_051415.1:24074978-24075042 GCF_015228065.2 Penaeus monodon
TTGGATTTGTGGGAGGGGGATGGTATGTGTGTATGTGCGTTTGTATATTTGCTTGTGTGAATGA
>NC_051415.1:24075234-24075403 GCF_015228065.2 Penaeus monodon
TAGTGATAAACTTACATGGAAATAAAGTGATAAAGAGAAAGGAAGAGTGACATGGTTAGAGCAGGGTGATATGAAAAGGAGCAACGAACAGATGAAAGATAAGCGATGATAGAGATTAGGTGATACGCGCCGCACAGCTTTGGAATTTGATTCTGTTTCACTCTAAGGG
>NC_051415.1:24077375-24078307 GCF_015228065.2 Penaeus monodon
GATATATCAATTTGCTTATACTCTGCTGCATTTCCATAATTTTCCTTTAAATTCAATATCAGACAGTGATTTAAGGCTTCGCAAAAAGGAAATCATGACTCACAGATTCGATGACCGAACTTGATTGAATAAAAGTTTTTTTCAGTTCGACTCGATTACATTTTCTCCCACTCCATAAGGAAGTCTCTTGAAAAAATATCATATAATGTTCCAATCAAAGAAGTTGGCAAACAATCATGCCTAAAAGTAAGAGGCTCGTCCGTTTTCTTCCACTTATCTTAATTATCAGGTCTAACTAGTGTAAATATCCTACGTAGACAATGTCCTCGTCCCACTTAAAGGCGGGTTATGTAATTAGACTCTCACCCGCGCTCAGCGATTCCCTCGCCCGAACTCTGAGTAGTGTCGTGTGCAAGAGTCCTAATTGGTATAAATCGGGAGCGACTGGCTTAATTCTTATATAAATCGGGAGGGTTTCCCGTAATAGGTATATATCACCGTCATTTCACCTGATTGTGTCGGAAATCGAATTGTCTTCGTCCAAAGAGGGTTTGGTGTGATCCTAAGCCGAATTTTCTCCCTCGTCTAGACGGCAGAAGCGATAAGGACTCAATAAATTAGCGCAAAACTTGGAGGGGGAAAAAAAGACGTAATTTTCGCTTCCCTAAATGCAGCATCAGAGGAGCTCCATTTCAATGCGAATCCAGTAGCGCAAAGGAGCATTTTCGAGACGACTTGACGGTGTTTTTTTATGGTGCTCGACGCGTTTTTCCCCCCTTCTTCATGAAATTCTGTATTCTATTTCCCTTCAATTTTTTATGGGAATGTCTGAGCGTAAAGATCTTTGGAGAGAGGAAACACGTCCTCTTGTTTGTTAACATTCGCCTCTCCATTCCAACGCTTCGTGTTTGTTTTCTTGTCAAGTCGAAAAG
>NC_051415.1:24078482-24078627 GCF_015228065.2 Penaeus monodon
TTGCGTGCGTGTGTGCGTCTTCCCTCCCGAATTGTTTGTTTTCGGATTATTATGTAAATGAGGATAAAAGTACATGGCTGCAAAGGAGTTCCATTATCGCCACCAGTGTCCCGCTCCC
The DNA here is from genome assembly GCF_015228065.2 of Penaeus monodon. Lineage (NCBI taxonomy): Eukaryota > Metazoa > Arthropoda > Malacostraca > Decapoda > Penaeidae > Penaeus > Penaeus monodon. Next base: position 24,078,601 of record NC_051415.1, read on the forward strand.
TAGCCCGTACCCCCTCTGCCTCCCAGG
>NC_051415.1:24079810-24079994 GCF_015228065.2 Penaeus monodon
GTTGAATGTTATAATGCTGCCTTTTCGCAGTGTCATGGGACCTTCGAGATAAGGAATGAGGGTTAACGTGGAAGGGCAGTGCTGTTGTGTTTAATGAAACCTGGGAGCCATATCATGTCACCTCCAATGACTTTGTTGAATTGTCTGTAACATTTCCACGGATATTTCAAGAAAGTGTTATCTC
>NC_051415.1:24082026-24082595 GCF_015228065.2 Penaeus monodon
ATGAAGAAAGCATCGTTTCTTTGTACCGCAAAATGCCACATGGCCGAAAACGTTCGCTAAAATTACCCAGTTTTTCCCTTACTGCATTAACGGTTGCATCATGTCATTTTTCTTTAATCAGCGAAGTAATAATGGCCGTGCGTAATAAATATTCACCCAACTTCAAAAAATAAGCGAAAAAAAAAATTCAATTCAATTACTTTAGCGTGTCAGGACGAATGATAAGCGCGTTCGAAGGCGTGTCTCACGAACACAATTATAGGTGGGATTCCTCGGCAGTCACTCATGCAGAACTCATAATGGAATTGAAACCCTCGTGTTGCGTTAATCACAGCTGATGATGCTAATATCCCTCCCTCTGCCTCCGTCTTCTCCCCTTCCCTTCCCTCCTCCTAACTCCAGCCACGTCCAGCTCTCCCCCACCCCGCCCATCGCCAACACCTGGGGTGATTATGAAGCCCCTGGCACGTTTCGGACGGGAAAGAGACCGTGGGTTAAGCATTTGGGTTACCATGTTGTCCTGATCAGCGCGGCCTTTCAGAATTTTCGGGTAATATTTGTGCTTTGCT
>NC_051415.1:24090505-24091545 GCF_015228065.2 Penaeus monodon
GTATACCTCGCGAATCTACCATGTTCCAGTCTCCTGACGCTCCGACAATGAATATAAATACGTAATAATAGAGAATGTTTTGGTGTTATTATGCAAGATTCCGGAAACAAATAAAAACAGTAATGGCCTGGGATTAACTATGGATGTTTTCATTGCCATATACCAGCTTGAACTTGCAATACTCAGATCAAACCACTGCGTCTTAGCTATGTCCCGTATTTAATATGCAGAACCTTATTATTATAGCATAGACTGAAGATAAGTGAAACATGTGTAAGGAATTTAGAATATCATGCCTTGTTTAAATTATATTGTGTAAAAAAATCGCCTGTAAGTTCGGAAAAAAGCAAATTCCTTTGTCCAGTTACAAAGGGAGTTGTTTAAAAACTCTACGGTAGCATACCCACATTCTTCCTACTGAAGTAATTACTGGCGTGTGTAAACAGGTGTTTCATGTAAATGGTAAAATATCATAAAATTTCGTCTAGTTGCATAGGGTTATACAATTGATTATGTAAAACTTTTAAACAATATTTACCCTTTTCTCTTATTTTCCCATTTCTTTCAAATTTTAGCTTCACGCTACTTTCACATTTCACGTCTAAAGTTATTATATTAGAACATTAAATACTTACAACACAAGGTCGTCAAAATAAGGTCAATCACATGATCTGACAGTGGTGACCAACTGACGTAAAATCCAGGGCCAAGCTCAATTGATACTACTGCCTTAACATCCTTATCCACAAGACCTGACATCTCGTTCTTCTTCACACAGAGCTTACATTCCATCACACGCTTGAGCACACAACGCCGACAACCACACTGACAAAACAAAGTTAGGAAGAACGATTCTCTATTCAACAACACTTTATAGCATCGGAATCATGATATCGTCTCTTACAAACAATTCTTCCTTTCTATTTCCATTGCGACTGTTTAAGGGCACCCTTCGCCCGTCTCGGTCAAGCCTCAAATGAACGGCTGTGTTTGCCCCGGCCATACCACTCTCGCTCCTTCTCCTTGCTTCGGCGCCAGAT
>NC_051415.1:24091595-24091757 GCF_015228065.2 Penaeus monodon
GAAACTCCAGCTGTCTTGACCGTGCGATACGCCGGTAAAAGTTAATGGAAACTTATTCTCCTGAGAAATTCCCCATTACTCTGGGAAGAGTCCCCAATTAGGATTTTTTCTCCCCAACATACCAAGAAAGCGGGCGTCAGAAACGATGCTTTTAACGCCTCC
>NC_051415.1:24091843-24092375 GCF_015228065.2 Penaeus monodon
CCGACCCGACGAAAATGTTGGAATTTTTTTTAAAGATCGCCATGTTTCCAGCCAGTCAAGCCGTAGACAGAAAGAACTTCATAAAAGTTATAATGTGAAAAATAGTGTATTCGAAAGTGATAACACACCCTCGCACGACTGGAGCACAAAGGACGTTTCCTCACCGGATCCTTCCGTCTGGATAAAAAGTTCCTTGCGAGAGCCGGCGGTAGAGTCCCTTTCCGCCATGCTCAGATGCCGCCCCGCTTGCGCCGCCCGTGCCAAGGGTAGCCGAATTGATAGTATAATATGTTGGGATGCACAACTTCCCTAGCCATAAATCAATTTTGCGACCACAGTAGATGCGTTGCCTATCTATATGCTGGGTATGATAACGGCCGAATTTCAGGCGGCGATTATGCCGGGTGGCTGAATTCTCCGCGCTAAATTCATAAAGAAGTTACGGGGGGATGCACTGGCTGCCCCTACGCTGGTGGGTCTCACGTAGAGATGCTGATAGTTTGAACCACCCGTGAGAAACGCAGTGCCACCG
>NC_051415.1:24092522-24092863 GCF_015228065.2 Penaeus monodon
TTACTAGAATTTGTACTCTTATAGCATTCACTCTCGAAGATTGTCGAGGTGTGCGGCGTCTTGCTCCTCCGAATGTAAGCATTTCTTGTGATCACAGTTTAGAGAATCTCTTTCAACAGCAGGAGAATAATACGAGGTTTTCCGCGGGTCGCTGCCCTGACTTTTAGGGTCGAAGAGGTGAATTTGCACTTTGAATCTATAGGTCTTCTAAGCGATGAAATTTATCTTCTGGATCCAATAGCACCGAGAATGTGCGTTTAGAGAAGAGGATATGAATGTTGTCTTAATGTGGATAACTTAAAGGTAGAACGGATATTTGGTGCAGTACGTGTATCTATTCT
>NC_051415.1:24093552-24093948 GCF_015228065.2 Penaeus monodon
CGTCCGTAGAAAAGCGTTCATCGTCTAAAGCGCAAATTCATAAAAACAAAATTACTTCCCGAAGATCCAAGGAATAGATTATTAGAGTTCTTATTTTCATTCTTATGATTCAACAGCGAGTGGCTCTCAACGACAAAGCGAATCCCTCAGTCGAGTTTACATGCAAATGTGAATTCAACTAAATCGGTTTGTGGTATTGAAGAACTAAATTGTTTTTTGTGAATTTGTTACTACTCTGGAGCTTGGGTAAAAGCATATTGGTTGAAATATTCCAACTCTCCTCCAGCAACCGAAGAGGGGACTGGGGAGGAGGAAGAGTGAAGGAGAACGAAAGAAGAGAGAAAGAAAGTGATAGAAAAAAATGTTGTCATATGGAAAAAAAGGAGAAAAGGATGA
>NC_051415.1:24094295-24094473 GCF_015228065.2 Penaeus monodon
TTAGTGATAACTTACATGGAAATAAGTGAATAAAGCGAAAGGAAGAGTTGACATGGTTTAAGAGCAGGTGATATGAAAAGGAGCAACGAACAGATGAAAGATAAGCGATGAAGAGATTAGGTGATACGCGCCGCACAGCTTGAATTTGATTCTGTTTCACTCCTAAGGAAACTTGGAA
>NC_051415.1:24096850-24097781 GCF_015228065.2 Penaeus monodon
TGCTGGGGATTCCATAATTTGCCTTTAAATTCAATATCAGACAGTGATTGAAGGCTTCCGCAAAAGGAATCATGACTCACAGATTCGATGACCGAACTTGATTGAATAAAAGGTTTTTTCAGTTCGCTCCAGAATTACATTTTCTCCCTACTCCATAAGGAGTCTCTTGAACAATATCATATAATGTTCCAATCAAAGAGTTTGGCAAACCCTCATGCCTAAAGTAAGAGGCTTCGTCGTTTTCTTTCCACTATATCTTAATTATCAGTCTAACTAGTGTAAATATCCTACGTAAGCATGTCCCCTCGGTCCCATAAAGGCGATTTGTAATTAGCTCTCACCCGCCGCCTCAGCGATTCCCTCGCCCGAACCCTGAGTAGTGTCGTGTGCAAGAGTCCCCTAATTTGTATAAATCGGGAGCGAGTGCTTAATAATTCTTATATAAATCGAGGTTTTTCCCGTATAGGTATATATCACCGTCATTTCACTGAAATTGTGGTCGGAAATCGAATTTGTCTTCGTCCAAAGAGGGTTTGGTGTGGTCCTAAGCCGAATTTTCTCCCTCGTCTAGACGGCAGAAAGCGATAAGACTCAAATAATTAGCGCGAAACTTGGAGGTGGAAAAAAAGACGTAATTTTCGCTTGCCTAATTCCAGCTCAGAGAGCTCCATTTCAATTCGAATCCATAGCGCAAAGGACATTTTGCGGGGGGGGGGAACGACTGACGGTGTTTTTTTTTGGTCTCGACGCTTTTTTCCCCCTTCTTCATGAAATTCTGTATTCTATTGCCCTTCAATTTTTTAATGGAATGTCTGAGCGTAAACGATCTTTGAGAAGAGGACCACGTCCTCTTGTTGTTAACATTAGCCTCGTCCATTCCAACGCTTCGTGTTTGTTTTCTTGTCAAGTCGAAAAGGAGGAGAATAAACAA
>NC_051415.1:24097841-24098071 GCF_015228065.2 Penaeus monodon
AGGTTATTAGCGGAGGAGAGAAAGAGAAAGATGGAATTAAGTGGACACAGATTGGACTGCTAAAGGAGGAGACAAGGGACGAGAAGGGGAATTGCGTGCGTGTGTGCGTCTTCCTCCGAATGTTTGTTTTCGGATTAGTATGTAAATGAGGATAAAATTACATGGCTGCAAAGGTTCCATTATCGCCACCATTGTCCCGCTCCCTAGCCCGTACCCCCTCTGCTCCCATG
>NC_051415.1:24098101-24098228 GCF_015228065.2 Penaeus monodon
CGCTTTTCGTTCAAGTTACAATTCCATTTTAAACACTGCACACCTTCACTCTCCTGAAGCTCCTTTTCCCCTCTCTCTGTTTTCTATCTGTCTCTTCTTTACTGTTTTTACCTCTTTTCCTCTCTTT
>NC_051415.1:24099357-24099569 GCF_015228065.2 Penaeus monodon
GAAGTGAGTGTAAACGGACAGGGGTTTTGAATGTTTATAAGCTGCCTTTTTCGCAGTGTCTGGACCTTTCGATATTAAGACTGAGGGTTCACGTGGAATGGCAGTGGCTGTTTTGGTTTAATGAAACCTGGGAGCCATCTCATGTCACCTCCAAATGACTTTTTGAATTGTCTGTAACCATTTCCCGGATATTTCAAGAAGTGGTTTCTCTC
>NC_051415.1:24101721-24102482 GCF_015228065.2 Penaeus monodon
AATTACCTTTAGTATGAACTTTTTACTTTACCATTATACTTCATTATGAACGTAGTGATTAAATCTTTGACTACTTGTCAGCATTATAAAAAATAATAGTTTCACCAATGAACCATTTAGATATCATTAGAGTAATTATTAATATTATCATTAATGAAGAAAGCATCGTTTCTTTGTACCGGCAAAATGCCACATGGCCGAAAAGTCGCTTAACATTAACCCAGTTTTTTCCCTACTGCTTAACGGTTGCATCATGTCCTTTTTCTTTAATCAGCAAGTATAATGGCCCCCGTTGCGTAATAATATTCACGCCTAACTTCAAAAAATAAGCGAAAAAAAAAATTTCAATTCAATTACTTTAGCGTGGTCAGGAAGGACGAATGATAAGCGCGTTCGAAGTCGTGTCTCACGAACACAATTATAGTTTGGATTCCTCGCCAATTCACTCATGCAGAAACTCATAATGGAATTTGAAACCCTCGTGTTGCGTTAATCCGCTGATGAGCTATATCCCTCCCTCTGCCTCCGTCTTCTCCCCTTCCCTTCCCTCCTCCTAACTCCAGCCACGTCCAGCTCTCCCCCACCCCGCCCATCGCCAACACTAGGGTGATTATGAAGCCCATGGCACGCTTTCGGACGGACACGAGACCGCTGGGTTACAGCATTTTGGGATTACCATGTTTTGTCCCTGACTCAGCGCGGCCTTACAGAATTTTCGGCTAATATTTGTGCTTTGCTTATAGAAATATAGAGATAAAGAA
>NC_051415.1:24116522-24116748 GCF_015228065.2 Penaeus monodon
AATTTTTAACCGCAAATAAAACGGTGCGAAATCTCTGTTTACTTGCGTTCGTGCGCACTTTCACATTAGCAAAAGAATATAACAGAAACAAACGGACAACCGTACTGTATACATATATAAATTCCTCTTAACACATGGGTAAACACGGGAATGGCTATATCTCCCTGTCTCTGCGGCCGGGCTTCCAACTGGGCAGGAGCTGTACTGCCGTCGCTCCGGAAGGGGA
>NC_051415.1:24117770-24118210 GCF_015228065.2 Penaeus monodon
ATAAAACAGAAAAGTTTAAGGAAATGTAAAGAATAACCAAAACAAAAAACGAGAAGACATTTTCGAAACGCAGGACGATTAAACACGGCATATATATTTTTTTCTTCCTTTTTTCAGAATCGCAGAAAGCTTTCAGAGTCACCCGCTGTATCTAACGCAAAAATTCCGCCAAAAACAATGCCTCACTTAAAACGTTCATTGTTGCAAAATTGCCGTTGCAAGAGAGAGCAAAATGCTGCCTCACTTTACTGACCATTTGCCTAATTAAACAAAACATTCCTTATATCGCTGGAAATTCATACTGTTATACAAGGCCGGCGTGGAGGTGCGCGGGGAGAGATGGATGTTGTAGATTTGTGTAGCGTAGGAGGCGGAGAGCCAATACATGTAAGTAGAGGAACAGGTATTTGTAGTATGCACAGGTGGCTGATATGTTTGAT
>NC_051415.1:24120035-24120333 GCF_015228065.2 Penaeus monodon
ACGTGGGCAATTCTTCTCCGGGAACCCATAAAGAATTCCCTCCCACTTAAACGCAAGATTAGGGATGAATTACATCTTTATTCCTTTTTACAGAGCTCACGTACCGCCCGTAGTTAAGGATGAGATATGTGGCTAATATACATTTGCGAGAAGAGCCGATGGTAGGCAGCATATGTGTTTTTTATTACTACAGTGGTCCAGATACCGCCTCGACCACTCTCCTTGATGAAGCTAAGGGAGTGTTGTTTCCCGTGAAGCCTTGGCTGCGCGTTCCTCTGCCCTCGCGACGCTCTGCTGC
>NC_051415.1:24121912-24122199 GCF_015228065.2 Penaeus monodon
TAATTGCTATTATTTATATTTTCTATAAAACACTTTTCTAAATCTTCCTGCTTTTCTGTACCATCTAATTTTCCGTTTTCATACATTTTTTTGTATTTTCATGCTTGTTATTCATTTTTTAAAGGATTTCACGACCTTTGTCATTTTTTCCTTCTCCTTTCCATCTTCTCTTTTTCATTGTTTCTCTTTCGTTATTTTTCCTCCCTTGATTTCCCGTCCCATCTTGTCTTTTTTTCATTTGATTTTCTTTCCGTTTTCTCTTCTCCTTCTCCCACCTTATTTACGTC
>NC_051415.1:24122306-24122592 GCF_015228065.2 Penaeus monodon
TTTCTATCTTTTGTTTGAAGCTTTTACTTCCCTTACCCCAATCTCTTCTTTCTTCGTTCCAATAATCCCTATTACAATTTTTTCTCCCATTATCTTCCACATCTTTCTTGCTCTCCTTATTTTCCTTTCTCTTTCTTGAATCTTTACCTGATTCCTTTCATTCTTCCCTTTCTCTATTATCATCATCTGATTATTACTTTAATTACGTTTTTCTTATTATCCAGTTTCTCGCTTATCCCTTTTGTTTTCTTTCTTATGCCCTTATACGCTTTTCTCTCCTTTATCT
>NC_051415.1:24122856-24123123 GCF_015228065.2 Penaeus monodon
CCCATCCACGAACGTAAATGAGAACGAGTCTTAGTAATTCACAATAAAAAAAAAAAAAAATATTAATAAACTTTCCTAATTAGCCAATGCTAATATGAGCAAAATAACTGTTGTCATTTCAAATTACTGTCTTAGATAAAAAGAATTTATCATGAGTCGGAAAAAAAATCTTGTCTAAAGCACTGACCAATCCTGTGCTTACGCGTCATAGAAACAAGACGCGAATTATTAATCTTTGTGTCTCACGGAAGCTGTTAGTTGTTTCGA
>NC_051415.1:24123143-24123366 GCF_015228065.2 Penaeus monodon
AAGAGAATTACATCCTCTGGTGTTGTTGTAAATCTGGTTTCTTGTTGTTACTATGTCTGTTAATAATATGACATGGTATGTGGGATATTTGTGATTGTGCGTTTGTTATATAAGACCGAAAGCATGGTACACTACATATTATCGATTGCCTGCGGGTGCCTTAAGTAATGTTAATATGAGGACGCTCACGGGAAAACAAGACAACTACAAAAAACATTATGTA
>NC_051415.1:24123443-24123793 GCF_015228065.2 Penaeus monodon
ATGATGAACATTATCGACTCGGCAAGTTCATGACAACTCACAATAGAACATGTAAGCGCATGGCCACCGGGACTGAAGGAAGCGGCGGACATGCAAACAGGCCATCCCTCAACCTGGCCACAAGTCTGGATGAAGCTGGAAACGACATGTCAGACGTCGTTTACTTATCAAATGAGATTTTATTTGCCGTGTTCGTGTCTTGCTTCGGGAGTCGTCGTTTACTTGGATTTTTTTTGGGGGGTGGCCCCCTATCCCCAACCCTTTATCCCTTGCCCCCCCCCTCCCTCTCTCCGACCCCTTAAGATCCCTTACTCCATCACTCCTACATGCGCGTAGGAATAAAACGGCAC
>NC_051415.1:24124315-24125522 GCF_015228065.2 Penaeus monodon
CAATATCGACTCCTGTCATTTTTACGACATGGGAAAGTGGGAGCACCCCTGGTACGTGGCGCTGAGTTGGCCAAATTCAAATAACCAATCCGATATCGATAGTCAGTTAGTGAGGTAGGTGGCATATTACATCACGGGGTAATAAGAAAAGAGTGAAAACTGAGAGAAAATTAGAAAAATTTCTCTCCTCGCGCATATGAGTTGCCGGGGAGGAATCCGATGGATGATTGAAGTCAACATCACATCGAACGAAGATCCACACGAACGGGGTTGGAGGGAGCGAGAGAAAGCACACGGGATCTACGCGGCGAACTTTTTTCCGGCTTCCTGTTTTGAATCCCATCTCATCGGCGCGAAAACTTCCATTTTTTAATCTTTAAATGCATCTTGGGGTCCGACACACCTTCAGGGGCTTTCGGCCACCGCCATATGAAGCCTGCGTTCCTTCCCGCCCTACGTTGCCAGGGCACCGTAAGGGCGGACGCGCCACTGGGCTAGCGTGGGAATCCGAGCCATAAGGGCCGCGTGGCCGGAGCATTATCCTGGCGCGAACCCTTCATATCGCTAATGCACGTTACATGAGTCATAAATAATACCCGGGACTGTTACACCACAACCTCGTTAGCGGGAACAAGAACCTTACAGCGGGGAAAATCGAGGAGCAAGAGAAAAAAGACGTGGATTAATTCGAATTTATTGGTTCAGCATGCACTTAGGAGATTAATCCTGATCACTATAATGCTTCCTCTTTTAGGGGGGTAGGATTAATTAGGGTGAGATATCAGTGAGATATTCGAGCCTAGAACTATGCCGGCCCAAAATTCACGATGATGGGTCACCTTACGGAATTGGGAAAACCATTTTCTAGAAGTATATGAAGTTCTTCCGCTAATTTGATTTCTTTCGCGGGGTTTTCACGAAGGAATGTGTTCTCTTTATAACAACTTTCGGAGTTGCATGTTCTCCGTATCGGCAAAGGGATCTCAGGACATGGTAAGAATAACAGCATTTAACGGAGGACGCTCGAAAGGAAAGGAAAGGAAGAAGAAGATAAAAAAAAAACAACCTCACAAATACAATTTAGCCATGAAACATTTTCCGTGTCACGTAAAGTCAGCTGAGAACCAAATACGTGACAATCCCATATTCACCAAATAAATCTCAAATCTTGTACTCATTGTTGGGGTTGAGGGGGGGGGGAGGGGCG
>NC_051415.1:24125652-24125723 GCF_015228065.2 Penaeus monodon
GAAAGATACATAAAAAAGAGCAATTGTAGCGCATTCAGCTAAACGAAATTGGCTCACATAGAGGCTATTGC
>NC_051415.1:24125817-24125973 GCF_015228065.2 Penaeus monodon
TAAAGAAGGATTTGCGGTGGGGGAGGAAGGAGAATAAATCTCATTTTAATCAAGAATTTATATTGCTGTCATCTCTTTGCAGTCTTCTTTAAATTGATATTTAAGCATTATTGTAAGTGTTGCTTATAGTAACGAACAAATAAAAAGGACAATAAG
>NC_051415.1:24126412-24126832 GCF_015228065.2 Penaeus monodon
GTCATGGCGGGGAAACACATGTATAAACACAGACGCGCCAGGACCACGATCCCGTCCATCCAATATTTCTCAAGCTTTATTTCTTTCTTTCATAATGGAATTCCTGGCGAGATGAGCACGTACTGAAAGCCAAATTAAAGAGATCGCGCCAACTCTACAATCGCATGACATGAATAACAACAAAAAAATCTCCCTTTACTCAACCACCCTTTACCCCTACCACCCCCCCCCACTCCTAACTAATCCCCTTGCCTTACCCTACCCCCTAATCCCTCTCTCATTTCTCCTATTCCTTCTTTCATTTCCTTCGTCTATCTCTGTTCTTATTCTTCTGCTTGATTCTCTTCTATCTCTACTATCTTTTTCTTACCTAACTAATCCCCCCTCTTACCTTATTCTACCCCTTAATCTTTCTTTCAT
>NC_051415.1:24127088-24127235 GCF_015228065.2 Penaeus monodon
AGACACTTTTAACCTCAACCGAAAGAAAATTGTCGGATTGTTTATAGCAAACAAATCTCGGGTTTAGCGAGTTCCAAGATTTGGGGAAATCTGTCTCTTCCATTTTGGCATCTCTAATAGGATTTTGCAACATGCTCTTGTTGGGGT
>NC_051415.1:24127306-24127746 GCF_015228065.2 Penaeus monodon
CACACACGCACAAAAAAAAAGATAACATGAATTCGGATTAAGGAAATGCCTGCGTGTCCGGTGTTGACTCTTGCAACCGGAAAGGGAGGGGAGGGAGGGGGAGGGGTACGCGGAGAGAGGGTATAGGGGGTTGGGTGGGATGAGGTTGGAAGAGGGGGGGGAGCAAAGTCACGTGGGAGGGGGGGTATGGACGGATAATCGTGTTTACAAAGGTGGGTATACAATAAGCCGGGAAATAATCAATGTATACGATACAGTACACGGTTTATTAAGAGGACTAATTATTATACTGAACTTTACAGAGACAGATACATAAATGCGTACGCAAGTATGCATGTATAACGAGAAAAGGGGGATGAACAAATATATGTGAACAGAGAAAGAACAAAAACAAAGTTGAATAGATATGAAATTAAACAACAGACAGATAAACAGAAATC
>NC_051415.1:24127780-24127985 GCF_015228065.2 Penaeus monodon
CAGAGAACGAGACACACCGCATATAATGTAACACACCCTCTCGCCAAAGGTAAAAACGTACAGTCATAATGCATGCACAGAAGTTCATTACTCCACTCTACATTGGATACACGTGCACTGACCAAGAGAGAAACACTACACCCACATACCCTCTGAGAGTAATAACACTGGCATCTCACATTCTCTCACACTAATTACAAGCGTT
>NC_051415.1:24128461-24128963 GCF_015228065.2 Penaeus monodon
CGTGTGCATCATCCAGAACGTAACAGCAGCAGAATACATTTAAAGTGGCTAACGAAAGATGTAAGAAAGCGAGGAAGGGGTATGGGGTGGCACAGGGGAAGGGGGTTGGGGGATTACGGGCGTGTGGGGGGGAGGGTTCTATAATCTATACAAAAGCTGACGACAGCAGATGCTCCCAAAGGTTGTCCAGTTGGACAAACAGTGAAATATTGGAGGAAGAGTTAGCAAGCGCGCGCTCGCATGGGGTTTTATGCAAATTATGTTTCATCCCCGGCCCGCACTTCCCTCTGTTGGGTGGTAGGGGGTAGGGGAAGGGGCAGAGTGGGGGGCTGAAGGAGATGAGGGGGAGAAGGGTGGGAGGTGGAGGGAGAGGGGGTTGGGGGAGAGAGGGGGAAGAGGGAGGCGAAGGAGGGAGGAAAAGGGAAAACACATTCCACCTGTCTGCGATTCTACAACACATTCGATTTTACAATAATGGTTAGAATAAGACAGCTCAGTCCCT
>NC_051415.1:24133441-24133880 GCF_015228065.2 Penaeus monodon
CTTAATTTGCAAATTATCACTTACATTTCTATATATTCTTACCTCTGTTTCTATATGAATGGTATATAGTATCATATCTATATAAGGATATGAGTAACTGTTTTCATATCTCTTTATAATTCATAAATTTCTTTACGCTTCATTCTTCAAACTGACTGGACGAGTTTTGAGAAAACTTACTACTACTGTAATACAGCTTTCGTAGTCAATGACATCATATATTCTCTGCATGAAACACTACGATAATGTTGTGATGAAAAGGCGTTGTGATTTGCAATATGATTATATACCTTTATGACGGAATAAGAAGAGAGGAAATGTTATCTCAGAGTGAACATTTTATTATGACGTATCGTGTGAAACGAGAGGATGCTGATGATAATGGCGTAGAAATCGAATAAACAGGAAGATAGATAGAAATGTACAATTATTCCTGCGC
>NC_051415.1:24133936-24134267 GCF_015228065.2 Penaeus monodon
TTTAATTTTGAGTTGCTGAATTCTATGTTTTCCTTCCATTTCTTTCACGGGTCTCCCCCTCCCTCCCATCTCACGCAGGTATCTCGATCGTCCGGGCGAATTCCTATCACTGTTTCTCTAACTAAAAGCCAAAGACTTTGATAAAATGTGAAGCCACCAACGAGAACAACAACCCCCCCCCTCACCTCCCCCCAGCCTGCTCCCTCTCCCTCGCAGGTCCCAGAGTTATATTGTTTCTCACTAATTGAAATACCATTTTTAGGCTGTCTGTTCCCTTCTAGAATAAACATGAGTTAAATTAGCGATTAACTCTAGGCTTTGTCAACTACAC
>NC_051415.1:24134342-24134461 GCF_015228065.2 Penaeus monodon
CCCATTTGCGAGACTAGCATTTAATGAGGGGAACCAGAATACGACCTGTCTGCTTAACATAAACTAATTTGATAATTACCACAAAGTAAATAAACACAAACTGAACTTCCTTTCATGAT
>NC_051415.1:24134680-24135645 GCF_015228065.2 Penaeus monodon
CACGCAAACACATCTCGTGTTTAGGTGAACGTACAGTCTACCCTGAATCATTTTGTTTACTCCATCTGCCTTGGTGGCCGCGCCAGTCCCCTAACTTGTTGTGGTGTTCGAATATGACATAACCCAAATAAGCTGTGGGTGCTTTAGTCGTGGGGGGAGGGGGCGAGCGTAGGGCGGAATGGCGTAGGAGGAAATTGAGGGTTGAGGAGAAAGTACGAGAGTATCTGACAGAAGAGAGGAATCGAGAAATGAGGATGTATGATGGGATTAAAGGTATTGATGATGATGGATAAGCGAATGTGAAGAAAAAGGCTCGGTAAAGGAATCGGTGCAGATGGATATATAGAAGGAACGAACTTAGAAGTTGCCTGCGTAATACTATGTATGCAGAAGGCAGCGTATAACCGTATATTAAGAAACTTTGGATACATTTTTCAGAGTCTGGGAAGAGAGGATAAAGTTATGAGAGAGATGGAGGTGATAGTGTATGAAGTGGCAGAGGTTAGAGCGAACACAGTATGAGGGAAATCTTTAGTGTTAATGGAGATGAGCTATAACGCAACAAACATATATATAACGGACATACTTGCCAAAAAATATAATGCTGGAGACTGAACATGGACCAATTTAGATGTAATGGATCTATTTCACTTTTATTAAGGTTACTGTTAATAATGAAATCGGTATATAATGGTGTATGAATGCATGAAAACTACATTTACGAAGGTCGACGGTGGGTATGGGTTCACATGGGTCTGCCCACCCTGTCTGAAGATGAAAAAAGGGTGTTCAACCAACAGAAAAATTGCACAGAAAATGTTAGTGCCGTTTCTAATTTCTGATTGGGTAGGCAGCAACGCCGTTTTTTTTTCTCTCTATCACACGCATGTTGCCCACCTATTATTTCTACCAACCCACCCTGACCTAGCAGTCTAAAACTGGCCCGCACAGCTACAATCCTGTAT
>NC_051415.1:24136578-24136688 GCF_015228065.2 Penaeus monodon
TAATTTGGGATTGCCATGAGAGGCACTATGGCAATAACGCCCCTAATGGAGCGTCTTCGCCTACTCCTATTTTTGAGAAAAGCTCCTTAGCTCACCTACTGGCGTCGCTA
>NC_051415.1:24137946-24139434 GCF_015228065.2 Penaeus monodon
GAAAATCAGCAGTAGTTAGAACATCAAATATCAATAAAAAGAGACAAGTAGAATGGAGTTAAGACTAAGACAAAGAAAAAAAAAGGACTAGTAGCTGCTTGGAAAAAATCTACGGAGAGCCATGCATTCTTCAGGCGCGAATCACAGCCCCCGTCATGTCAGTATATCGGCGTGACCTGTCAGTGCGATTTTTGCGCCCGATAGATCGTATGTGATCAAATATGCCAAAAGAAAAGCGTCCCACGGTTTTTTTTTTGGAAGTTTGAAAATGGCACTTTTTTCGGTCGCCGCACAGCACGTGAGCGACATAAATTTCCCGAACACTGCCAGTGACGGCCCCGAACACCTGTAAAAGGCTACAAGTTGATATTTTCAATTTCTAAAAACTGCGTCGCCCGTAATCAATGGAATAGAAAAAAACAACAACTGTGGTTCTATTTTAAACACAACCGGTAACATCCCGGACCACCGACAGAAAGTCCCAAGTCAATATCTCTTGACTTTTTTTGTGACAAACAAAAAGTTACACTTTTAAAACTTCCCAGAAGCACCTTTAAAAACTTGCAAATGTCCCAAGTCAATATGGTTCCCCTAGATTTCATCAGAAGAGCGAACGAACGGACGAACATACACCTATTTTTCTGTCATTATTTAGGAGCACGAAGTAAAATACAAAATAATTAGGCATCAAACAGGCAGAAACATTTGAAAGCTTAGAGAAAAGCACTTGAGGAACACAGAACCTCACTCCCAGAATCCATAGTCAGGTAGAAATAGGGATGAAATACAAGAAAACAGAGAAATATTGACGGATAATATGTACATATATACTTAATACAAGAAATGAGACGAATGTTTGTACAAATAGAAGCGAACTATGTCTGATGCATAAGAGTGTAAGTAAAACAACCACACGCACACACTCGGAAAGTAACACTCACACGAGCCCAGCCACTCAGACGAACAAACAAAGGACTGTCTATCTGCGTATCTAATTCTGCACAAATATAAATACATAAATGCGGTTTATATACATACCAGAATAAGCAAAATAATGCATAAAACAAGCCAGTGAAAATTTCAACGCACGGACTCCCAAAATTTCGCTTTAGGAATAGAATAATCGTGAACGAATATTGCAAAGAGATATTGTGTTTTGATTGCTTTCGTCCTTTCCTCATAAATAATTAATGGCGTAATCCCTTAATCCCATAAATTAATCGCCGTTAATCAGGGCAAAACAACAAACCCAAATGTGCCCTCGCCAAGAGATTTATTTCAAAAATCTGTTTTTCATTTCGGGAATGCCCCACTCAATATAAACAAAAACATATTTACTTAATCCATATAATCACGTTTTGATCAGGCTTGATTAGCGGGGGAGCTGGACTGTAATTTGTATTGGTAATGACAGCTTTGGGCTGATGAATTATATTACAGGCGCAGGTCGGCGTGTTTTGTCGGCGAGCGATGGAAAAGTATTGCTGC
>NC_051415.1:24141504-24141646 GCF_015228065.2 Penaeus monodon
AACTAACTGGCATTTTTGGTAGATACATAAATATCTATCTATATAAAGAACGAAAAAGTGAGGAGAAATGGAGCTGGACAGATCGACAGAGAGTGAAAGAATGAAATAATTCAAAATACAAAAAAAACTGAATTCCTTGCTT
>NC_051415.1:24141748-24142122 GCF_015228065.2 Penaeus monodon
TACATGTACACACGTACACACAAGAAATCGAAAAGAAAAAGGTTTCCGAAACAGAGAACAGACAGGCGCTCAAATTGCATAAAAGCTTGCAGCAATTTGATAAACTGCAGTCTTGAAGCAAGTAAATGAAAAATGCATGTTGCTGTCCTTAGATTATCCATTGGAAGAAAGGCACTGAACCTTCTGCTGCTGCTTAATTTCACGAATCTGTTAACAGACTGTGTTATACTAGCGACCCACTTGACAATTGTTTTTTAATGCGAAAATAAATGCTTTATTCTGATTTTGTTCTGTGTCTTGCACAAACAATTTATTCGAGATATGCAGAAAGATGGACATCATTTTAATTTATACTTTACGATTGCGCGTCATTG
>NC_051415.1:24143499-24144103 GCF_015228065.2 Penaeus monodon
ATAGAATATCGTCCACACAGCTATATATCACACACACACAAATGTGATAATCCTCACCACCACCATTACCACCCACCTATTCCGTCAGTACTCCAACACACGCAAACGCACAGGTCAACACACAGGTCAGATTCTCCCTCCAACACAGAGGTCAGATTCTCCCTCCAACACAAAGGTCAGATTCTCCCTCCAACACAAAGGTCAGATTCTCCCTCCAACACAGAGGTCAGATTCTCCCTCCAACACAGAGGTCAGATTCTCCCTCCAACACAAAGGTCAGATTCTCCCTCCAACACAAAGGTCAGATTCTCCCTCCAACACAAAGGTCAGATTCTCCCTCCAACACAAAGGTCAGATTCTCCCTCCAACACAGAGGTCAGATTCTCCCTCCAACACAAAGGTCAGATTCTCCCTCCAACACAAAGGTCAGATTCTCCCTCCAACACAGAGGTCAGATTCTCCCTCCACCACAAAGGTCAGATTCTCCCTCCAACACACTCACTCACAGGTCAAGTTCTCCTACCCTCCATCCCAAATCACTCCATACAACCATGTCAACCATTTTTCTCTCCCTCAGATTATATCCCAGAGTCTAATTTTGTAT
>NC_051415.1:24144287-24144618 GCF_015228065.2 Penaeus monodon
GTAACACCAACGATGATTATGCAAATTTTTAGGGTGGCTTACGGCATATTTTTTTCCCCTCGTGCTATATTTCCCTCGCTGTCATATGAATTGAATTTTGCAGGATATATATTACTTTTTTCCAAGGGATGGTTAGTGGGGACGACTGTGGCTAGGAAACAGAATTCCTCATAACGCCCATAGAATCTGCACATCCATTGCACATTTTAAAAAACATCCCCATTTTCTTTTTCTTTTTTTTCGGTGGTTTACATTTTTTTATTTTTTTCTTCTCTTTTTGTTCGAAAGAATGTGAGTTATGAGCTTTATAAAAAAAGAAAAAAAAGAGAGG
>NC_051415.1:24145326-24145576 GCF_015228065.2 Penaeus monodon
GGGCAATTTTTTAATAGTCTTCTCCATTCCTGCTTATCAAAACGCTCTTCGTCAGTAGTCCCCTCCTCCCTAAGATCTGTCTGCATGCAGTCTCCCACCTTCTTGGCCTCTCTCTGTTCCCTCTCCCTTCCACCTCCATATCAAGCACTCGTTTTGCCACATATTCCTCCTCTCTGCTCATTACAAGAGCATACCATTTTAACCTTTTTTCCTCGATTTTCCTTGGTGTTTCCATTCCTGTCAATTCTCG
>NC_051415.1:24146627-24147478 GCF_015228065.2 Penaeus monodon
AACGACTGGAGACGAGGATCTTCTCCGTGACGTCGAGTCTTCTCTGGGAAATCCAAATCTCGTTCGCGTTCTCTCCCTGATGCGCCATTACCCTTTCCCTGATCGCCGGCCAGTCATTATTTGCTGCCATTAGAGTCCGTCAGGCAGTTGTCAACCTCGGTGGGAGGGGGAGGGAGGGGGGGGGATGACATGTCCCTGACAGTAAGCTCTTCCCACCGCTCTCTGTGCCTAGCTGACCTGTCAAGTTGCCCTGTCAAGCCACCATGTCATCTCTCTCTGCCAGGCCCTTTCATTTGTGCGTTTCTTTCGATTAGGGTAGTTATTATGGACAGAGTATGTGCACACGCGCGGTTAGTACGTACATGCAAGCGCGGGCGTTGAAAACATCAAAGGATTTCGATGTCCCCTTGTGACATTTGTGATGGCTCCATTATGGACTCTGATCCAGAAGTTATTTGGGTTTTGGAATAACTTGATTAGGTATGTTTTTAGTTGTCTTTTTGATTCTCTTCTTTTGATCTGACTTGCAGAACTGATTTGTTATTCATTTGTTTTCTTTCTCCTTTTAGGCTTTGTGAATCTACTGCTCTTCACTTCCGATAGTCTGCGTTAGGGTTGATTTTCGATACCAAAATGATTTTTAAAAAATATAGCAAGGAACACCTGCCTGTCTGCCTTTTCCTTCCTCCCAGCAAGTCGCTAAACCCTTAGATGCAGTGTCTAAAATGTCCGTCAGTGTTCCAACTCGAACGCAAATCTCGTCACAATCGCCATCAGCGTTCGAATCCATCACAATCTCACAATCAACGTCCCTCGCCAGCGTTGAATACGGGCCCCTTCCTCGACTCCTC
>NC_051415.1:24147511-24149336 GCF_015228065.2 Penaeus monodon
TCTCTGCTCTCCTTTTAACTCTCCTTTCTCCTCCTCTGTATCGTCTCACTTTCCCTCTCTTCCACACCTCCTCCTCCATCCCCTCTCTTTTCCCTCCCATTTTCTGTTACATTTCCCCTTTCTTCTCCTTGAATCACACTTCTCTCTTTTCTGTTCATCCTCAACCTTGTTTGCCTCTTCTCTTCCCTACTTCTCTGTTTATCACCACCTCTTTTCCCTCTGCTCCCTCCTTCACCTCTTTCTTTCTCCTCCCTCTTCCTTCCCATTTCCTTCTTCTCCTCCCTCTCCGTACCACTTTCCCTTCTCTCCTCCCTTCTTCTTCTACTCTCATTTTCTTTCCCCTTCCCCTCTCCTCCCTTCACTCTTTCCCTTTCCTCCTCCCTCCCCCCCTCTTCTCCTCCTCCTCCCTTCACTCTTTTCCTCCTCTTCCTAATCCTCCCCCCTTCTTCTCTCTTCTTCCTCCCCTCCCTTTTCAATATTCCTCTTCCCCTTCCTCTTTCCTCCTCTCATCCCTCTTCTCTTCTCCTCTTCCCCTCCCTCTTCCCTTCTCCTCTCCTCCCTCTTTGTCCCTCCTCCTCCTCCCTCTTTTCCCCTCCCTCCACTCCGCTTTCCCTTCCCTCCTCCCCTCCTCCTCCCGACCTTCAATTTCCCTACTCCTCTTCCGCCCCTCTTTCTTCCCTCCATCTTTCCTTCTATTCCTCCTGTCCTTCTGACCCCTCCCTCTTTCCCCCACCTCCTTACCTGTCCCCCTCCCCATCCTCCTCCCCTCCCGCTACCCTCCTCCTCCTCCCCTTCCTCTTCCCTTATCCCTTCTCCCCTCCTTTTTCCTTCCTCCTTCCCCATCACCTCTCCCTCCTCTTTCTTCCTCCTCCTCCCCCTCTTCCCTCCTTCCCCCTCACCTCTCCCCTCCTCTTTCTTCCTCCTCCTCCCCCATCACCTCTCCCCTCCTCTTTCTTCCTCCTCCTCCCCCTCTTCCCTCCTCCCCCATCAACTCTCCCCTCCTCTTTCTTCCTCCTCCTCCCCCTCTTCCCTCCTCCCCCATCACCTCTCCCCTCCTCTTTCTTCCTCCTCCTCCCCCTCTTTCTTCCTCCTCCTCCCCCTCTTCCCTCTTCCTCCCTCACCCATGCTGAGCGCTCGCCTTAGTAGAGTTCTCGAGTCTGACACGGAGGTTCTGGCGCTGATTGGTGCTTGTCACGGGATAATGGTCGCTGTTGAGTCAAAGTCGTCAGCGCCCAGTGAATAGGCCGCGATTCCCCTCACGCGCGCGGACGGGGCTCGAGGAACTGTGCACTTCCTTCTGAAATTTCCCAAATTCTGATCTACGGAGATCTTTCGTCCTTCTCGGTCTCCCTCGCCATTCCCCTCATCCCTGTACTCCGCTTCGATCTGCGTCTCTTCCCCGTCAAAGTTTCCAACTTCGTCTCTCCTCTCACTTATCCTTCTCTCCCCTAACCCTGCCCCTCCCCCCTTTCCTCTCTCCCCTCCCCCTTTCACCCCCCTCCTTCTTAACCCTCCCTTCCTTCCTTACCCTCCTTTTCTATCCCTCTCATCTTGGCGTGTATTGGATTATTCCTGCACCTTATAGAGTCGCAGGATCTTAAGGTTTGACTGGGTGATATTTACCTTTCGAGGAGGGAGGGACCTGGATGCTTACTGTCGGTGTTACGGTTGTTCGGACTGCTCTGCTGGTATTTGGTAACTCGTGACAAGTAGTAGTTCATTTTAGAAACTCAAATAACCAGGAATTAATCTTTGCAGGAAATAGTCTTCCTATTAAAAAATAACAACAAAAGCACTACCAACAACGATGGTGCTCCCATCACCA
>NC_051415.1:24149469-24149694 GCF_015228065.2 Penaeus monodon
CTAACAGCAACAAGAGTATCAGTTGCGAAACAATAACAACAGAAGTAGTTGTAATAACAGTGGTGTCAATACAGTCATAATTATGATCTTATTCTATAAGAATGGCAGTGACGATGCAAGAGCCTATCGCCCCCTATTTTCACCACCAATCACGAACTAGTATTGATAAACTGGTCTCACTCTACCCGCCCTGTATGCTTAAGGATTTCTCTGTTAAATATGTTC
>NC_051415.1:24150634-24150987 GCF_015228065.2 Penaeus monodon
GCAAAGGGAAACCTGAAGAAAAGAAAACCTCACACTTCCCCTCACTCTTAGAGAGACGAACACTTAAATGGAATGAAAAAGATGATAATGCGTGCATAAAGGAGATTGCAAAAGACCCAAATCCGTTTAAAAAAATTGTTTAGTTCGCTCGCCGTTTCCTGTAATCTGGCGCTAATCCGGAGGTATAAATAATGTTCGGATTACCGGATGGATTATATTTTTTAAACACTTTATTACGATTTTCAGTTTTAAAAGAAAGGCACGATGATTCATTTCACGGATGCTTACGTTTTGTGTGAATTTGTCTTTATTTGCGAATAAAGGAAGAGATGGGAGAAAGGATGGAGGGATCT
>NC_051415.1:24152331-24152399 GCF_015228065.2 Penaeus monodon
AGTATTGTATAACAATAATAATGATGATAATTGTATAGTGCCAAACCATAGTCAGCACTGACTGATGG
>NC_051415.1:24155218-24155513 GCF_015228065.2 Penaeus monodon
CTGAATTATCATTTCCATATACTTTGTTTTTATTTTGATAGTTAGCATTAATCAGTACATGTGTTATCATTATGTTAATTCTTATGTTCTCCATCACTGGTCGCAGGTTCATTAATTTGTATATACGTATGATTGTTATTGCTTCAGATATTATCAATGATTTAATGTTATTATAATTATCGTCCTTTGGTTAGAATTGTATTCATTATCTACGACATTTCATGAATCATTATGTTTTTTGCCATTATCATTGCTACCACCAGTATCTTCCCTACGCCAAACTATCAATTTTCAT
>NC_051415.1:24155572-24155725 GCF_015228065.2 Penaeus monodon
GAACAACTCTTGTCATGCAGTTTGCAGGCTTTACCCTTAACCAGCTTTCGCATTAGCTTTATTTCTCTCTTCTGTGAAATTTCGATATCGCTCTTCGAATCTCGGCTCGACGGCGAAGTGAGCGAGCTGGACTTCTTGCCTCCCCATTACAGC
>NC_051415.1:24155806-24156178 GCF_015228065.2 Penaeus monodon
GCAGAGCATTGTCCAACTTAGGTATCTTACTCTTACGGTTATGCCAAATTAACGTAGTGAAGGAGGCTGGAGGAGGAGGGGCGGAGAGGCGCAAGGAAGGGGAGTGAGAGAGGGGCGGAGAGGCACGAGAGGGGAAAGGGAGGGAGGTGGTGGGGGTAGAGGAGTGCACTGCTCCTGCCAGTGTTTAGTGGCATGCACGGCCCAGCCTCATTACGCCTACTGAGGGGCCACTGAAGGGCTAACGCCGGTAAATAGAGAGCAGGGACCCTGTTAGACCCATTATGTCACCAGCAGCACTCTCTTACCAGACCGTCCTTGGTGCTGCTTTGGGAGAGGCGGGGAGGGGAGTCGCAGCGATAAAGGGAGGGGAAA
>NC_051415.1:24156274-24156509 GCF_015228065.2 Penaeus monodon
CCGGGAGGAAAGGGGGGATAGGTGGAAAGTGGTGGGTGAGTAGGTTGGGAAGGATAGGAGGTGAGGAGGATAAGAGAGAGGGGAAATGTGTCCTGCCGGAGGAAGGAAGGGAAGGTCGGGACGGAGCGGATGGGATGAAGGGACGGAGAAGCACGGGTTAGCCTGATGGACTTGATGACACTTGTGAGAGGAGCAGAGGAGGGGTAGAGAGGGTCGAAGGGAGAAGGTGTGATGA
>NC_051415.1:24156869-24156982 GCF_015228065.2 Penaeus monodon
TGTTCAAAGGGGTTCCAAAATTTGCATAAGTTTTTTTGAGCAGGGGTTCAGAGAGGGTGAGGCGAAGGTTGATGTTGTTAAGGAAACCGATGGACCGCAGTCATCACTCACAA
>NC_051415.1:24157154-24157435 GCF_015228065.2 Penaeus monodon
CGCCGGAGTTTGCCTCGCACAGCTGGATGTAATGGCCGTGGGCTAATGAGCTCACATTCACTGGAGCCACTTTTCATGGTCTGGTCCGGAGCAATTACTGGGGGTTTTGCTAGAGTCTGCCGGTTCCAAGGAAGACGCACTTTGACTCTACATTAATTAAGAGTCGGAATCATGATCGCTGATTTCAAGAGGCCGGACCAGGGGGGTTTTGGAGGCGAAGGGAGAGGATTGGGAGGAGGGCGAGATGGTGGGGAGAGGAGGGGAAGAGGGAGGGGAGAAAT
>NC_051415.1:24157462-24157558 GCF_015228065.2 Penaeus monodon
GAAAATGGAGAGAAACTAAATGCTTTTGTTTACAAGTCATTACATGACTTGTCCTTTCAACAGTCCTAACAGCATTTTAAATGTAAACCATATAAT
>NC_051415.1:24157716-24157962 GCF_015228065.2 Penaeus monodon
TCGACATGTAATCTTCTCTCGCAGTTCCTTCCTCCACGCCCTCGGACCCAGAAGGAGACAGGCCGAACAAGGGCGTGAGAAATCCCCGAAATTAATAGATTTGGGAAGTTGGGTTCTTGGCGCATGCTTTTTATCCCCTGTGAAATATTCCTCAGGCAGTAATAAGCTCTAGGTGAACTTCTCACTCTAAAAATATCACGGACCTTCTGAGGCACCACATTAATTAGGGACCCGTGACCAGTGTGC
>NC_051415.1:24158499-24159219 GCF_015228065.2 Penaeus monodon
CCGTGGTGTCGATGGAAATGTAGATTAGACGAGGCTATGGACAATCATAGAACACAATAATGATGATGGCGAAGCTGAAGGTAAAAAAGGAACTAACTGAATATAACACCAACGAAAGCATGCTATAAAAAATGGCGATAGCAGCCGTAAAGATAATTATTGCAATGAGGATGCGAGACAAAGAGAACCCTTATCAAATATTAGTTTATTAATCAGTGCGTCGAGAAACCCGACTGTGTGAACTGAATTTTTGGTTTTGACAAAAAAAAGATTCTGCCTTTCAGTTTAATTAATTTATAATTATAATTCATCAACGCATATTTTTAGCCATGTTTGGTTTCTTTGTGTCTGTATTCATATTACAAACACTCTAGTGGTTTTACGATTAATGAGGAACTACATGTAAAACGAGAAGACCAAACATCAATAGACTAATTACAACGCGAGTAAAAAAGTGATATATACGAAAAGTTAATACATCATGTTGTAAATAAAAACTTGAGTTTTAGTAAATTAAAAAATAAAGACTAGATAAAAAAAGGGTTTAAATATTTTAAAAAGGGTAAATCATCAAGTTGGGCCTGACAACATAAGATTTAAAAATTTAAAAAGCAAAATATAAAACAAAGTGGTAAAAAAAGTGGGAAAAACAAAGACAAAAAACGAAAGGCGAAAAAAGCCCTCAAAACAAAAAAGAAAAAAAAACAAAAACAAAACAAC
>NC_051415.1:24159287-24159446 GCF_015228065.2 Penaeus monodon
TAATTTCATACACGGGGTTTCATCTAAAGAAAGCACGAGATAGCGAGACAGGGGGACCAGCAAGCAAGAAAACGGGCATTTCGGAAACGCAGTTGCACCTTAGCGGCCGGGGAGGGTAGGCCCATGCGAAAGAAGTAAATTTGGGCCCCAAATTTCCCA
>NC_051415.1:24159476-24159870 GCF_015228065.2 Penaeus monodon
ATTTAACGACGTCGGGGGTATTTGCACAGGATGAGCAAACCGGGGTTCGAAAACCGGTCCGGGTTTGGTCTGGGCTTCGTGGAAAGTTTTTATGTCTTAACTTTGCAGCTTTTGATAAAGTGGATTTCTTTACTTGTCGATTTTCGCGAGGATTATAGAATTGCGAATAAGCCTAAATGGAAAAGAATCAAAGGGATGGGGACATAATCTCGAGTGACATTTTCGAACTGCTCATCCTTTTCGCATGGGTATTCGCGGTCATATTGCAACGAGTTAACCGATTCAAATAAAGCTAACGAACTAAGCTTGCCAAATAAGCATAAAAGCAAATAAACGCTAAAGCGGGTGTTTGTGTCATACGCGAATAGTTCTTCCTGCGTTGTTTTTTGTAAAA
>NC_051415.1:24160031-24160123 GCF_015228065.2 Penaeus monodon
ATTTTTGGGCTTACAAAACGGCGTGCTTTCAATATTTAACCCTACCGGCGCTGAGTGTCAAACCCAAGCACCCTTAAAGAAGATTCAAAATC
>NC_051415.1:24160168-24160317 GCF_015228065.2 Penaeus monodon
CCAGATGCAGCAACACACTTGATTGGTTGAAAGTCGCGAGCCCGGCCAATGACTGCTGCTGATTGCTGAGTAGGGATGCATGCAGGCCCAGATTGTGACGGCCGCTGATTGGCCTAAAGCATTTGCGGGTAAGACACTGTATTGCACTG
>NC_051415.1:24161760-24162449 GCF_015228065.2 Penaeus monodon
CATTCTGATTGCTGAAAATGAGAACAGAAACCCTGACAAGCAAAAGGCAATGAAGCTCGTTCTATGCCAATCAGAGTGCAATAAACAACATTCTGACTATCGACTTTGGAGAAAATTCGCGCCATGATTGTTGATATAAAGCAATATCCTGATTGTTAGCAAGGGGGGAGGGGTCAGGACTTTGTCTCCTGACCTTGCGGAGGTGATTGTGTATTTTCTGATTGTTCACAGTTTACCTTGTCTTTCTGTCTATGACCAAAGAAGATAATAAAATCATGGATATATATATATTTTTTTAAACCGTGACGTAATAAAGTGAGTATTTGACAGCTAACCATGTTAATGGAGAAATATTCATGAAATTGAATTGAATCTGACAGCTTTTTGATCATGTCTGTTCAACAGCATTACTTCAATGCATTGCTTGTTTTGATAATGCCGACCAATTGTTAATTTGCAACGCCAGAGCCAGGAGGGCCGAGTGCTGGTGTTGTATTAAAAAAAATCCTGGATATATTTGCAACACTTGGGATATACATATTTTTTTCTTGGGTATAAGAAAGATATAAAGAAAGAGGAAGAAGGAATAAGAAAGGGGAGGAAGCTGAGATAGAACTATGAAAGAAAAAAAGGACAAACAGATATACAGAGAGAGAATGAGAGATAGACAGACACATACAGACTGACAG
>NC_051415.1:24162476-24163053 GCF_015228065.2 Penaeus monodon
CGAGAGAAATTATAACCAACCAATTACCACAGACCCATGAACAAAACTCGTTCGAAACCGTCGACCCGCACGAGAGCAGGGCAAGCGACCGAACGCAGCGTTTGAGTCCGCGTGCAAAGGGCTCCAAGAGGATCACTCAGCAGCCCCTTGCCATGAGTGCATTTAGGCTGACAGTACTCATCAGTCGGGGGAAGGGAAGGGGCTCGCGCTGTGATGTGCCACTGCCGTCAGTACGAAGGGGTCGGAAGTTGCTTTTCAGGGGGAAAATATTAGCAGAGGGAAACAGGATTGAGAAGTTAATGGGGGGTGCAAAGTTTTTGCTAATGGCCTATTGTTGAGGAAACTTTTGGTCAGTTGCGAAATTTAAAAAAACTATTACCGGGATTTTTTCACTTTGCCCGAAAGATCTCTATTTATGTGACGTCCACGGTCTGTTCCCCCCGAAAAAAAGTGTAATAGCATAATTTCCTTCTCCCTTTCACTGTTCTCGAAATCTCTCTCTTTATCTCATTTCCTCTGTCTATCAGTTTTATAAGTGCCTTTACTTTCTTTCAATCTTCTTTTTCACTATTTTCAT
>NC_051415.1:24165182-24165302 GCF_015228065.2 Penaeus monodon
ACGAGGTCGACCAGCGGTTTAGAGATAGTCCAGGTATGACTGCGATAAACAATGGAGGAACAATCACGTAAATGGAGTCAGACGGCCCCCGGGAAATCACGGAAGGACCAGCCCGGAGGC
>NC_051415.1:24165604-24165953 GCF_015228065.2 Penaeus monodon
CCCTTCACCCCGCTATTCTCTATCTCTCACCTCTCACAAACCTCTCAGAAACACACGCTCATACCGAGTCCTATTAGATATAAATGCATCCATACTTACGCAACAATATTTCTCCCGTTTTGTTTAGTTACCCCTGCTGTATTGATGACACATACATGGGAAATGAATTTTACTTGTGTGAGAACGCCCAGTAGCTTATATTGCAAGTGTTTATGCTTTTTATATGTGTGTGAAGTGCATGCGTGTATTATAACAAGCTTATTGCATTTTTCCCCTGCCAGAGCGCTTTTAAAAAATATACAGTGCGTGTAAGGTGTCTCACCTTTTTATGATATCGGAAGGAAAATTT
>NC_051415.1:24169497-24169791 GCF_015228065.2 Penaeus monodon
CTGAATTATCATTTCCATATACTTTGTTTTTATTTTGATAGCATTAATCAGTACATGTGTTATCATTATGTTAATTCTTATGTTCTCCATCACTGGTCGCAGGTTCATTATTTTGTATATACGTATGATTGTTATTGCTTCAGATATTATCAATGATTTAATGTTATTATAATTATCGTCCTTTGGTTAGAATTGTATTCATTATCTACGACATTTCATGAATCATTATGTTTTTTGCCATCTCTATCATTGCTACCACCAGTATCTTCCCTACGCCAAACTATCAATTTTCAC
>NC_051415.1:24169850-24170003 GCF_015228065.2 Penaeus monodon
GAACAACTCTTGTCATGCAGTTTGCAGGCTTTACCCTTAACCAGCTTTCGCATTAGCTTTATTTCTCTCTTCTGTGAAATTTCGATATCGCTCTTCGAATCTCGGCTCGACGGCGAAGTGAGCGAGCTGGACTTCTTGCCTCCCCATTACAGC
>NC_051415.1:24170084-24170459 GCF_015228065.2 Penaeus monodon
GCAGAGCATTGTCCAACTTAGGTACTTCATCTTACGGTTATGCCAAATTAACGTAGTGAAGGAGGCTGGAGGAGGAGGGGCGGAGAGGCGCAAGGAAGGGGGAGTGAGAGAGGGGCGGAGAGGCACGAGGAGGGGGAAAGGGAGAGAGGTGGTGGGGGTAGAGGAGTGCACTGCTCCCTGCCAGTGTTTAGTGGCATGCACGGCCCAGCCTCATTACGCCTACTGAGGGGCCACTGAAGGGCTAACGCCGGTAAATAGAGAGCAGGGACCCTGTTAGACCCATTTATGTCACCAGCAGCACTCTCTTACCAGACCGTCCTGTGGTGCTGCTTTGGGAGAGGCGGGGAGGGGAGTCGCAGCGATAAAGGGAGGGGA
>NC_051415.1:24170561-24170742 GCF_015228065.2 Penaeus monodon
GAACGCGGGGAAAAGGAAGATGGAACGAGTGGCTGGTGTTGATTCACGGTTGATGAAAGGTGAGGAGATAGAGAGAGGGGAAAGTGGTCCTGCCGAGAAGGAATACGGATTCGTGATGGAGCGATGGCAGTTCGGACTTGCTTTAGCCTGATGGACTTGATGCACTTGTGAGCGGAGGCAG
>NC_051415.1:24171068-24171154 GCF_015228065.2 Penaeus monodon
CAATTAGCAATAAGTTTTTATGAGCAGGTGTTCAGAGAGGGGTGAGGCGAAGGTTGATGTTGTTAAGGAAACCGATGGACCGCAGT
>NC_051415.1:24171337-24171621 GCF_015228065.2 Penaeus monodon
CGCCGGAGTTTGCCTCGCACAGCTGGATGTAATGGCCGTGGGCTAATGAGCTCACATTCACTGGAGCCACTTTTCATGGTCTGGTCCGGAGCAATTACTGGGGGTTTTGCTAGAGTCTGCCGGTTCCAAGGAAGACGCACTTTGAACTCTACATTAATTAAGGTCGGAATCATGATCGCTGATTTCAAGAGGCCGGACCAGGGGGGGTTTTGGAGGCGAAGGGAGAGGATTTGGGGAGGAGGGCGAGATGGTGGGGAGAGGAGGGGAAGAGGGAGGGGAGAAAT
>NC_051415.1:24171648-24171770 GCF_015228065.2 Penaeus monodon
GAAAATGGAGAGAAACTAAATGCTTTTGTTTACAAGTCATTACATGACTTGTCCTTTCAACAGTCCTAACAGCATTTTAAATGTAAACCATATAATAATGAAAACCGTGTTTTTTTGTGTCA
>NC_051415.1:24171898-24172142 GCF_015228065.2 Penaeus monodon
GACATGTAATCTTCTCTCGCAGTTCCTTCCTCCACGCCCTCGGACCCAGAAGGAGACAGGCCGAACAAGGGCGTGAGAAATCCCCGAAATTAATAGATTTGGGAAGTTGGGTTCTTGGCGCATGCTTTTTATCCCCTGTGAAATATTCCTCAGGCAGTAATAAGCTCTAGGTGAACTTCTCACTCTAAAAATATCACGGACCTTCTGAGGCACCACATTAATTAGGGACCCGTGACCAGTGAGC
>NC_051415.1:24172667-24173334 GCF_015228065.2 Penaeus monodon
CCGTGGTGTCGATGGAAATGTAGATTAGACGAGGCTATGGACAATCATAGAACACAATAATGATGATGGCGAAGCTGAAGGTAAAAAAGGAAACTAACTGAATATAACACCAACGAAAGGATGCTATAAAAAATGGCGATAGCAGCCGTAAAGATAATTATTGCAATGAGGATGCGAGACAAAGAGAACCCTTATCAAATATTAGTTTATTAATCAGTGCGTCGAGAAACCCGACTGTGTGAACTTGAATTTTTGGTTTTGACAGAAAAAAAAAAGATTCTGCCTTTCAGTTTATAATTAATTTTATAATTATAATTCATCAACGCATATTTTTAGCCATTGTGTGGTTTCTTTGTGTCTGTATTCATATTAACAAACACTCTAGTGGTTTTACGATTAATGAGGAACTACATGTAAAACGAGAAAGACCAAACATCAATAAGAACTAATTACAACGCGAGTAAAACAAGTGATATATACAAGAAAAGTTAATACATCATGTTAGTAAATAAAAACATTGAGTTTAGTAAATTAAAAATAAAGACTATGATAAAAAGGCTTAAGATATTTTAAAAAAGGTAAATGCATCAAGTGACCTGACAACATAAGATATTAACATATTAACAAAGCAATATATATAAAACAAAAGTGGTTAAAAAAAGTAGGT
>NC_051415.1:24173505-24173666 GCF_015228065.2 Penaeus monodon
CATACACGTGTGTGCATCTAACGAAATGCACGAGATAACGAGACAGGGAGGGTAGCCAGCAAGCAAGCAAGAGCGGTCATTTCGCGAGCGCAGTTGCACCTTAGCGGAGCCGGAGAGGGTAGGCCCATGCGAAAGGAAGTAATCTGGCCCAAGTTCGCCGA
>NC_051415.1:24173697-24174133 GCF_015228065.2 Penaeus monodon
TTTAACGACGTCGGCGGTATTCGCACAGCGTATGAGCAATCCGGCGTTCGAAAACCAGGTCACGGCTTCGGTCTGGGCTTCGTGGAAAGTTTTGATGTCTTAACTTTGCAGCTTGATGATAATGTGGATGTGTCGCTTATACATTGTCGATAATTCGCGAGGATTAGTAGGAATTGCGAATAAGCCTTAAATGGAAATGTAATCAAAGGATCGAGACATAATCTCGAGTCGACATTTTCGAACTGCTCATCCGATTTCGCATCGTGGATATTCGCGGATCATATTAAGCTAACGGAGTCTAACCGATTCGAAATAAAGCTAACGTAACTAGAGCTTGCCGTAATAGAGCATAATGCAAGCTAATGAAACGCTAAAAGCTGGTGTTTGTGTCATGACGCAGAAATATGTTCTTCCTGCGTGTGTGTTTTGTGTTGAA
>NC_051415.1:24174220-24174338 GCF_015228065.2 Penaeus monodon
CGTGCGTGCGTGAGTGCGTATATGTTTGCTTACTAAACGAGCGTGCGTTCAAGTAGTTACCCTTACGCGCGCGCTGAGTGTCAAACCCAAGCACTCCTTGAAGAAGATTCAAAAATCG
>NC_051415.1:24174380-24174534 GCF_015228065.2 Penaeus monodon
ACGCCAGATGCAGCAACACCACTTGATTGGTTGAAAGTCGCGAGCCCGGCCAATGACGCTGCTGATTGCTGAGTAGGGATGCATGCAGGCCCAGATTGTGACGGCCGCTGATTGGCTAAAAGCATTTGCCGGGTAAGACACTGTATTTGCACTG
>NC_051415.1:24175710-24176400 GCF_015228065.2 Penaeus monodon
CATTCTGATTGCTGAAAATGAGAACAGAAACCCTGACAAGCAAAAGGCAATGAAGCTCGTTCTATGCCAATCAGAGTGCAATAAACAACATTCTGACTATCGACTTTGGGAGAAAATTCGCGCCATGATTGTTGATATAAAGCAATATCCTGATTGTTAGCAAGGGGGGGAGGGGTCAGGACTTTGTCTCCTGACCTTGCGGAGGTGATTGTGTATTTTCTGATTGTTCACAGTTTACCTTGTCTTTCTGTCTATGACCAAAGAAGATAATAAAATCATGGATATATATATATTTTTTTAACCGTGACGTAATAAAGTGAGTATTTGACAGCTAACCATGTTAATGGAGAAATATTCATGAAATTGAATTGAATCTGACAGCTTTTTGATCATGTCTGTTCAACAGCATTACTTCAATGCATTGCTTGTTTTGATAATGCCGACCAATTGTTAATTTGCAACGCCAGAGCCAGGAGGGCCGAGTGCTGGTGTTGTATTTAAAAAAATTCCTGGATATATTTGCAACACTTGGGATATACATATTTTTTCTTGGGTATAAGAAAGATATAAAGAAAGAGGAAGAAGGAATAAGAAAGGGGAGGAAGCTGAGATAGAACTATGAAAGAAAAAAAGGACAAACAGATATACAGAGAGAGAATGAGAGATAGACAGACACATACAGACTGACAG
>NC_051415.1:24176424-24176999 GCF_015228065.2 Penaeus monodon
CGAGAGAAATTATAACCAACCAATTACCACAGACCCATGAACAAAACTCGTTCGAAACCGTCGACCCGCACGAGAGCAGGGCAAGCGACCGAACGCAGCGTTGAGTGCCGCGTGCAAAGGGCTCCAAAGAGGGATCACTCAGCCAGCCCCTTGCCATGAGTGCATTTAGGCTGACAGTACTCATCAGTCGGGGGAAGGGAAGGGGCTCGCGCTGTGATGTGCCACCGCCGTCAGTACGAAGGGGTCGGAAGTTGCTTTCAGGGGGAAAATATTAGCAGAGGGAAGACAGGATTGAGAAGTTAATGGGGGGTGCAAAGTTTAGCTAATGGCCTATTGTTGAGGAAACTTTTGGTCAGTGCGAAATTTAAACAACTATTACCGGCATTTTGCACTTTGCCCGAAAGAATCTCTATTTATGTGACGTCCACGGTCTGTCCCCCCGAAAAAAAAGTGTAATAGCATAATTTTCCTTCTCCCTTTCACTGTTCTCGAAATCTCTCTTTATCTCATTTCCTCTGTCTATCAGTTTTATAAGTGCCTTTACTTTCTTTCAATCTTCTTTTTCCTATTTTCAT
>NC_051415.1:24177122-24177569 GCF_015228065.2 Penaeus monodon
ACATTTATCTTATTTGTTATCTCATCGATTTGCTTCTTCTCTTTTTCTTTTTTTCCATTTTTTTTTCTTTCCTCTTTACTTCTCTTTACTGTTTTTAATTGCATCTCTATAACATTCTTTTTTCACTTCTATTCTTTTTTCCTCTTATCTTTAATTAATTCCCCCTTCTCCTCCTACTTGCATGACCTTACTTAATGTTTTCTTTAATTTAATTGGATTGTTTTATCTACCAAATTTACTTCCGCTTTCCACTTTTTTCTACCCATACTTTCCCTAATTTTACAATCATTCTAATATTATCTTCATTTATTCTCCTTCTACTCTCTTTTTTCGCTCTTAGTTTTTTTCTACTTAATTCCCTCTTCTTTTCCTTCTTGATTTGTCGCGTTCACTGTAAAATTTTAACTTTGGATTGTTTTATTTCTGTACCAAATATACGTGCACGCA
>NC_051415.1:24178522-24178640 GCF_015228065.2 Penaeus monodon
GTTAGTATGTATGTATATATCTACATTTACCCTTTATTTTCCTTCTTCACTTGGCATTTTCTCATCATATCTCTCCCATTTCTTACCTCTTACCCTCTGCCTTTCACTCCTTATCTCT
>NC_051415.1:24179158-24179262 GCF_015228065.2 Penaeus monodon
GAGCTGCAGTTTCGCATCGCTCTCCAGCATGCGCGGGGCAGTTTGTGAACAGGCTGTCATAATGAAGACCATAAATCCTGCCCAGCGCGTCACATGGGGTTATG
>NC_051415.1:24179313-24179784 GCF_015228065.2 Penaeus monodon
GTATGAGGAGGGGGTGGTTATGGGGAGGGAGGATTATGGGGGAAGGATTATGGATAAGATGGGAGGGAGAAGAGGGAGAAAGAGGTTGGTGGGGGAATGGGGAGGGCAGGGAGGAAGAAGGAGAATGGGGTGAACAAAGGGAGGAGAATAAGAAAAAAGAAGGAAAATGAGTGTGGGAGAGAGGGAAGCGTAGAAAATAGGAAGGGGGAAGGGGAATGATGAGGCGAGGAGGAGGGAAGTTACGAATAAGATGCGAAGGAACGAGGGAGGAAAATAGAGAGGGGAGGAGAGGTGAACGAAGGAATGAATGGGGAGAAGGAAGTAGGAAGAAGAAGGACAAGGGAGCAAAATTGAGAGGAGAGAGAGAGGGAAAAGAGGAAGGAAAGAGGTAGAAGAATGGAGATAAGAGGAAAAGTGGAGGATGGAGAAAGAAGCAGAAAAGAGGGGAAGAGAAGGATGATGAAGCGGAAG
>NC_051415.1:24179934-24180089 GCF_015228065.2 Penaeus monodon
ACAACAACTCCGGCGTAATAAGGCACGAGTGTAAGGCTCGGGGGTCCAGCACTAAGACGCCTCGGAGAAAGTCAAAAAAACATATATAAATGCTAATCCCTCCATGTCTTTGGCACCGGCGGGGAGTTATGGTGCGCGCGCGGGTATTTCTTCAC
>NC_051415.1:24180390-24180528 GCF_015228065.2 Penaeus monodon
CTCCAAGACATAACTTCAGATGACTTTGTTGACATCTTGAGTCCTTGGGAGCCAGAGGGGCAGAACGGAGACTGGAAAAGTTATGAAAAGGGCGTGGAGAGAGGGGTGAGGGCTACACGTGCTAGTTAGGCATTAAAA
>NC_051415.1:24181115-24181416 GCF_015228065.2 Penaeus monodon
GCGTCTATGTAATCTGACGTTACCGGTCGTACAGAACCTGCGTATCCGATTCACATCCAATTTTTGAGAACAGGCGAAAAAAAAAAAATCTGAAAATTGCTCTAGTATCATGGAGTCTAAGCGTTTTCATTAGTCTCGATTACTAACTTGTTCAACGAGTCGCCAGATGAAGTGACGTCGTGAGGTGGCAGGCGGGAAGTTCGAGACGGAGAAGGGGAATCGGAAGGAAGTTGGTGTCCAAGGGGGTTGCGATAGAGTCTGTCGGTGGTGGTGTTGTTTCTGAAAATCCGAAAGAAAGGTT
>NC_051415.1:24181527-24181827 GCF_015228065.2 Penaeus monodon
TTTGTAAGAAAAGAGGAAAGAGGATATCACGTTGTCAAAGAAGTCAACGGCAAAATTCATTAGTTTAGGGATGTCAAAAAGTGATGTCAGACGTTAATGCCAGGATGTCAAAAAGACACACGCGGGTGACATGAAAAGTCTCAATCAGAGTATTGTCGAATCAGAAAAAAAAAGAATTAAAAAGGCATAAGAACAATGTCAGAAAATCCCCGAGACATCATATCAGCCGAGTGTCAGAGGAATGACTTATAGCGAGATTATAGCAGTCAACGGCGAGACGTCAGCAGAATAATGACGCGC
>NC_051415.1:24181860-24181937 GCF_015228065.2 Penaeus monodon
CGCTGGCCCGGGACAGTAATAGGCCTGGTCGGGGGGGGGGAGAAATTTGGGAAGGAGGGGAAAGGTGAGTGAAGTCT
>NC_051415.1:24182449-24182598 GCF_015228065.2 Penaeus monodon
TCGTGCCACGCCGCCGAGGTGACGGCTTGCTGTCAGAGGAAGGAAGAAACCATTAGTCAGGTCAGCCTCTCGCCACGGCGCTGACTCTGCAACGCGAGTGATTACTTCATCTGCATTTACAAACTCTCTTGATCAGACAAAGGGAAGTA
>NC_051415.1:24182642-24182709 GCF_015228065.2 Penaeus monodon
AGCAGAGGGATTTAATGATTAAGTGATATCTTTACGAAAAAAATGAGCAGAAAGTCATGTGATTAAG
>NC_051415.1:24182952-24183962 GCF_015228065.2 Penaeus monodon
GTAAATGATAATGATACAGAGAATGATAGTTGGCTGACATGGCAATCAGATCGTTAATAGATATCCCACTAAAATATCGTGAATTGTTCTGCACCGTAAATTAACATATTTCCGTAATTGACGATTTTGAGTCGTTAGTGTAATTCATCGCTAGATTGTGACTTGCCCCGCTGTCTTTGTTTTGTTTGTGCGTGGATACCTTTACTCTATGCGCTTTGTCCTCTCTGTTGAGTTTGATGCGCAAATCGAGCTATTATTTCCATATCAATTTCGGAACAGTGATTAGAGAAACTCCAGTGAATATCCGTCAGTGATCATTACTTGCGTATTAACAGTGAACAACAAGAAAGACAATGACATACAGTGTGATGATGATTCTCGAGTTCCAACACGGACATTCATCTTAACGCATGCCAATATCGCCTCTACTGTCACAGTGTAAATGGATCATATTAGTCGACAATAACCGAGGAAGCACGATCCAGCAGCTGCAAATGTGCGCTCATCGAACATGCACAGGGCCAATCAGGCAAACTTGTTCCCTCTGTCTCTGTAGAAATAACCTGTGGTTATGAGTTAAGTCTTTGTGAAGTAAGGGAGCATTAGTATGAGATGTATGATACTGCACGGACTCTTTGGTGTAAAACTCCTCCCTCTCCTCAAGAAGTTGTTGGTAACGAACGCCTTCTGCCATATCATGGCTTGAGAACCTTATTTCCACTATATATAGTTAATGTATGTAGGGAGATCTGACTAATATTACGCCAACCCTCCCCTACAAGAACGTAAAAGGTTAAATATAATAATTGCACATTTTAATATTTATAATATTAATTTAAGACTAAACACAAGTCAACGCCAAAAAATACTCGCTCGAAGTCCTTGCTTTTTCCCAGGCAGAGGACGACGATCACAGACAAGAACTTCACATACTCAAACAAGGTAAGAAAGACGAGCGATCTGAGATGAGAGGAATAAGACTGCGTGAAGGCGAAGCAAGGTTTGGGGAG
>NC_051415.1:24184002-24184606 GCF_015228065.2 Penaeus monodon
ACGCTGCACCGCCATCACTGAAAACTAATACAACGCCGGGACTTACCGTGGACGGCATTTCCGCAGATACGGTGAGATCAACAGAAAGGTACCGCCGAAGGTAGAGAGTATCCATAAGACCCAAGATACAGTTGTCAGAACTTCTTTTCCTAGTTGACAAAAGGATTAAAGGAACCTAATTGTTATTGCTACTTCTACTTCGGCCTCACGAAGACCATCTGTATATTTTTTACAAGAACTGCCTCATATAGTCACATTTCAGTAGTGAAAATATCCATGGTGGAAGGGTTTCTACATCAATCTGCTGTGATTACAGAGTTCCCATACCTGAACATTTCCTGAAGCAAACTATGAAACAAGTGTATCATTACGATATGGTGTGCCGCCCACCCAATGCCAATATGACTCCATAACAAGACTTGTTTTCATTAATCTTGGATCTCGTCCACGATTATATCATGGGAAATATTAATTTAGATAATAACCAACACGTATTACACCTGTCTCAGTGATTCTGGTCAGAAAAAGGGAATATGTTTAAGAAATATTGTATGAATCAGTTCTTGCATACTTATTTATGCGATTGTCAGCTAAGTGATTGAAT
>NC_051415.1:24184642-24184779 GCF_015228065.2 Penaeus monodon
AAACTCTTCAGAAGCTGTTTTCGTTCAAGATTTGGAAAACAGTATTAGCGATAAAAATATGAACATTGGGAGCTTAGGCCTCTAAAATTTTGTTCAATTATATAATATACACTTCTCACAGGAATAGTGCATGATTT
>NC_051415.1:24184808-24185260 GCF_015228065.2 Penaeus monodon
TATACTTACAATATATTTCACTTACTATTAGAAAATTCTCAAATACTGGTAAGAATAATTACCGCCCATTGTTACTCCTGTTTTACCTCAGCGTTCTTTATGGAAGCTACAGAAAACAGACTGAATAATCACTGCACTAACTGTGCACAGCTGTACTATACTATACAAAAAAGTTCACACTCTTCCACACAGCGTCCTCTTTAACAAGTTAGCAAGGCTGTGTCATTAGATGTTTAACCTTCTGTAGATCCATTGATTATTCATCGGG
Organism: Penaeus monodon; assembly: GCF_015228065.2. NCBI lineage: Eukaryota > Metazoa > Arthropoda > Malacostraca > Decapoda > Penaeidae > Penaeus > Penaeus monodon. The sequence goes on from NC_051415.1 coordinate 24,185,077, forward strand.
TTAAAAACAACACGAAAATTACATTAACACCACTTTTCACCTAATTCTATAACGGTCGTATTGCTATGAGAATGTGCTTTTTATTATTCGTGTTAAATGAAAACGACTTCACTTCTTTCTCGCTCGAACTGAAATTACATTCTCTGCAGAGCGACACTGTATTCGTATCTAGAATAATGAGATT
>NC_051415.1:24185336-24185450 GCF_015228065.2 Penaeus monodon
CTGCGATAAAAGGAGTAATTAGCTTCAACAGTTCGCTCTGACTGACACCACAACGCAGGAAATTCACTAACCATAATGGCTTATCGTTATATAAGCACTTACTTTTGAGACAGG
>NC_051415.1:24188041-24188127 GCF_015228065.2 Penaeus monodon
TCTTACTGTTATAACAAAATCCACATAAACACAAGGGAAAGGTGGGGGGGGGGGGACTTAAAGCTATTCCCTCGAGTACGAAGTAT
>NC_051415.1:24190604-24190836 GCF_015228065.2 Penaeus monodon
ACCCCACACCCACACGCACACATTTCAACTTTTTTCCTCGGCGGAGAGCGTCCCTTTGCGTATCATTATTTTCCGCGGCTAATGGGACTGGAGCCCAAGGGAAATGGTCAGATCTGGAGCTTCCTATTTCCTCCTAAGTTTCAATCTTCCACCTCTGCTGCGCCCCTGCCGAGGCCCCGGGCATCCCTCCTTCTTTGTCCTCGCGTCTGGGCTTCGAGTTCATGGCCGTGCT
>NC_051415.1:24191316-24192386 GCF_015228065.2 Penaeus monodon
GGAGAAAGATGGAAAAGCACATGATGATAGTGATGCTTTTCTTTTAAGACCGCCATACATAGTGATATCATTCGAATTATCGGAGTCATTATTAATGGTTTATTTATTTATCTCTTCGTTTTTCTTTTTGGATTTCTTTGCAATGAGAGATTAACATTCTGTATAGCAATGATGTAAAGCATTATAATCATAATCTCTGTTTTCATCCTTGATCACCTGGACAGCCGTTATAATTAGAATTGTAATATGATAGTCACCGTTATCCCTCCTGTTTCTTTATGTTACCATATCCTTGATTATTAATGCTAAGTAAATACTGTATAATACTTACGTATTGTTTCCCTACTTTAATCTGACATATTAGTTTTTCATCAAAATAAATATCCAGCATTGAAATTCAGGGAATTTTGAAAACAAATAGAGAGGCGATTATGAATTTCCAGTTAAATCTCTTAAGAATAAGAAAATTATAGAAAAAAAAAATATTGTAACATCAAAATTGCAAGAAGTCTTACATAGCCGTATGCTTTTATCTACCCTTCAACTTCCCTGTTCCACTTTTTACCAAATTTTCTCATTTGTTACGTAGCGATTAGCTCACCATTATTGCTATCCTCATAAATGATATACACCGAAGCAATGTGTTTATAGAATACCTAGCGCTGGATCTTTATAGAGAGAGAGGTCTACTAAGCACTGGGAGAGAGATTTAAATACGCATCATATGATTAATGGTGAGAATGGTATTAATTATTATGAGACGTAATAATTCATAAGAATTACAGTCTGAATACAGTAAGTAGAACGTCTTTTCTGTCCTTGGAGTATGTCTATCTACCCTTTTAGAATACAAGAAGGTGATGTACGTCTTATAAAAGCTAAGGATACCAACATACTAGGTCTTACATATTTAAATCAGTTTGTTTGCCACCAGCGTGACTTCCCCACAGGACACGGATTTTAACGTGGGTGTTTCTTTCAATTTATTTCCCGATTCTGATAAGTAATGACTGACCAACTATAGTGATCTATGAGTTCCAGAGATGAAATACGTCGACTTAGCTGTAGCG
>NC_051415.1:24192781-24192903 GCF_015228065.2 Penaeus monodon
GACTGTATCTTGCTGGTGTCAACTTCACTTGCCGCAGACATGAGACTAAAAGGTAGTTTGCTTACCTGTGTTCTCCTTCGCCCGTTCTTTCTCTTGGTCTCTGGGTCTCGTGCCTCGCTCAT
>NC_051415.1:24193407-24194363 GCF_015228065.2 Penaeus monodon
GAAGATAATGAAAATATTAATGATAGTAAAATAGGAGGATAAAGGAAGAGGAGAGCTAGAATAAAAAGAAAGAAAGAGAAGAAAAGTAAATATAAAGAGAACAATAAAAAAAGATAACAACAGCATCAGAGAAAATAAGTATGAGAATAAGCAGAAGAAGCAGGAGTGCAAAACGAAGGAAGAACAAACGGGTGGGAAAGGAATGAAGGGAGTGGAAGAAAAGCGATGTACAGAGAGGAGAAGGAAAATTTACCTGCCTAGAGGGAGTAGCCTCTTCTCCCTGTAATGGACAGGAAGACAGAGGACGCAAGTAAAGGATATAAAATGTTTACGTATAAATGGAACAGATAGGATAGAGAAATTTTGGTCCTACTTGAAAGGACGACTTGGCCAGATCAAACATTAATAAGGAAACTATGTAAGTGATACGAGGATCCCAAGATAATGTGTGCTTAAGAAAAGACAGCTAATTAGCGTACATAAGATAAGCTATATCATTTTTTTGCGATGATATTTCATCAACATCATTACATATCATTAATGTATGCCAACCAATGTTCTCAAATTACACTATATCACTGCTAGATTCTTCTTTTTCCTTCACCAACATTATCACATCATCATTATCCATAGCACTACGTCTGACACGGTGGCAAATTGTTCATGAGATCCCCGTGTGATGTAGTGTTATTGAGGGATTTAACTACCTGCTCTCGCCGACGCTTAGACAGCTGTAATTTGTAACACAGCTTGATTAATGCCATCCTGTGTTGGAATACTGTTTCGGCCTTTGGGTCCAGTGGCAAGGTGGCCCTTCTGTAGTGCACGAGGTGGGGGGGGGGGTCTGCTCTTAGTCACGCTGTTGCCAGGATGGGTTTTCTAATAGGGGTGGGTGGGGAGGGGGGTAGAATCACTTTGGGTTTGCTTTCAGGCAGGGGTGTATGTTTGTGGGCTGC
>NC_051415.1:24194557-24194746 GCF_015228065.2 Penaeus monodon
TTCAATTGTCCGTTACCTCTTCCTTGGTCTTTTAATTTCTCGCATCTCACTTTTTTATTATTTTATATTCATCCTGTTTTTTTTCAATGTTCCACACTTCGTTATTATTACGTTCATTCCTTCTTCCTTATCGTTACATTTCTTTCTTGTTTTTATTCGCCAATGTTTCTTTTTTTCCCCAGCTCTAAC
>NC_051415.1:24194842-24195162 GCF_015228065.2 Penaeus monodon
CCCTCATCTTCGCTATTTTATCTCCCCAATCGAAGTTTCTTGTAAGTTCCGTATCATTTCTTTAACACCCTCTCTAGTATTTTATCATCGTTATCTATCTACCGTCTGCCATTATCTCCCCCATTCTTATATTCCCCTCCTTTATCGGCCTCCAGTCGCGGTTTCCTGTCCCTCATCATCTCCCCTTACCCTCCCTGGACCCAACGTTACCTCGGCTGCCTTCGTCTGCTCTCGCCTGCCGGACAAGGTACTCTGCGGCAATCTTCTACCGATGTCAGTAGCCCTACAGTGCAACAGGGTTTTCCGCTCAGACCGATCCT
>NC_051415.1:24195435-24195582 GCF_015228065.2 Penaeus monodon
TCCTTTATTTACCCTACAGCAAGCAACAATGTCCAGAACATCACGGATCCTTTTTATATCGCCATTTGTTTCCGAATGCAGCCGCTCTTTCTTTCTCTCTCTGTTATTATGATTTTTATTATGAGCACTTTGTCTGTCTGTCTGCTT
>NC_051415.1:24195764-24195847 GCF_015228065.2 Penaeus monodon
TTTAGGCCAGGATCTGCCTTAATGTGGTAACCAGTATTACCACTCTCTCACCGTCCCTTCCTTCACCCCCTATTGTCACACGT
>NC_051415.1:24195981-24196157 GCF_015228065.2 Penaeus monodon
TACTTTCGCCAGAGAGAGCGAAAAGCGCCACAGAAATTCCCCGGACGCGTTGGCAACCCCGATCTCGCGGCTAATGGAAGAGTACGGGCCTCAGCTTTTTACATAGGAGACATTTTAGGATCAGACTTGGCTTATGGTTTCGTGCTGTACCGACAAGCGTTGCTGTGGGCCCTGCC
>NC_051415.1:24196410-24196484 GCF_015228065.2 Penaeus monodon
TGGGGAATGTATGAGGTTAATTGAGGGTGTTACAGAGTTAGTTTGAGGATGGCGAGGACTATTGTAGTTAGTAT
>NC_051415.1:24196645-24197544 GCF_015228065.2 Penaeus monodon
CAAATGAGGACTGATGAGGGATGTAAAACTTAGCTAGTGTTTAAAATATGTGAAGCATGATTAGCATTGGCAATAATATGGCCATAAGATGATGGGGGTGGGGGGTGAGGGTAATGTCGATGTTATGTGTCCAAAGCAACGAAATGAATATGAAGGAAAGAAAATTGTTTTAAATCTATTAACAAAATTAACATTCATTTGCGATGTAGCGATAGGAGGAGTTCACTGGAAAAGATCGAATCATTATGAATCGTATATAGGGAGTGAAGTAAATATCTAAACATCATGGAAATGTACAACTGTGAATGTGAATTAATAGATATAAAGCAGTGATGTAAAAGGATACGAAGTCGGAAAGCAAAAACAGTTGGATGTTAAATCAGTACGGTAAAATGCTGCGACAAAACTCTTGAAAAATCATTTAGACGAAGAAGCTATGATGTTATAAAAAGAACAAAAAGCCGATGAAAACCTCAGTCTATCTTTTTCATTTCTTACATTCATGTATAAATAACGTCGCGCGAACACCTCAGCTTGTAGCTAAACCCTTTTAAAAGCCTATTCAGCACCCTTTCGCATCAACGTAAAAGCTATCCAGTTCCAGCGCTCGTGTTTCTGTCGTTTCTCAATGTGCGTGTTTATTTCTTTTCGTTATTGTTCCACAGATTCATCCTATTTCACACTTCTCCTTCTGGACTATTTATAGATATCCATCGACCTTGATTTATCTTTCTCATCAAATCAGATTTACAAAAACAGCCATAAATACTTTAAAGATCAACTCTCTTCAGTCTAAAGAAAAATGGACGCAAGAAGATAAAGCATCTTTCCTGATACAACTTCACATCTGCCTTTGCTTGCGGACTCTGGGAACGGCTAACGGTGTCTCCTTCACTCAC
>NC_051415.1:24199288-24199587 GCF_015228065.2 Penaeus monodon
GAAATAAGACAGAGAAGCAACGAAAAAAAACAAACTCAAATCAAGAGGCAGCTCTTTCATGTGCTACCACTTATAATCACTTATAATCTTGATAATCTAAGTAAACCTAAGTATGCCTTACTTAATCTCAACATTTCATCCTCTGTGATCTTTTTTATATACACGTAACTTATCTTACTAGTAAATTGGATTTCCAAAACACTCAGTTCAGTTTTCAACATTTTCAAGTTTTCGCAGGACAAAAAGTTGTGACATGAACGTAATTAGAAATAATTATATGTTTCCTCGGGGAACTGAAA
>NC_051415.1:24201458-24202124 GCF_015228065.2 Penaeus monodon
GAGTTTCGAAGACTTCCAAGTACAGTAAAAATTAAAAAATCTACCCCTTGTTTACTGAGAACTTTTCACTCCCTCCAGTATTTACAAAATAGTACCTGTAATAATGACATGGTATACACACCTACCATTCATTAATATTCACTCATGATATTAACTATGATGGTGTTGCATCGCGGCAAGTAACACACCAGGCAACTGTGCCAATCTCAAGTCACACGGCAGATCACTTTTCTATAAAATGAGACAAGACATGACATGACACGATCACTTTTCTATAAAGACTATACCCTGTGGCATAAGAACAAAACAGCTACACGAGACAAGGCAACATGACATGACACCTGCGTTGTACCTGTCGTCCCTAAAGGCAGACGAGCGGTACTCAAAGTGTGAAGAGGAGAAAGAAGTTTGCCTCGAAGTTCCGCTCTCTCGGGGCACCTGAAAGGTTAGTACGCAGGGCTTTTCTCTCCTTTTTTTCTTCATTGGAGGGTCATGGCTCTCCTTCTCTTGTCCACGTGTGCCTTGTTAGTCACGGAGTCTGGGACGTTGGCAATGGAGAGGGGCAGTCTGTCTGTAACAAGGGAAATAATAGGAGAATGCAGTGTTAAAAGGAGAGGATCGTTGCTGAATAGGAAAAGGTCATTGCGGTGCTGACAGGAAAAGGTA
>NC_051415.1:24202166-24202479 GCF_015228065.2 Penaeus monodon
TTAACAGCAGAAGGACGTTGTGCTGTTAACATTGTTGATAGATCAGTGTAGTGTTAATGGGAAAGGGTCACTCGCGGCAAGTGACACAGAGTTCACAGGGGAATGTCACTTCAGTATCCCTATGATTCCTCATCGACCAATAGAGAAACCTCCTTTCGTTTCACTGGTTGGTATCGCATTATTAAATGCTGACATCAGGCACGATAAAAGCCCATTAGAAGTAGAAGAAAAATGACAAAAAAAAATACGATGAAAGCCCATTTCAAAATTTTAAAAAGCCAGAAAACGCACACACATAACAATAGGCCCTTAT
>NC_051415.1:24202518-24202694 GCF_015228065.2 Penaeus monodon
GCAATAACCTTTCGTGCCACTCGCGCAGGACGGAGCAAGGGCTGCCGGTTGTTTCTGCTACACGCGCGACGCTGAGATCCCCAGTGGCGTTCGTCTACTTGAGCATCATGAATCCGACCGCATCCGGGGGAATCCGAAGAGTGACGCGGCGCCCGAGAGGTAATGGAACGCCCTAA
>NC_051415.1:24203262-24203560 GCF_015228065.2 Penaeus monodon
ATGCGATGATCCCCCCCCCGCCCGCGTACACTCACGCCTTGGTAATGGAATGAAATTTATCACACGTACTCCAGAATCAAAGGCGCATCTCTAGAAGTTCCTGCCAGTATAACGTAGTGTCTTTCATCCAAAATTGCCAAGGTACGAAATGCTCTTCGGAGTATTAGCGAAGGGGAAAAAAAAGGATGCATGAGCGAAAATTGTATATATATGAAATATGCAAACAAGACAGAAGAGAGAAGGCTGGGAGAAGGTAGTTATTATGAAGTTTATTATTAACTATTACTATTCCATTAAT
>NC_051415.1:24203871-24204156 GCF_015228065.2 Penaeus monodon
TCCATTAATATTTGACTTTCTTGTGGTGTCTAAGGGTTTGACCAAGACTCCCTTTTCACGTTGAAGTTCGTCATCTTAATCGCTTATTTCTTGCAATAACCCATATCATCGTAATCAGTTTCACAAGCAACCGTTTGATTACTACAAGCATATTCCTAAGTTCTCTTTGGCAAATAGCTTTATGATATTGTCTATGTCACCTCCGTTTAGCATTAACCAAAGTGACAACATAAGCGGCACTAGTATTACAGTGATGAAGTGTTGTTTTACTGCTTACACAAACAT
>NC_051415.1:24204200-24204442 GCF_015228065.2 Penaeus monodon
AACAGCAAATCAGACTAATGAAAAACACAATCCAGTCCGGTGGGCGTCGTACCCGCAGGCATTGCCAACTGTGGCACCGCGGCTCTTTATGTCTCGTGGAAACGGGATCTGTAGTATTTACGGTCTTTCTCAGCCACGGCTCAGACGGTCTTGCAAGCCAGTGACGGAAGTAGGAGTTCCATGGAATTTGTCGTTAAAGGTAGCAGTTTACTTGGCGACGATATGCCGCAATGAGTCTTTCA
>NC_051415.1:24207412-24207744 GCF_015228065.2 Penaeus monodon
TTAAGATTCTAACGATTTTGATCTCCATACAGAAAAATTATCCCACAGCTTAAAGCACGAAAAAGAGACCCCTGTATCTTTTTTTATCATTAAGAAAAGAAAATAAACTGCATGTAAGACAAGATATCTCTATATCCTCGAAACCATAGTTAACCAACCTCACTCCACAGAATGAACAAAGCATAAGAGTCTCCTCAGTAACATAACACAACGGAACTCTCAAGTGTACTGTATTTTTGCGTGTGTTTACACCATAGAATCAAGGAGTGTTCCCAACGTATGTTCAAAGGAGGATCGAGTGAAGGACTGAAATTCTCATTACTTTAGGCAAA
>NC_051415.1:24209077-24209351 GCF_015228065.2 Penaeus monodon
GATTATTTACAAGAAATGTACAAAATGGAAGCGAAATGTTCTAAGATTTTGAATGTTTACCTGTATAAAATATGAGGTTATTCATTCGCTTTAAATACAACATATTATTTTTTCATGTACATCAAAGATTCATCAGTAATGAAACGAGACTCAGGAAAAAAAACGAAAAATTTGAATACCTCATGATCTTCAAATAAATTAGAGTTTACCCTCAACTAACTTTGCATGTTAGATGTGATCCCATTTTCTGTGGTAAGGACTCGCTGGTTCCTCC
>NC_051415.1:24209379-24209692 GCF_015228065.2 Penaeus monodon
GTGCTTCTGATCACTTCGTATGTGGTTATGTTGCTTATGCTGGCGATTGGGTTATGGTTGTGCGAGGAGGAGGCGCGCATGGTAACGGCATAACATGTTTACTGCAAAGATTACCTCTTGGCCCATTGAGATAATTAAAAGATAAGGCCGTTTTTATAATAGTTTTTTTAAGCCCATCCGCAGAATGAAGAAAGAAAAAGAGAGCGAAAAAAGAACAAGAAAAAATGGGAAAAATACATGCGTGCGAAAAGACCGTGATGCCGGACTTGGACCACAAGGATAGGACGCAATTTTTTTTTTTCTTATCTTATTC
>NC_051415.1:24210245-24211899 GCF_015228065.2 Penaeus monodon
GTTTTCGAGATATTTTCTTTGTAGAAATTAGACGCATACAGTACTAATGGCGCCTATCATCCCTGATTCTCCAACGTGTTCGACGCCTAAATAAATTTCCCAGAATTCGTTTAGTCGACGAAGCGAGATCAGAGAACCAATATTGTGAGTTAATTTATGCCATTCTGTCGTAGTGTCCCCTGAAGCTTTTAAGTGATTGCCATTTTCTGTGGACGCCCCTTCAAGGTTCCCGTGTAATGAGGTCAAGAAAGTTCAACCAATCAGTACCCTGGACAAGGGTGCGGGTCAACGGAGGTCAGCCAATCGGAGAGGGGTACAGGCGAGGTCAGAAGAGGTCGAGACAACAGAAGAGACTACAAGCCGCCATGGCACACGACCAAAGGAGAGACCACCCAAATATGGCTTAGATTCAATACCCTTTTTTTTTTGTCGGCTTATTTTTTTATCAGTCCAAATATGAAAACGCCATACCTAATTTAACAGGAATTACACCAACAATTCCATTTCTAAAAAATAAAAAAAAAAACACTAACAAAGCCTGAGTCACCGGAGATAACTCTCTGTCAAAATATCATAAAGACCAAATTTTCATTTTTTTTTTTTTAATACGAAAGATCCCCAATAGAAACGCCGCCACCCGTTTGTCAATATGCCAAGCGAGACTCTATGCTTAATCAATTAAAACAGTTTAACCCAAAACAAACCAATAACGTCGCGGCGTCGAAATGCTTGCCTGGCAGACTCGTTCAAAGGGATTGCCACCTGAATTAACTAGTCCTATGCATGTGTAAAGCTGCACAACACGTTTCCTCACCCGTCGGAATGCCTAGAGTCTGCCGCGGGGGATGGGTGGGTGGGTGGGGGTTAGCCTAGGGGAGGGTGGGTGGGGGTTAGCCTAAGGGTGGGTGGGTGGGGGTCCTCAGGGAGGGTGGATGGGGGTTAGCCTAAGGGTGGGTGGGTGGGGGTTAGCCTAAGGGTGGGTGGGTGGGGTTAGCCTAAGGGTGGGTGGGTGGGGGTTAGCCCAGGGGAGGGTGGATGGGGGTTAGCCTAGGGGAGGGTGGGTGGGGGTTAGCCTAGGGGAGGGTGGATGGGGGTTAGCCTAGGGAGGGTGGGTGGGGGTTAGCCTAGGGGAGGGTGGGTGGGGTTAGCCTAGGGGAGGGTGGGTGGGGGTTAGCCTATGGGAGGGTGGGTGGGGGTTAGCCTAGGGAGGGTGGGTGGGGGTTAGCCTAGGGTTGGGTGGGTGGGGGTTAGCCTCGGGGAGGGTGGGTAGGGGTTAGCCTATGGGTGGGTGGGGGGGAGGAGAGGTTGTGACAGCCGTATATCCATTACCTCTCCTCTGTTTTCTCTCCCCCTCTTGATTACTCTATCTCCATACTCTTGGCTTGATTATCACACTTTCTCTTGTTGTCGTGATTACTCTTATTCCCTTTTTTCGCTTCGGTTTCCTGTCCCTCTCTTTATTCATGTATTTCCTCTCTCTCGTCTTCCGATAACTCTCGATTCTTTTGTTCTCCTGCTTACTCTTGGTTCTTTTCTGATCTCGGTTATTCCCATTCCGTACACCTCTTGATCACTCTTTTATTCTTTCTTTCTTCTGATTACTCTTTCTTCCATCTTTAGGCTATTCCACTTCCTTCCCTCGCTTTAGTGCCCC
>NC_051415.1:24211930-24212753 GCF_015228065.2 Penaeus monodon
GAAATCTCTATTTCCCTCCATTCCTTGATTATCTTTTTCCTTTCTCCTCTTGGTTAACGCGATTCACGTCCTCAGATTTAAGACTATTTTCCCTCTATCTCTTGATGACTATTTTCCCTCTATCTCTTGATGACTATTTTCCCTCTGTCTCTTGATGACTATTTTCCCTCTATCTCTTGATGACTATTTTCCCTCTGTCTCTTGATGACTATTTTCCTTCAATCTCCTGATGACTATTTTCCCTCTATCTCTTGATGACTATTTTCCCTCTGTCTCTTGATGACTATTTTCCTTCAATCTCCTGATGACTATTTTCCCTCTATCTCTTGATGACTATTTTCCCTCTGTCTCTTGATGACTATTTTCCCTCTATCTCTTGATGACTATTTTCCCTCTTTTTCTTGATGACTATTTTCCCTCTATCTCTTGATGACTATTTTCCCTCTATCTCTTGATGACTATTTTTCCTCTGTCTCTTGATGACTATTTTCCCTCTATCTCTTTATGACTATTTTCCCTCTATCTCTTTATGACTATTTTCCCTCTATCTCTTTATGAGTCTGTTTCCGTCTATCTCTTGATGACTCTATTTCTGTCAATCTCTTGATTACTCTCCTCTTCATCCTTCACTATACACGTAATTATTTATTCAAGTACTTGGCTACTTGTCTGAAAGTTTCGCCGAAGTACCGAGTGTTGTCCAAAAGTTCGTTACTCCGGTTCATTTTATATAATTTTCCTACATTTTTTTCGGCGGATTTTAGCGTTAACTATTCAGTGACATGCCTTCATTTTGCGTTTTTTATGTGTGGTATTTATTTTT
>NC_051415.1:24213081-24213275 GCF_015228065.2 Penaeus monodon
TATTCAAGTACTTGCCGACTCGTCCGAAAGTTTCGCCGATGTACAGAGCGGTGTCCGAAAGTTCGTTACTCATTTTATATAATTTTCCTGCAGGTTCTTTTTATCGGAGGATTTTAGCGTTAACTATTCAGTGACATGCCTTCATTTTTGCGTTTTCCCTTTGTTACTTTTTTTCAATGTGTGGTATTTATATT
>NC_051415.1:24213854-24215744 GCF_015228065.2 Penaeus monodon
GGAACGTGATGCCACACTTAACCACGCATGACTTCTCTACCAAGTCTCCTTTCAGAGGGTAAACAAACGACCTATCATCAGCAGGCGTTTGGCTCCTCCCTCCCTCCGTCACCCGGTGTCTTGGTGCGTCGCCGGAACAATGCGCTTTGGGGGAGGGACGCCGGGACAATGCGGGTGTGGGGTGCGCGCTGGGGGTGGAGGGAAGGGTGGAAAGGGGGGGTGAAAGGGGGGGAGGGAGGGGTGGAAGGGAGGGGGTGGAAGGGGGTGAAAGGGGTGGAGGGAGGGGTGGAAGGGGGCGAAAGGGGTGGAGGGAGGGGTGGAAGGGGGGGTGGAAAGGGAGGGGTGGAAGGGGGTGAAAGGGGTGGAAAGGGAGGGAAGGGGTTTGGGGAGGGGTTGAAGGGAGACAAGGGGGTGGAGGGGATGGAAGGAAGGCAGTGGAGGGAAGGGTGGAGGGAGGGGAGGGAGGAGTGGAGGGGTGGTAATAATGGTAGGGGGAAGGGTTGGAGAGAGGGTTTCGGCATGGAAGGAGTGGATAGGGCAGAGAATTGGAGTTGAAGGGATAAGCAGGATAACTGGACGGGAGTTCGTGTGGCGGATGGAGGGTGGAATGTAAAATGTTGGACGACGGTAGGCAGGGGGGTTGGGAGCGGTGGATGAAGCGGCAGGGGTTGAAAGGGGGAAGCTGGAGGAAGGGACAGAAAAGGGGGGCTAAGGAAGAGGTTAAGGGGGCGTGGCTCGGGAGTGGCAGATAATGGAAGGCTGGGGTTGGCAGGGACGGTGGACGGGAGATGGCATAGGGATAGGAAGGGTGGGGGGAAAGGGTGGAGATGGAGGGGAAAGAGATGGGAGGAAAAGGTGAAGAGATGGAAAGGGGAGATGACGAAAGGGGAAGGTATAGAAGCTGGAGATGGAAACGTGGATAAAGAAGAAGGAAAACGAAAAGCAATACCGATAAAGGGAGATGATATCGGAGAATGGGGATGGCTTATCAGCACCCTTGACCAAGTACCGTTTAGATGCTTCCGTTAGTGTGAGGTACTTATAAACTGCTAAAAGATAATACTGGTTTTAAGTAAAAATATGAACAAAAAAAGTCTCATTAAATGTTTATTATGTCTAGGCTACATGCTTGTAAAACGGGCGAAAAGTTGCTTGTAAACGGCGATAAGAATATACTGGTTTATAAGTAAAAGAAATCAACAACAACAAAAAAGTAGTTATAAGTTGTTTATCGTGTTTAAGCTACGTACGTTTAAAACGGGAGAAAATGCTCTGAGTAAAAAGCAGAAGATACCTCGGTACGTTTGTATTAGTCTCCTTTGCGTGTGCAGTACTTATAAAACGGAGAAGGGAAGATTATAAGTAGAAAAAGAGAAGAAGAATACGAAATCGCAGGACGGGAGGGAGAAATTAGCGGGGAAAAACAGAACAGCCATTTCCTAATATGTTACGCGCGATTAACGAAAAATCTAATTGAAGCAATTAGGGTTATTACGAATAATATGTCTATGGCGTTGTAAGCGCTCACTGTTGCGGTAATTAATGTAATGGTAATACCAGATTAATTATCGTGACATATTAATTTGAACAATTATCATATATATTGGGAAAAGCAAGCGTGCTATATGAATAATTGACGAACAAATGATTCCGCATATTCGCCATGGTCATTGGGCCGCCTCGCTACAGCTGGTTTTGGCCATGACGCAATCTCCATTATCTGTTAGTTAGGGAGGCGTTAGAAAGAAAGGGGAAATCAAACTCGATTTTTGTACGTCGGTAAATCCTTGTTTTTTAGATGTATATATGTTATAAAGATGTGATGAGAAAAACGTGTGCGAAGTATTAACTGCTTTCTCTCTTCTTTCCTCGCTGTGTTCTTTGATAAAT
>NC_051415.1:24216019-24216087 GCF_015228065.2 Penaeus monodon
TCCCGAGTCATTCGCTTACCTTCGTCGACTCTCTCGATCTCTTATTCTCCTCCGCCCTCCTTATTTTT
>NC_051415.1:24216431-24216628 GCF_015228065.2 Penaeus monodon
CCAGCAGTAGGAGGGAAGCGGGGTGCTCAAGCAACCTGCTGGCCATCCTCACATCACCTCATTAGGGCGCCTGGCTTCTCCTTGAAGAAGTTTGTTTTGGAATGGTCCTCTTCTGCAGGTGCTGAGGGCTCCCAGGTACTGAACTGTCGGCTAATTAGATGAAAAAAAAAGAGGTTTTAATTGGGCCTTCGGCAAGA
>NC_051415.1:24216657-24216729 GCF_015228065.2 Penaeus monodon
GATATAAAAGGCATATTACTCTTGTACATAAGTAATGCTGGGTTTAAATTCATCGTAGGACTTGCCCTCATG
>NC_051415.1:24216941-24217072 GCF_015228065.2 Penaeus monodon
TTCGCAAAAAACGTTGATTTTGATATAGCGAATTATTGCGTTAATTTCTTGATATTTTGTTGCTATTTGTTCGTTGATCTGTACATTTGTATGTATGTGGCAAGATAATGCTCTAAGTTTCTAAGCTTTTC
>NC_051415.1:24218184-24218297 GCF_015228065.2 Penaeus monodon
GTGTGGCATCAACGTACTGGGAGAGAAAATATTCCTACTTTGCAAAATACTTCAACATTGCAAAGCTCCTGGTGTTGTAGCTTGCAAGTCCACTCATCTGCGGATTCAGTTTA
>NC_051415.1:24219925-24220109 GCF_015228065.2 Penaeus monodon
TGACAGAATGATAGCATCAAACATTAGTTTACATCTTATATGTAGCAATACTAACAAAATAAGTTATAGAAACAAGGGTGCCTGGCGTTCGGGTAGCCTTCGTCATGATAACAAGCGCACGCGTGTTTTATTATCAAAGAGAATTCGGACCTGCTTTGCGCCAATTAAAACTTCTTGGAGACTT
>NC_051415.1:24221907-24222674 GCF_015228065.2 Penaeus monodon
CCGCAATCCTGATTTTTCCCACCATATTAGCACCTTTCTCGAAGGTAAATTCGTACCATGAAGCTTAATTCAGCTAATTACGGACGAGGATATAAATAACCCAATTTCCATAGGATTTCCTATCAGCCACGTTTCGTACATGAACCCTAATGTCATTAATTTTTTCAAGCCTCCCGCAGCGGCGCGCCTATGAAGGTTCCTGCAGAGCTTGTATTAGCCTAATGGAACTGTCACTAAGGCTTTGCGCGCTACCCTTAGCGTTACCACTAAACTCATTAAAACACCCAAGACATGCAATTAAGTTTTTGAATGGATGGCCCAACAGCCAATCAGCAACTGTCTAAAAGTATAAAATAGCCAATCAGGAACGCGGACACAAAGGTGCTCGGCAAAAGAACATAAGCCCTTGATAAGATTTAATTACGAGGGAATCGTGTTAAAACTTGTTCCTTTCTCGGGAAAATGTCATTTTCTTGTGGACCTTCGCCACATACTCTCAGCTACAACTACTGAAGCTATTTCTCTCTCGAACGTTCTTGTCGCTCCTTTTTTTTTCCTCTCTCTTTTCTCCTCTTTTTTATCCTCTTTCACTTGGACCACCCTTTCCGTTTTCTTTCTCCACGGTTTCTTTTCTTTTTCTTTTCCTCTCTCCAAACTTGTTATAATTTACTCGTCAGCGCCGACACAGAATGTTTTCCAACTCTTTAAAGAGTGAACTTAACGTCATCTCGCTATATAGCCTTAATTATCTATGAAGAAAATTATCT
>NC_051415.1:24222746-24223149 GCF_015228065.2 Penaeus monodon
TAAACGGGAAATAACTTTGGTCACGAGGGCGCCATTCCACTTTCCTTCTCTGATCGAAACATCTGCCATTTTGGTGAAGGATGATTTTTTTCCCCTTTTTTTCGGCGCCCCGCGTTAGGCCGCCCCCATTGATCAATTACAACGGGAAATTGAAGCTTAGAGTCTACCAATTTATTCTAGTCCCCCAGAAATTACATTTTTATTTTGTATAACCTACTTAATCCTCTACAAATGAGTGGCGTGCACGACTTCTACGCTAATGTATTCATGGCATCATTCCTCAGAGTGAGATAATGGAGCACGGGGAATCACATGCAAAACCCAGCCAATTAATTACCATACGCTGATTTTGTGTATCTCGGCGTGAGAAAGGTGCGTGTTTATTGACGGATTTCACGGGAGA
>NC_051415.1:24224882-24225034 GCF_015228065.2 Penaeus monodon
TAATACGAGACCATTATCGCCAAGTGTCAGCGGCACAACAGCGTCACCCTCATATTTTGTAGAGGGATCACTAATCTTCGTTGCCATTATATTCCCTTCATATTGTCGTCCCTCTAACCCCCGCACGATTTCCATAAGGGTAATGGAAGCAG
>NC_051415.1:24225511-24225770 GCF_015228065.2 Penaeus monodon
TACAATAATAACAATCGTTCTCATTCTCTTTTCATTATGAAAAACAAATAAGTGAAGAATAATGTAGCCACAAACAAAAGAACGTCCCACTCATCTCTCTATCCTACACCATTAAGTTTTAAAACTAATTTAATATCTAAACTAAATCAAGATTTTCAACAAGATAAGGAATGAATATGCGAAGGGAAGGAGAGGGAAAGGGAGGGGGAAAGGGGGAGACTAAAGGGAAAAGAGAGGGGAAAGAAGTAGGAGGGGAAAG
>NC_051415.1:24225812-24225986 GCF_015228065.2 Penaeus monodon
CGGGGAGAGGGAAACAGACAGAGACAGAGGAAATAAGAATGTTTATTGTGTCTATTATAAGGGAATGTCTGCATCATCTTCATTATAATGAGCTAAACTATACCATTAATTTGTTTTGTTTTGCTGTTGTAGTTTCTTTCATTCTTGTCGAATAGATCGATACAGTCACACACG
>NC_051415.1:24228509-24228649 GCF_015228065.2 Penaeus monodon
GCATTTTCGTGTGCGTGTATTAACCTTTTAATACCCGTTCCATTATAATATAAACTACATTAAATTAATTAGATAACCGATTTTCCTAATCACATAAATATTCAAGTACATTAAACCTTATACCCTTGATGTCCGCGGAA
>NC_051415.1:24229165-24229509 GCF_015228065.2 Penaeus monodon
GTGTACATATCAACATCTATATATGTCCTTCGACGCCAAACCACAACCACCAAACCACAACCGCCAAACCACAACCGCCAACCCACAACCACCAAACCACAACCGCCAAACCACAACCGCCAACCCACAACCACCAAACCACAACCGCCAACCCACAACCGCCAAGCCAGAACCCCCAAAACACAACCGCCAAGCCAGAACCCCCAAAACACAACTGCCAAAACAAGGGAATACGACCATGAAATCATCTGCCACGACCGTAGAGTGTTCTCCCTCCGCCGACGCGTCCCGGACGAGCCAAACTTAGCATCCATCAGCGATCAAGGTTCTGAGAGGAAATCTTC
>NC_051415.1:24229609-24230157 GCF_015228065.2 Penaeus monodon
AGGTGGGATGAGGGTATGACGGGAAGTGAGGAAGAAAAGAGGAGGGATGATTGTTGGATTATTTGGTATAAAAAAAAAATAATGCGTTTAGTTAATCATCTGACCACGGAAGGCATTCGTCCATTTCTGCCTATTTCCTTATCAGTCATTTCAGTTAAACCATTTTCATTTTACTTGGACCATTACCATTTTGTTCTGATTACCAGACTCTAGCCTTCCACCACACCACATACTTTCACCATATTTTCCTGCCCTTCCTTGTTATCGTCTCTTTCTTCTTCCCCCTTTCCGTTCTTTCCTCTCTCCCTTGCCTCGTGCCGTGACAACAAAACGTGAGGCTAAACAACAACATTCTTGCCGTGTCCCGTCCTGATGGTTCTAGGGTTTCGGGGAGCTGGGTTGGTTTTGACGGGGATTTTCAAACTTAAAAAACCAGCGCGGAACGATGGAGGTGACGAAAAAGGGTTTAAATTTTCCCCCCAGCGTTTTTTTTTCTTTGAATATGCATTTTTAAAACCGATCGCCGTTTTCGGGTTGATCGGGTCTTG
>NC_051415.1:24230366-24230442 GCF_015228065.2 Penaeus monodon
TCCATCCATCTTCCATCCTTCTAAATTTTTAAAATCTGTATAATTACATACTTCTTCTTCTTTTTTAAAGGTAGGG
>NC_051415.1:24234629-24234961 GCF_015228065.2 Penaeus monodon
TTTAATATCGTTTATATTTCTCTTACACCTCATATACAAATATCCAATTCAATTTCTACTTTTTTCCAAATTTTTCTTTTATCCATTCATTTTTCTCCCCCCCCGGGCTTTCTTTTTTCCCCTCCGCTTTTTTCTTCCATCTTTCCTTTATCCTCTTCCTTATCTCTCTCCCTCTCTACCTTTCTCTACCTTTCACCCTCTCTCCTTCTTTCGCCCTCTTCCTCTTTCCCTTCCTACCTTTCACTATTTTTCTCCCCCCTCCCCTCTCTTTCGCTCTTTCGTCTTTCTCCTTCTTGTCCTCTAACTTTCTTTAGTTTTTTCCCCCTCCATTC
>NC_051415.1:24235112-24235337 GCF_015228065.2 Penaeus monodon
TCATACTATCGCCTGATGAGCAATCAAGTGGCCGGAGTTTAATCAGGAGGATTGTGATGCGGGCGCGGCAACCTGATTAAATTGGAGCCCCTGATTGGCAACATTCACGTCAAATCAGGGGCCATTATGAGGCACGGTCTAGCCACAATGTGAGGCTGATGACGTTGCATGACCCGCATAAACGAGCGACCGTGTACTTACCAAGGTCCTACCAGTCGCTTGGCT
>NC_051415.1:24236604-24236668 GCF_015228065.2 Penaeus monodon
AACCCCCCAAAACACAACAAGACAAAATTTAAGTTTAAGTTTTGTGTGGTTGTGTGGTTGTGGG
>NC_051415.1:24236720-24237179 GCF_015228065.2 Penaeus monodon
ATTCATATTTGTATGAATGATTTATCAATTGCCAGTTCGGTAAATAAATTACGATTATGAAATAAGCCAGAAAAAGTCCAAATCTCTCTGGACCCGAGCGCGTTTCACGAGAAGGAAGGTACACATCAAAAGCACGACCAATACGGCTTATTGTATCCCCTACATTGACAATTCCTCTCCTTTTTTCCCAACAACGGCAGAATTAATCATCCTGTATCAGTCACTAACTGATTCCCCAGCTGACTTAATTAGCAACATCTCACTGATTGAGTAAAATATGTGAAGTGATGACACAGCTTAGGGGGGTGATTATCCTAACGTGATTATAGCTGTGTCAGATTACTGTTAATATTAACGTTTGACAGGAAAACCTTGTCTCTTGATGCTGTTGTAACTCCTCGTGTTTGTTTATTTGTGTGAGTTATCTGATTACCGAGGAGGTGTGTTTGTTCGAGTGAA
>NC_051415.1:24238541-24239033 GCF_015228065.2 Penaeus monodon
CATACCTTATGGCGATTTTTGGTGAATGACACATTTGTTTTTTGTTATGTTTAGAATAGTGACACTTATTTTGTTTTTCCTCTTCTCCCCTGTATTGTTATTTAATCACTTACTGTCCCCTTCAGTAAATCTATTATCTCATTATTTCTTTCTCTTTCTCTTAATTTATATTATACATTATCCTCGTTTATATTTTCCTAATCTTTTGTATTTCAGATTCACTTTTTGTTTGGTTTCTGTTTTTTTTCTCTCTCTCTCTCGTTTCCTTTGTAGTATTTTTTATCTGTTTATTTTTGTGTATGTTGGTTTTCTATCATTATTTTCTTTTCTTTTTTCATTCCCTGTTGCTTTATTCTAATTCGTAATGTGTTTATTATTGCTTTTATTTTATTTTATTTTTTTTTGTAACTGGATCTTATCATAATTTTTTTCTTGTACATTCCTTTTTTCTTCATTTATTCATTTATCTCATAGCTGCTATTCTATCTTTGC
>NC_051415.1:24240778-24241177 GCF_015228065.2 Penaeus monodon
GAGAGGAAATCTGGGAATAAAACAACGGCATTATTAATTCCCGCAGATTAATCAGGTGATAAATTACAGTGTGATAATTATGCTCTATTACCAAAAACAGGACCGTAACTAATCTGCCTTTAACAGCCCGCCGTCTCTCTCGGACGTGGTAACTGACAGCTAATTAGAAATAAGTCTGTTGTAGCGGGTAATTGATAGATGGGCGGTAATGGCTGTTTTAATGCATGGCCTCCTCCGCCGGGGACCCCCCCCCCTCCCTCTACACCCCCTATATGACGGGCGTGGAGAGGGGTCGGGGGTGGCCCTGCTTGCTTAGGAGGGTGACACGAGGAGACGTTGAGAAATGTGTGGTTTATTTGCCAGGCCGGTCTTGTTTTTTGTTTTGTTTTGCAGTAGTTT
>NC_051415.1:24241512-24241737 GCF_015228065.2 Penaeus monodon
AACGAAGGGTAATCACCAACTATATCCTGAATAAATCAGCATATACACAGCATATGCTATCATATATTAGATGTTTTTTAATGTTAAAGGAATAATCATGAACAGATTTTTTTAGCTGCATGAATATAGTTCTGACTTGAACCGAGATGTAGTGTAATTAAACCCTAGTCAAAAATCTCATTCTCTTTTCCAGGGCTACTTCTAATGTAATTTCCCTGTTCTTGG
>NC_051415.1:24242144-24242557 GCF_015228065.2 Penaeus monodon
AGTAATTAAAGAAGGAATAGTAGGGGACATAAAAAATAAATTAAAAGGACGACTGATATCAGAAACTTTCTTTTTTTTCTTTTTTTAAAACCTCTTTTCAGTAGGATAATGATAAAAAAACACCTCCTTTTCTTACTTGTGATAAACACGTGTGTCATCCCGGCAATATCGACGAAAAATTTTAGACAAACAACACTCAAATTTACAAAAAGAAAATAAAAGAAAAAACTCAAAAAAGGGGTTAATCGGGTATTGAAAGTTCATTAAGTCACTCTTTTACCTTTTTCCCGTCTCTGGTCTCGCAATGACACCCTATTTTTCAGAAGATTTTTTATGGCTAAATCATTTCCCGAAAAGATAAATTTCATTTCCATACCAGTGTTATCCGTGTTATAATTAAGACCTGAAGACAT
>NC_051415.1:24242661-24242758 GCF_015228065.2 Penaeus monodon
GAAGTTTGAATGGCAACTTACTAAAGGTTATATACACAATTTTTTTTTCCATGTCTGCGTTTTGAATGAAATCCGTAAAGCACGTGTACTGTTGTAG
>NC_051415.1:24242961-24243051 GCF_015228065.2 Penaeus monodon
CCCATTCCTAGATCTTGATCAAGCAAATAACTCTCAAGAACAACTATATTGGAGAAAAAAAAGTCCAAATAAAAGTACAATTATGTTTTT
>NC_051415.1:24243108-24243180 GCF_015228065.2 Penaeus monodon
TCCAACAGCCTTTGCTCGACAAGTCCCTATGACACATACATCCGCGGTGTTGGGTGAGGAACGCTAACCGGC
>NC_051415.1:24243551-24243691 GCF_015228065.2 Penaeus monodon
TGTGGAAAAGGAATACAAAAATGAGGACACAGACACTCTCCTAAAGCACCATCCATAACAAACACACACAGTGAATTATCGAAAGTAGAATTAACTTCGTGGTACATTTGAGAAGAAAAAAAAAGAGCAGCACCCCATTA
>NC_051415.1:24243712-24243891 GCF_015228065.2 Penaeus monodon
TTCCGCTGGTCAAAAGTTAACCGTGGCTTAATCAAAGTTTATTCACGGTTCATCAGCGCGCCACAGTGGGGTCCTATCAAATGTTCACCGAAAATTCATCTACGGGTTGCCGGAACTGATCAAGAGGACATTAAAAAAATTCGGCCGACTGACGGTTCTATGAAATTTTGGTGATGAAG
>NC_051415.1:24245038-24245421 GCF_015228065.2 Penaeus monodon
CTTACCACAAATTATTTCAAAAGTGCGTTCGTACATTGGTTCCCACTTTACGCGATCTGCGCATGCCCGTGATTCGGCCTTCCTTTTCAGCCTATGAGATCGTGACGTGTAATTGATTTGGCCAATCAGGTTCGTTTATTCTCTGTTTCAGTTATTATTGTCTGTTTATCACAGGTTTAAGAGGCAAACAAAATATTGTTTAGCGCAACATTTGTAATAATTTGATAATCACATTTGTTTTATTCATAAACTGGTTCATTCCTTCTCGTTCTGATTATATCACTGCGTTCGGCCTACCACTTTTTCTCATTTACTGCTGCACATATAACACGTCCTTCTTCCCCGTGCGTAGGTAAGAACTTTCCGGTGCGCCATTATATCTG
>NC_051415.1:24246310-24246556 GCF_015228065.2 Penaeus monodon
CACACATACCCACCCAGCCTACGGCTCATCCCGATGAAATATACACCAGAAGGAGTTCATTAGAAGATAAAATCATCAGTGGAATTTCTATCAATTCGGTACAGAAAAAGGCGCCAGTGATCTCATCAATTTCTCCTTTTAGAGAGGATAAGAATAGATTCAGAACCTGATTAAGCCTATCGAAGTTGGGTTCCGAAACCCTTTGCGAATCGGCGATAAAAACGAATGGGAGGGAGGGAGGCCACT
>NC_051415.1:24246578-24247274 GCF_015228065.2 Penaeus monodon
ACTGACGGGGGAGAAAGAGGAGGAGAAAGAGAAGGAGATGAATGGGAGGAAGTGAGAGGGAAGGAAGAGAAAAGGGAGGAAGAGAAAAGGGAGGAAGAGAGGTGGAACGAAGAGGAAAGGGAAGTGAGGTGGAAGGAAGAGGAAAGGGAGGAGAGGAAAGTGAGGAAGAGGAAAAGACGTAAGAGAGATGAAAGAAGGAAGATAGAGGAAGAGAGATGAATCAAAAGAAATGCAGCAAAAGAGATGAACAGGAGAAATAAGAGGAAGACAGATGGGGAAGAGAGATGAATAGGAGAAATGGGAAGAGAGATGGAGGAAGTGGAAGGGAGGAAGAGAGATGGGGGAAATAGGAGGAGAGCGGGATGAAGAAAGATGGAGCAAGAGAGATGGAGGAAGAGAGATGAAGGAATTGAGATAAAGAAAGAGAGAAGGATCAAGAGAGATGCAGGAAGAGAGAGGGAGGAAGAAGTAGAGGAAAAAAATAAAGAAACACGAAGAAAGAGTGATTGAGGAAAAGAGGAATGAAGAGTGTGAATAATAGTGAAATTAAAGAGTACTTGATGAAAAAAAAGAAATGAGTAATAAAGCGAAGAATAAAACCTCGAAATAAACGAAACAAAGAGAGCAAATAAGAGGAAAATAGAAGAACGAGGGGGATGACAGCCCCCCCCCCTAAAAAAAAACACACAAAAAAAC
>NC_051415.1:24247310-24247903 GCF_015228065.2 Penaeus monodon
GCAGATTCCAAGGAGGAAGGTACCGAAGTAATAGACATCCGACATCTTCTCCTCTGACATCATCTCCACTGACATCTCCTGTGACATCTTCTCAGCCTCAATTGACGCTGACACGGGTATCAAAGGTCTTACAGAGGATCAGCCACAACAATGGAAATTGATAGGAGGCGGGATTGCCAGTCCAGCTGCAGCAATTGGAAGTATGATTGATACCAGACAATTGCAAGGTTTCAGGGGAGCGAGAGAACGAGATGGAGAACTGGTCCCCATAGCCTCGAAAACTTTTTTCCCGCGTGGGCGCGCGGGCGTTGGAGTCGGCGGCGTCCCTTCCGCTCCCGTTCGATGGGCGTGGCGGCGCTGATTACACGCGCCCTTTTTGTCTCTCTTCCGGCGCGGCGATCTCGTTAAACCGAGATTGATTTTCGTGCGCACAATAAGGCGAGAGTCAAAACCGCATGGAAAGCAATTAAGGCGGCGCTGCGGGTCGCGCTGATGAACTGGAGGGAACTCGCTGCGTCGGAGAAGCTGCACGGGGACGGCGGCGCCAGGAGCCTCGACCTTTTCTTGCCAAAAGACTGCTTCTCTCTTGTACT
>NC_051415.1:24248907-24249114 GCF_015228065.2 Penaeus monodon
GATCCTGTTCTACATCTCAAAATTGTCGACTAATGTTGTCGGCTGAACGGATCGGGAATTGCAAACTTTTTCCCGCTGTGAACGACAAGTCCTTTATTGAATCTTGCAATGACATCTCTTGGAGGAGCTGCCCAAGGGCTGCTGGTGAAGTATTTTGGGGAATGTATGCGAATATTTGTACATAGATTACAAGTGTATTTGAATAAG
>NC_051415.1:24249454-24249530 GCF_015228065.2 Penaeus monodon
ACTGCCAACATATGCTGCCGTTGCCGCCGACACTGTTCCTCTTGTCACCTGTTCCTCTCTTGCGGTCTGGAAACGA
>NC_051415.1:24249572-24249672 GCF_015228065.2 Penaeus monodon
TTCTCTTCTCTTTGTACGGTTTATCTTTCTATCACTTTTTTCCTCTCTTCTTCTCTCGTTTTTCTTTATATCTTCCTTGATTTCTTCCTTTCTGGCTTAA
>NC_051415.1:24249953-24250476 GCF_015228065.2 Penaeus monodon
TTATCAAAATAAAGAAAAGAAAAAAAAACTCAACCACCCTATGCCGGCAGCTACTGACATGCAATAAATCATACACTTACAGTAAACCCAGTTCTCCCTCGCTCCCCTCCCCCTACAACCCCGCACTTCCCCCCCTCCCCCTCCTTCCACCCTCCCCCCTTCCGCCCTCCTTCCCCCTTCCGTCCCCTCCACTCCCCTCCCGCCCCCTCCACCCCCTTCCGCCCCCTCCCCTCCCCCTTCCGCCCCCTTCACCCCCTTTAAAATGTATCAAACGCTTGGATGAAAAGCAAATCCATCTCGGGAGGCCGGTTGCTGCTGCCGGTTATCAACGCGTCGCCGGAGACAGTCTTTTGTTTTGTGTTCAGTGTCCAGCTTCATTTGTTTACACTTTACTTAGTTGACTGATTTTTTTTTTCCTTTATTTCTCTTGGTTTCTTTTGATTTGACGCGTAAGTCGTGAAGGACATTGCTATCGGGACATTATTTTGTCTCTAATGAATCAGTCTTGATGGGTTTGTGATCC
>NC_051415.1:24252017-24252087 GCF_015228065.2 Penaeus monodon
TCAAGAATAGCGAGCGACATCCGCTACATTGTTCACATTGTTGAAGCCTTGCATTGGAAATTAAAGCAAA
>NC_051415.1:24252343-24252510 GCF_015228065.2 Penaeus monodon
GAGCGAGACACCCTAACGAGCGGCTGGTGATTACACGCCTGAACCAGTTGAAGTGCGGACCTTCTTGATTGCACCTCTCTAATTGGTTCATTAGCCTCAGTTGCCGGGAGTTAGAGAGACCTTGTCGAATAGGCCAAACTTCTCATTCGCCGTCACTCATTAGTTAG
>NC_051415.1:24252577-24252757 GCF_015228065.2 Penaeus monodon
ATTTACAAAACTACGCTGTTCTGTAGTCAGTGTCGAGAATATATCTATCTCTCTATTTCTATCGAGAATGGGAGGAGGACGGGCAGAGAGAGGAGCGGGAGGAGGGAAGAGGTGGGAAGGGGGGGAGAAGACAGGAAAAAATGGATGGTTTTGAGTTTCTCCAAAAAGGAAGAGATGAGA
>NC_051415.1:24252848-24252961 GCF_015228065.2 Penaeus monodon
TCAAGCCACCATCTCTTTCCGAATGATTGTGCCAGGTCATCCCCCTTATCCCTCTTGGTTCGTCCTACTTTCATTTTCTTTCACTTTCTCAACGTCATTTTTGAATTCTAGAC
>NC_051415.1:24253013-24253151 GCF_015228065.2 Penaeus monodon
CAATCGCAGTGCTGATTTGGTACCGTCGTGATTGATTCATTAGACATGACATTCAGACGGACACCATGAGCGCCGTACGTCCCCTGGTGTCTTTGGCAGCTCTTGTAATGGGGAGTCAGCGCCCGGTTCCCTATCCTT
>NC_051415.1:24259116-24259431 GCF_015228065.2 Penaeus monodon
TCGTGGGCGCACGTCAATATGTAACCGCATACAGCAATACAGAAATACCTGGCGAAAGCGCTCTAATTATGAACTACCAATTTGTCTAGCGTAATTAGTAAGGTGTCGAGTATGGTGTGCTGTCTTCTGCCAGAGTAATTATAACTATGCGCTAAGCTTAGTAAGAAGCTCCTGCCGAGCTGTTGGCCGCTCGTGGGGTTGAGCACTCGGGATAGGACGAACTTCAGAGGTCAGGGGTCAGGGGTCACGGGTGCAAGGTATTGTCGGGGGAGGGAAAGATACCGTTTTTGTTTATATTCGGTATCAGTCTTTCAG
>NC_051415.1:24259947-24260018 GCF_015228065.2 Penaeus monodon
CGGATAGGACGAGGAACAAGGTGTTGTAAAATTACCTACGGCAGGAAAAGAAGCGATAAGAAACGTGAAAT
>NC_051415.1:24260113-24260349 GCF_015228065.2 Penaeus monodon
AGTGCAGAAAAAAAATGTTCGAGGAGGAAGCCCCGATATAAGAGAGGTATGAGAAAGGGGAGGTAGAGAGAAAGGCTATTAATTAACGATGGTGATAATAACTAGAGGAGGCGGAGAAGAAGGAAGGACAACACAAGTTTAATATAGTACAGCGACGTGTTAATGAGGTTTAAATTTGTGTACCGCGTATAGGTAATTAGTGATTATGTAATAACATGAGGCGTCCACCAGGAGCT
>NC_051415.1:24265590-24265947 GCF_015228065.2 Penaeus monodon
ACACAGGTACGTATGCCATGAATGTACACACAAAGTACGTGCATGCAAAAACACCCAGGGCATTTGTACACGCACGAGCCCCCATGAACGCACACCATCAGGAATGTATCAATCTCCGCATGAGAAGGATCGACCCACACCATAAAAACACTTCGATCAAAGTGCTCGCATTGTACAAATGACGCTCCGACATCCAGACAGTTTGCAATATCCTTGATATTCATCTACGAAGTGTTATCAAGTAAATGGAACAACAATTACATCGATAAGTCGGCGACAAAACAGAAGATAAGAGAGACACGCTAAGGCTTAATCCTTTTCTGTTGAGACCGGAACAACGATGCTCTCTGAGATATT
>NC_051415.1:24266780-24267318 GCF_015228065.2 Penaeus monodon
CACGCATCTCTTTAACAGACAAAAACAAACAGAAAATTAACAACCCACCATGAACAGAGAAGAAACTGGCATATGATGAAGAAAAAGAGACAGGCACGAGAGAAGTATCCACAATATTTCAACAGTATACATCTTGCTTTAATTGTAAACTGTATCTCTAACCACATCCACGCACGACTGTTAGACTGGTACGGCCTAACAGTGTATATTGCCATCTGGGGGAGAGGGGGAAGGGTGCTGCAGAGGGATGGAGGATGGAGGCGTAGTGGGTGCTATCAAGAGAGGTGTGGGGTTATTAGCATTCAGAATTAGAGGAATGTTAGTGTTAAGAGGGAGGGGGTGATAATATAAAGAAGGGATGGTGCAAGGAACTATTGTTCTGTTTATCTCTTACTGGAATGTGAAGTCTGTGAAATATAACTAAAGACTTAGTGTACTTTATGTGCAAAAATATACGCTGAATTTATACTAGATGTTGATGAGATATAACAAGCAAAATGCATGCATACAAACATCCAGACAACTCACTCTCTCTATG
>NC_051415.1:24267660-24268113 GCF_015228065.2 Penaeus monodon
GAACGTTTTCTATAACAACACAGGTAGACAGACAGACTCGTTTCGACGATTTGACAGACACCGGAGCTAACTGCGCTGGCTGAATCCGAGTCCTCCTTGAACCACATTAGACGAGGCTCGCGTCTTGGATCCGCTGATCCTCAAAGGGCTCGTCCTCGAATCCAGCGGCGACAGAAACCTGAAATAGAATGGTAGATGAAGCGAATGGAACACCAAGAAGCTTAATGAAGCAGCGCAGAGTAAAATGGCGGCCGGAGGAGGCTGAAACTAGCCGCAAATTGAAACAGATTTCTCCCGTTTGCTGGCACTGCGATGGCGAGGTGGCACTACCCGACGGCGAGAGACAAATGGTGGCTTGTTCCTGCAGTGAAAGCTCGGGGAAATATAACGCGCTGTTTGAATCTTTCCCGGATTTTCCTTTTACTGAGGTGTTATCACGAGTACAGTTCTGTC
>NC_051415.1:24268802-24269769 GCF_015228065.2 Penaeus monodon
CGCTCCCTCAACTATCACACGTGCTCCTGGACTTTTTTCCCCTTTTTCCCTGAATCGGATTTAGAATCACCACATCAAAAGTTGTTGTCATTGATGCCATTGCATGCATATGCATTTCCCTGTCATAAATCCGGGAATGTGCATATACGAAGGGCTTCCAGACCCACACATTGTTTTGGAATTGTAAATACAGAAGGATCTTTAACTGTGCACATTACCTTTGCACATCCATGTCTCCCAGATTTCTTTGTATCATTATTTTAGATTATTTTCGAACAACTATAGCATGTAACATCATCATGGGAGGCTCTTTTCCTTGCAACAGAATGGCAAGATTTATGAGAGCGGAATTATTCGCTGAGAATTATTCAAGCAGACTCCATTGTGCCAATTCAAACAAGATTACAAACTCAATAAAAATACAAGAGCTATCATTTGATGCTGCCGATGCAAATAAAGATGATAGTGGTGCAAACAGACACACTGCCTGGGTTCAACGATCATTTCGGAATCAACAGTTCCTGTAGTAGGCTTTTTATGACTATTTTACTGTGCGTTATATTATCTGATATTGACAAGTATTCCTTTCTTTGGCAATGGCTTCACATACTCCTGTGTTAAAGTATAATAGCTCTTGTGAACGTTCATAAAATCCAGCTTTACCTTTGCTCTGAACAGTTCATGTTATTGCATGGTGACCCACGTTATTTTTAGATTTACTGCTCTCTCTTCTTTTCTTTTTGACAAGATTTTGGTAAGATTCCGGCAGAGTCACATGTATATTTTGATCATCTTCTCCATGCAGAAGCCATGAACTCATCCCATAAAGAGTGTCTTTATAGAATGTATATTGATTTTCGAGTTCAGTTCAATCTGGCAAGTTACTGACTGATTCACCCAAGATTCAATTCAGAAAATTCAATTTAGACATATTACATCGGGATATTTTTCAATATGTGATATAATC
>NC_051415.1:24269896-24270548 GCF_015228065.2 Penaeus monodon
GACAATAAATAAGAATGCGGAAAGCACTACTGCAAATTCCATCAGTATCATCAAGAAATCATCATAATAGCAAGAATAGTATATTACTGCTAATTTTACGAAGCACCACTGATATGATATCACATTTATAATAAAGGAATAGCAATCTCAACATCAATAGATAACTATTATTCCAAGCATAAGATTACACTGTCCCATTTCCAGGATCCAGACACGGTCCCCCTTACCTCTTCCCTCTGCCCCCCCCGCCTCCCCCCACACACACACCACCGCCATCCCTATCCCTATCCGCCATTATCCTGCACCTGACGACCTCATTATGCAATTTTCGATCTTCTGGTTTGTTAATTCAGAGGCCCACACGACGCTACGTTCCCCTCGACTCTCTTATTACAGTCCTTTAACAAAGCCATTGTCTGTAATGTAGCTCATTGTGTCTCCCGGGGATTCTTTTCTACCCCTCGTTTTCTCATAACCGCCGTTCAAATTATCATTATCAGTTATTGTTTCGACGTCTCCGCTAGCCTCACCTCTTCGCTTCCCATTTTCTTTTCCGACATTAACTCCATTTTCTTTTTGGAATCAAAAAGAAAACGAAAAACTCATTTGCGTTATGGTGTCTCTGGTGACATTTGTTCTCGAGTCTCCCGTT
>NC_051415.1:24272091-24272381 GCF_015228065.2 Penaeus monodon
ACTGATAACGTTTCAGGCAGACAGACGCAAGCAGATATAAATGTAAGCACATTCAGACCGCCTTTTAGAGAACGGGCTGCAAATTAGATATGTCTAGTAAATTTGCCTAGCACACATACCTACACCACCTCTCTAATTACAAGGATAAACCACAAGATAATTTTTGGAAACCTTCGAAAAAATCTAACTCTTTTCTTCCACGGCCTAATCAGTTTGATTACTTTGGCAAAGGATGAAGAGAAAACTGTGTGCTCTGTCTAGGGTTGTTTCTTAGCTCACTGTTCTCTCTA
>NC_051415.1:24273646-24273840 GCF_015228065.2 Penaeus monodon
TACAAAATATCACTTGTATTTCATTGATTTTGAGTAGAAAGACTTCAGGGAAACTGGAACGGTTTCTGATCCAATATTCAAGTGGGTTCAGAAGTGCATAAATATGAACTTGATATTGCTGAGAGCAAAAAAGTTTGAGAATTACTTTGGGTGAATTAATGGTAAAGTTTTGCCAAATATCTACGTGTAGTAGA
>NC_051415.1:24273927-24274093 GCF_015228065.2 Penaeus monodon
CATCGCCTATCAAACGCCCATCCTACTCTCCCCCTCCCCCTTCCTCCTACCCTTTCAACCATCCCCTCATCCTACCTCTACCCCTCTCTCTTCATCCTGCCCTCCTCCCCCAATCCCATCCCCTTTATCCCCTTCCACCCTCTGACCCCCTCCCAACCTCTGACCT
>NC_051415.1:24274152-24274407 GCF_015228065.2 Penaeus monodon
CCCCCCCCCTCCCCACCTCCCCCTCCTCGTCCCAGACTTGCATGTAGCGATGTGTCCCAGCGAGTGGCCGCCCCTTGTATCTGCCGGTCGTCCATGCATCTTGTCGGTTGGACAATGGGCGAAATTTGTCTCTGCGATGGAAGCGACGACCACAGACCCGCTCGAGACGACTACCGAGTCACGACACTTACCCATCGCCCTTTTGAAGTCTCTTTGTACAGGGAGAGAGTAGAGGCCATTTTCCGATTGGGTTTC
>NC_051415.1:24274877-24275117 GCF_015228065.2 Penaeus monodon
GAAGAAGCGGAGGCGAGCGGCAAAGGCGAAGACGGCGGGCGAAAGCAGGATCCATGACGAACGAGAATGCAGTTTCATCTCATCCCAGTAATTCGTCAGTGATGGCAAAGTCTGGTGTTCGGTCCGAGACCTCGACATAAAGCGAATTTAAGTCCACCATAAACCCGGGTCGGGACACAGCCTGCAGTCTTGTTGGCTGCCGGGGCCTGATGTCATTACGAACTGATGGGAGTGGCTAAG
>NC_051415.1:24276000-24276870 GCF_015228065.2 Penaeus monodon
TAGGTAAACAATTCTCCCAGAATAAATAATGTGTTTTCGTTGAGCACAGTATCTGAGGGAAAGTTAAACGGGATTGGCGAGGGGGAAGGAACCTCCTCCCCATTTCGTATATTTAGGTTTATTTATGTATTGCCTCCTCGTGTACTTCCTTTTACTATCTGCGCTTTCAGTTGCTCTAATTTCATTTATTCATGGCTCTCTTTACTCATTTATCTGCTCTCCTCTCCCGTTTCTGACCAAATTGTTCATCCAACTGCATGATTAATCGTTTCGTTTTTTCCCTGTCTTGAATGGCCAACTTCTATTTAGTTTCTGGATTTTTTTTTGGAATGTCTTTATCACATCTCACTGATCACTGCTTAGCCAATGAAAAAAATCGAGTATTGTTCATGCATTTACGGTGTTTTAGATGCGCCAATGCTCAGGCAAGCATGGTTCACCGGGCACTGGAAAAAGTATTAGGAAATTGTTGACGGAGAAGGAAAAATATCACGTGATTAAACTCGGACTGTTGATGTCTTTTCGAAATCGGAAATTTGCTGAAAATAATACTGGGGAATGTTGCTAAGTTAATCTTGTTCCCTGACCCTTTGCCGTTCCCTCTCGCTTCATAACTCCCTTTCACTGTGGAAAAAAGAACAATAAGATAATTTGACTGAGGGGAAAAAGACGGTCATTACAAATAGCTAAACTGCTTTGTATTCTCGTTGGTAAGGAACGTGCAGTTAGGATATGCATATTTTTGGTTCTTAATACCAAGTTAATTTATGAAATGAAACACGGCCGCAGTAAGAACAGAATAAATCGTGGCGCTTCAAATTCACATGTAAGGATTCGGACGAAGTTAAAAACGGAGTGCATACATATTCG
>NC_051415.1:24276893-24277222 GCF_015228065.2 Penaeus monodon
CTCCGTCCGAAGGGGAATCGTTGGCGGATTCGGAACGTCATGATTTGTTATTCTCTTCTTACTATGGCTTTATTTCGCTTATTCTGTGTACGCAAACTATTGTATCTATCTTTTCCAAGACAATTTTTAATTATTATATTCATATTAGTTCTACGAGTGCCAGAAATATAAGTCTTATCAACAGAACAAACATGCCTACAGACACACTCACTCATGCATGAAAGACATGCGAATGTATATATGCATGTGAATGTAAGCCGACACGGTAGGCCTCCGCGTGTGGGCAGGCAGGTGATCATACTTTGGTCGAATGCTTCCGTAACAAAGAT
>NC_051415.1:24277465-24277631 GCF_015228065.2 Penaeus monodon
TCCATGTGTGGGAATGCAAGACAGCTGTGTCCTGCACGCGGATGAAATATTGAACAAAATGCTCAAAATGAACAGACTAGCAAGCGATCTCCTGAATCTGTAATGGGATCAGGGAGGGGTGGCCAGGCGCTACGTTTTAATCCGCCTCCCATGCACGCGAGGCTGC
>NC_051415.1:24278212-24278551 GCF_015228065.2 Penaeus monodon
GGTCCGTAAGGTAATTCGGACTGACCTTTATCTAAATAACAAACCGAACATCCAGGAGTGAAAACGTAGGAGAATAAAAGAGGAAAACCCCCAGAAAATGATCGTTATAAGCCTTAGAGTTATCCTAGTGACCGCTTCTCCCTGCGGGTAGGGGAGCCTCGCGTCTATGTATGTAAATCCAAGATCCCTTTTGCTATTTTCTGAAGGTGCAGAAATACCCAGATTGTTTCGGAGGATCACTCTTGATTTACATGTGCGCGTCAATGGGCTTTTCTAATCACCTTTTGTTTCAAATATTTTTTTTATATACTGGGATGTGTGTTTTTGTGTAGTATTTAT
>NC_051415.1:24279442-24279547 GCF_015228065.2 Penaeus monodon
TATGTGTATGTATGTGTGTACTAACATATACTTTGGGTTACCCATGGAGGTCCGTAGGTAATGACTGATAATGATAATCACTTTTCGCTCTGAACGCAGATGATT
>NC_051415.1:24279582-24280316 GCF_015228065.2 Penaeus monodon
TGGCGCCGCCGAAAAAAAAAACAATTATAACTTTCATCACCACGCGATTCCACGGCAGCGTAGTCGGTGATTACCAGTGATTAGTACGTTCAATCAAGATTACAAAATTAACACCCCAAAAAGCGAGTATATTAATTAATTATCGAGGCGAGTGTCATTAGGCGCATCAGAAACATACCCGTAACTGCTGTAATATTTAATTAATCAGATCTAATTAAATTTGCATTTGCATTAACTATGAGTTTGGAGAAAAAGAATTATTGATGATAATAATCCCCGGGTATGTCCTTGATAATCCCAAACACACTCTTGTTTACAGGCTGTCGAGGATATGCAATAATCTTTAATGTTAATGCTCGACTCGTAATGCAAATTGCTCCAGTAATGTAGATAAGGAGAAGCAAAAAGAAAAAAATGGGAAGGAAAAAATGATATGAAAACAACTCCTTATCAGCAAATATACTCAGAATTTACATTTAAAATTTTGAATACAAAATCCCCATGCTAATGCCGGGTATCACAGAACCGCGGTGGCGATAAGGCAAGATAAATTAGGTTTCTTGATAACATCTACTTGAGATAACATATTTTTCTTGACGACTTAAAATCTTTCTACATACATACCCTTCCCTCCCCCCCAAAAAAAAAACTTTTTGTTTTTTATCTTGTAATAATCATAATAAACATGACAAAGCGACAACTCACACCAAACCGAGTGGTGGGAGGAGATAGGA
>NC_051415.1:24280374-24280625 GCF_015228065.2 Penaeus monodon
TTATACTGCTGGTTCTAATCTGAAATGTCCATAAGGTAGAATTTACGTAATTTTTTTCCCGCACTCGTTGAGTATGTAAGCTGTGCGATTAGCGCTTACGAAGCCACAAACGCGTTAATTTTTACAGTCTCAAGCAATCCGATAAAAGGGGAGTTGCCCGATGTACGATGCCTTCCGGGACTGAGGTGCCGGTGCGGAGACTTCGCTTGAGGGAGGGATGTCAGTGAAGTCGTTAATGAGGCTGGTATTCC
>NC_051415.1:24283433-24283658 GCF_015228065.2 Penaeus monodon
TTAGTACTTAATCACTTCTTGGAATTACTTTGGCATTAGGAGGTAATTTAGGCATTCAGACTTTAAAACCAATATGATTTAGTGGCGTAATTAACGTCAGGCTATTAGGCTAAATTAATTTTTGGGACCGACACGCTTTGGGGAAAATTTGCAGCCCAAGGATATTAGTTGACTGTTCAGAAAAGATTTATACGCGTCCTGACTCTTCCATTGCCTGATGTTCCC
>NC_051415.1:24284131-24285056 GCF_015228065.2 Penaeus monodon
TTTTCGCCTCCCCTTAGTGACCCCCCTTTTCTCCCCTTATCTCCTCCCTTAAGTCCTCGATCTTGCCTTGCCACTGCCAGTTTTAGTGTCTTGCGTTTAACTTACTATTTTGATTCATATCTCTCCTTCCCCTACGGCGGACACTCATAGCCTCATTTTTAATTTGTTTTGTTTGTTCAATTTTTAATGGTTAGTATCGTTATCTTTATTTTTTTTCACTTTTTCATCTGGCCACTTTACTGCCATGATACTTTGGCTAATTTTCAATCTACTCTTGTATCACAGATTTTCCCACTGATACATGCATCCGAAAATAATATCTTTGAAAACATCTTTTCTTTTCGTGGTATTTTATTTTCATTGCGATCATTGCATCAATTCGGCCGTCCCGGAATCAATTTGTCCTTCTCGCATATTCTTTCCGTGGTACAATCTGTTTCATATCTCATTCGTGAAGATATGAAGTATATCTTCATCATGATATATCCCTCTTATGGAATTGCACAACATCCTCCCCTACCCCTTACCCGTTCCTTGTTATATCTCCATCACACGGCATGCAACCGCATGTACATATTTCTTTTTCCTCAACAGTTTAAAAAATGGAAAAAAAACAACTACCATCTTTTCTCTCGCCCTGGAATCATTGCAGAGGAATCTCAACGCAAGTAAACATTCGTCGCTATTCCCGCTCTGTATTCAACTTTGGCTCAATTGCATGAAACGTGCGAGCAAGCGACAAGTGCAGCGTTATTTATTAGCCACGCGTGTGAATAACTAGATGAAGCACATGACCATAACAAAAGCTCAGAGAGAAATAACTCGGGGACATTTGTTAGTCAATAGTGCCCAGGGAGTGAATGGATGTAATAGTTATTCTTTCACTCTCTGGCTCTGTCTGTCTGTCTGTCTGTCTGTCTGTCTG
>NC_051415.1:24285152-24285527 GCF_015228065.2 Penaeus monodon
ATTTTCTCTATCTTTTTCCCTTCCACCCCATTCTGTTTTCTTCTCTCTCTCTTCATTCATTCTATCCTCTATCGCAGAATGTCATAAATGTTCCTCATCACCATGTGCATGGCACACAAGTCATGCATTATCAAGTACCAGTGCATGGACCCCGTTGTCTGCCCCACCTAACCTTTCCAACACGCAACCTTTCCGAATGACCTAGGTCGAGGAAGAGGTCAGGGAGCGACGGCGGAGTCGTACTGATAAGGCGTGGAAAAGGAAGGAAGGGGCAGATAGTACAAATGCAGAAGCGGTCCAAAACACTATAGCCATAGTCTTAAAGGGTTATTGGGATAGAAAATAAATGATAGTGGACGGATGGAATGAAGACTG
>NC_051415.1:24285722-24285894 GCF_015228065.2 Penaeus monodon
CATACACATTTTTCTAATATCTATAAAATCTTTCAGAGTATAAAAGAATGGATTGGAAAAGAACAATCACTTAACGTTATGACTAGGCTGTCCACTGATCTTCATGAAGTTTTCATGCAGCACTTCCACTGAGAATGGAGTTTTTTGTACAAGAACATGGTCATACCCCCCC
>NC_051415.1:24285959-24286198 GCF_015228065.2 Penaeus monodon
GGCAACGATAAAATACAAAATTGCTTCCCCCCTCCCTCTCACATACCCCTTGTTGTGACATATTGCAGCGTTGACAGCAATCAAGTTAGACGAGGTAGGCGGTAAGCTACGCGTACAATGGTGAGAGTGCAAGGATAAAATGGTCTTATTCCATTAGAACTTGACAGAAACCTTTCTACAGAATTCAAGCCGTTTGTGTCGAGCGGTGCAAAATACACAGTCGTAACGCTCCGCACTTC
>NC_051415.1:24286715-24287230 GCF_015228065.2 Penaeus monodon
TCAGAGAGGATGGCTAGTGTAGTAATGGAACTCTCAAAGAAATACACGCGATATAATTGTCTGTGTTCCAACTTCTGAAGGAACAGTGACAGGTTTCAATATACTCATGGACGCAGGGATATCGAATTTCACTGAAATACACGGAAACATACACAAAAACTGAAATGCAAGAGCTTGATTTATCAATTGCAATTAGGGGAAAAAGTATATATATACATATATAACTTAAAGCACCGTCCATACTAGCGAATTCAAAAATGAGATTGCAATAGCAGCCGTGGAACAGTTATCAGGAATGCTTATATCTTTAGTGATCATAGATTTTCCTTGAAATGCGAAAACTAATGTAGAAAATACTAATAAACCTAAATGCTATTATATAATAATACTTCTTAATTCAGTCCACAATAACAATATATTACAGGCAATAGAAAATATCTAAAGTGAAATTGGAATTATTAACAAGAATTTATTTGATGTTCTAATGGATTCTGTAAATTGCTTTCGATGAAGCC
>NC_051415.1:24289538-24289622 GCF_015228065.2 Penaeus monodon
ACTATCTTATCTAAAGAAATGTTCAGTGACTAGGCTATGAAGTTACCGAGCTGGAGAATAATTCAGTACCTGAAAAGACGTCAA
>NC_051415.1:24289771-24289959 GCF_015228065.2 Penaeus monodon
AGTATATAGTTAAGAGAACACGAAAGAATTGCTTACAAGGAAAAGTGGAGATGGGCAGGACATGGTTCACAAAAAAAAGGCAACCGCTTGTCCAAATGGCGAACGAATTGAATCTCGAAAGGACGGCCGTTTGAGCAGTAGAAACACGAGAAAAGAACAGCGCAAACTGATATGGTACGGATGTATTC
>NC_051415.1:24291206-24291711 GCF_015228065.2 Penaeus monodon
GCAGGGACCGACTCGCCACGAAGACAGACAGAGACGATCTGCCCACTCCTCGAGGCGAGGCAGAAGAACCCGGGCGCATCCCTGGAAATCTTGAAATGAAATTAGAGCCTAACCTCCGCCCTTGGCCGAGGCACCTGGAGCCCCCCCCCCCCCGAAAACAATCTAGTTTATGGAAGCTTGATACATATTGAATGCAATCACATTTCCTTACCGCAGCTTTATACTAGTGTCTGGAGCCCGCGAGAGGTGGCCTTTATCAAATTCCTTGA
Organism: Penaeus monodon; assembly: GCF_015228065.2. NCBI lineage: Eukaryota > Metazoa > Arthropoda > Malacostraca > Decapoda > Penaeidae > Penaeus > Penaeus monodon. The sequence continues at coordinate 24,291,476 of NC_051415.1, forward strand.
GGAGGTTATTGTATGAGCAAGAATTTTTTGATATTCGAGAGTACTTGCAAAACGTTTTCGACGGAAGAAGGGCATCGCTGGGTCGTGGCGCTGGAGGAGGGGGCCTTTTGATCTGTAATGGCATTTTCTGAAGCGTTGGTAATCGTTCATACGTGGAGGCCCGGCTGCCACTGTGTCAGGCCCCCGGGTCGGTCGAGTGGAATTCTGTTTCTCTCTTGTGTTGTGTGTGTGTGTTT
>NC_051415.1:24292540-24293124 GCF_015228065.2 Penaeus monodon
CTTCCCAGCTATTCATTATTCATCACTGATATCTGTACATTTGTCTGAATAATTGTCTCTTAATTGCATTTGTCCCATATTTATTACCTAAAAGACGTCTATTTATCATCTTCACGAGGACTGTCCTTGTCCCCTTCCTCAGTTAAGAACTTTGGAAAGATATATATGGAGGGAGATACGTTTGCACCAATATATTTATGAATCTTATCAAACTTCCGTAATGAATAACCCGGGGGAACCTCTTTCCGAAAATGTGCGAAGAGGGGGGGAGAAAAAGTGTGTCTCGGGACCCTTCTCTAATCAAAGTCCGTTAATTTCTCCCAAATCCGGTGATCCGTTTCTCTCGATACGCCCGTCTCGATACGCCCCCTACCGTCCGCGCTGCCGAGAGGGCGTAAGGCGTCGCTGCCTTCTCCTTTGAGAGTGAAAAGTCCAACCCTTTCCTGTGCAGATTAATCAAGTAGATAATGGCAACAGGTGCGCGGGACTCAGATGCGCCCTCCGCGATTGACTAATGTCTCATGAGAATGTCTCGCGAGGCGCTGGACCACCTTGGAAGGAGAGGAACTGGTGGCGAAATAGGG
>NC_051415.1:24293820-24293929 GCF_015228065.2 Penaeus monodon
CACGCTAAATCGTACCGCCGTTTACATGAGCAAGAATAAACAGTCGGAATAATCGCAGTACTGGGATCCACAAACTAACATTTTCGTTGATTAATATTTCAGTGTTCAG
>NC_051415.1:24293970-24294337 GCF_015228065.2 Penaeus monodon
CTCAGCTTATTTTGAATTTTGTCCATCGACGTAATAGAGACACGAGGCAGGTGACAGATAATGCCACGATTGATTAATCTGATATTTTCTTAGCTAACGTATCCTCCGACAGCTGCAGTGAGCTCATGACATTTTCCTGAATCTACGCTTGGCAAGGAGGGACACCTGACACATGTTACAATATATTACTTATTACCGGGATATATTGCCACGGAGCAGCCATTTTCGTCCGCTCATGTAAAATGTGAGAGTTTTTTTATGTGTGTGTGTAGCTTGATTTACAGGATCCTCTCCCGGCAGCGCCATTCTGTGTGAAGCTACTCTCCGCACCTGGCAAAAATGTCGTGTTTTTTTCGTGTCTCAAGGA
>NC_051415.1:24297979-24298433 GCF_015228065.2 Penaeus monodon
CAGTAACAGAAATGTGTGTTTAACACGTTTTGTATTGTGTAGTAACTCAATGAATATATAATGGACCAGTTTTTGAAGACAAATCTACGGCCTAAACCTTCACATTTCATTACAAAGTCAAGCCATCTCAAAAAGTAAAAAGTAATGTATTTGCCCATAATAGAAAATGCAAGACGTAAGCACATTCCCAAGGGGGTATCCACGACCATCAACATATTCTTTTCCATCCTTCCTATCCCCCCATCCCTCTCCTATCCATCTACCCCCTCTATCTCTCCTATCCACCTCCCCCCTTACCACCTCCACACTTGGCTGCAGGCGTGAAAATATGAACCAATTTCAGTCAAGGTGAGACGCATGGAGTCTCACTTTCTATGACGTATCTTTGATGTACAGCACAATTATGAAGCCTGTGGTGCCGTCCCTGATGTATGCGTCGGGATTGCCACTTCCC
>NC_051415.1:24298567-24298957 GCF_015228065.2 Penaeus monodon
TCTCGTTGTGAGACAGGGCAAGGAGGAGTGATTCCCTCCTTCCCTACTGCTCCTATTTTTTACCTTTTTGAGTGTGCAGTTTAAAGTACCCCCCTCCCGCTAAAGTTATTTTATCCACCTCCAGCTCTTTCCCTACTTTCATTATTACGGCATCTGAATCTGGCGTATCCAAAAGAGTACGGAGCGAATGTGATACCCGCATCCTTCTCGCAATCGGCTGTAGATCTTCGCTTGGTGTTGCGTCTCTAGGGAAAGGTTTGAACATTTGTCTTCTGCAAATCTATCTTTTTACCCACGAGCACAAGCACGCTGCATACACGATGGAGGCGCAATGGACACAACGCATTCAAGGGAAAACTAGCATCACTTGCAGAAACTACACATGCATGG
>NC_051415.1:24299079-24299386 GCF_015228065.2 Penaeus monodon
ACGTATACACAGAAACACATACGCACATCCACATTCAAACATCCACACACTCGTGCAAATATCCAACCAATATGTCTTTCAGCGCAAAAATTCGAAAAAAAAAAGAAAGAAAAAATTGGAAGCCGTGACCAGGTTGCGCTCTCTGACCAATCAGTCACTAATCATGAGATGACTATGAAATCTGACGATTGATTCGCTTAATCTCTTTGGTGAATTTATTGATAATTGGAATTTGACGTTTTGGGAATCATTTCCTTGATTGCCTGGGATCTCATTATTTCGTGAAAATCTAAAATAGGACTTGCAC
>NC_051415.1:24299418-24299608 GCF_015228065.2 Penaeus monodon
AATTGACGTTGTGTGTGTGTAGAGGGGTGAGGGAGGAGAGGGGGGGGGAGGAGTTAAATTAGCGTGTATTTTCCCATTAGGAACAATTAATTGCATCGTGACTTCTTGATATAGTCTGAATTAATGGTGGCCCTCGTTCATTGCCTATACTGATAGAAATATCGGTTTTGGAATTCTGATTGATGAGGTC
>NC_051415.1:24299666-24300438 GCF_015228065.2 Penaeus monodon
AACGGCAAGATATTTACTGCCCCGGTATAGGCAGGCAGGAAAAGATTCGCATATATTCATATATATCACCGACGTGCAAAATCCGCATTAGCATACTCTTATCCCCCCTTCAATAGCGAATCTCAAATATATTTTTTCCCCCCCGTGGAGAAATTGGTTTAACCCGGCGGGCAATCCCACACTCGCGCTTTGGTTGAGTTTAGCCCCGCGTCCGGCCAGCGTCTCCCGCGTCCCTCGGGCCTCTTCCATCGCCACGCGTCAGCCAGCGCCGTAATCTCAACATGGGCTGAAATTTCTCAGTGTAAAACCTCCTTGGAGATAACAGCTTGTATGCGGTTAAGTTAGAAGCGTCCCTCGCCTTGAAAAACGGCGCGGAATCGCTGGACCGACTTTTGTGCTCGGGATTTTCCGCCGCTATCGAGGAGGCTGGTGGTTATTCGTTGAGGGTTGCGAGTAGATGTTACGTAGTATGTACGGATGTTCAGATAATATATAGTCTTAGATTTCTCTCTCTAAGTCTTCGTATCTGAGTTTATCAGCCTTTTTTTGAACTACTGTCTGTTAAAAGTCCTTCGTCCATCGCTGAAATCAAATAACATATTAACTGTTATTCGTTTTTTTAGATGCTGTTAAAAATACATTTAGGAACGCCAAATACATTACCGTTCGGTTTTATCCCTAAAACATAAAATCACAGGGCTAGGCTCGCTTATCAAATTTTCAGCATTCCTCAATCCTCCACGTATTGCGAACGTATCTTACGTATTGCACT
>NC_051415.1:24301654-24301933 GCF_015228065.2 Penaeus monodon
CTTTTTCCCTAACTACGCTTTCTAGACAAAAAAACGAGAAAAAATCTAATCTAACCAAAGTAGTGCAGTAGCTCTTGACTACCTCAGTGCATTTTGAGATCCAATAGACTTAAACTGTGGAGAATATACCTCATCATCTCTCTATTTCCCTCATCCACTCCTAACTCAGTCCTGGATGGCTCTCTGGGGAGGTGTTACCTTCTCTCTTATTAATTTGTGTAAGCGACTCCTCACAGGCACAACATTTTTAGATTGCTAACCGCCCAGAACCGTGCTTCC
>NC_051415.1:24302499-24302584 GCF_015228065.2 Penaeus monodon
TGGCTCAATGGGCTGTCACACTCTGAATGCATCCAAGGGAAATTCTCTGTAGATGTGAGCACGTTTGGGTATGTCTCGATGATGT
>NC_051415.1:24302698-24302879 GCF_015228065.2 Penaeus monodon
TAGCGGAAGGGATTGTGCGGATAGAGGATTGGGGATAAGGTGGTTGGGGAAGGGGGTAAGGGGGAAGAGGGGCGTTCCTGCAGCTTCAATGCTCTTGGGTCAGTTTTGTGGATATTGCACTTTCCTTCAGTCTCCCTCTTGGTGTGTATAATGGCAAAAGATACTTTAAGATCGACGTGGC
>NC_051415.1:24303799-24304065 GCF_015228065.2 Penaeus monodon
TAAGCTTAAGATTATTTACTGATCACCGCACAGGCGATGCAGTCAATCCTAAAATCCTGTCTACGGTAACACAGCATGACGGGCCAATTACGTGATCCAGTATCCAACCTGCAATAATACATCACAAGCAATCAATCTTATGAGAAGGACAGGAAGAGACGCGATTCATAATTCAATCCGGGTCTTTCCACACGCGGGGACTCGCTGCGATTACGTCAGCCATAACAATCGCCGTTTTCTATGCGGCGATGTGACGCGATGTCATT
>NC_051415.1:24304252-24304462 GCF_015228065.2 Penaeus monodon
GTCCCTATCTCATTTAATCGTCATTTGATTTATTTATCCTTAAATTCAAGTCTTCCATCTTCCTTTTCCTTTCTTCCCTTCCTCTCCTGTTTCCTCCTCTATCACCCTTGTTCTCTCTGTTTCTGCTTTTCGTAACTCCTCCTATGTTTTCCGTCTCCTCTTCCTGCTTTATCTTTTTCTTTTCGTACTTTTCCTCGTGTTTCTTCTCAT
>NC_051415.1:24304822-24305673 GCF_015228065.2 Penaeus monodon
CCTCCTCCCGGATTTTCATCTGACCATCCGTCGGCCGGGACACGCCACCAGCATTATGGTTTTAGTGGATAACTAGCTTCAAATGTGATTGGCTAGGGATTTTTGCTGCCAAGGCGGTGAAACTAAATGGACGTGAATGTGCGCGATACGAGTGTCTTGATGGAACTGTCAGATGTTTCCTCGAGCGCGGAAGATGATTTACGAGCCTGAAACTCCCTTTTATATCAGAGTGTTATAAAGATCTCCGCCGGGCGAGGAGACGCATGGATATGTATGTATGTACACGAGAGGGTGTGGGTGTGGGAAAAAGAGGGAATGGGAAAGAGTGTGAAATGAACGAAGGGGGAAGAAAGAAAGAAAGAGATAGAAAGAGAGGGGAATGGGAAGAAAGAGAGACTTAAATGCAAAATGAATCAATAACGAATAGAGGTTGATAGATGAATACTTAAATAAAGGAAAGGAAGATAAAGACGTAGAGACAAAAACACAGAATGAATTATTTGGAGGGAAAGAGAGATGGATAGATAGAGAGAAGAGAGGAGGAGAGAGACAGAGGGAAAAAGAGATAAACCCTTCCCTAAAGAGGAAGAGAGATAAAAAAAATGAGAGACGGGAAGAAGGCCCGCTCCCCGTTTTACATACTGAGGAGCGCACGCAACTCTCACTTGACGATACGACTGTCTCCCTCTACCCTTCCCCTCCCCTTCCCCTCCTTCTTATCACCCCCCCAGACCCGTCCTCTCCTCTTCCCCTCCTTCTTATTACCCCCAAGCCCTACCCCGCCCCCCCCTCCCTCCGCGTCTCCTTCAGACATCTTCATTCTCGTAACACCATCATTTCGGCACCATCGC
>NC_051415.1:24305708-24305998 GCF_015228065.2 Penaeus monodon
GGACAAGAATAAGACGAAAATTTATGAAAACCGGGTAGCCGAGGCCCGGCCGTGTTTAGCCATTCGAAGACTGTAACACTTTAATTTAGGAGGAGTTAGATGGATCACTCTCCATTGTGTAGTTTTCAACGCGAATAAATCTCCGGAATGTTATTGCCCTGTTTCACTAGCCAAATGTTGGGAGGCGCAAGGAGTCTATGGTCTCTGGACGCGGCCCTCGCAGCATGGGCGCGCGGGCGGCGTGGGCTTATTAGGCGGCTGGGCGTGGTAGGGGGTGGGTATGGAGAAAG
>NC_051415.1:24307567-24307830 GCF_015228065.2 Penaeus monodon
ATTCCGTAAAATATATGGTTATACAGCTCATTATTTTTGCCATTCACGCCATGGTATGCGCAGTTATTTCACTGCCTCTTTTAATCTCTTTATCGCCTGCTTTCGCTCGTGTATATTTTTCCCTTGTGCTGTTGTGGCGTTACTGTCATTGCGCCTGTAGTATAACTGTTTTCATTTTTGTTTATTTAAATAAATCTTTGATTTTGATTGCTATCGACCGATGGTCTATTTGATAACTAGGTATGTACAGAGGATAAAATTAT
>NC_051415.1:24309260-24309449 GCF_015228065.2 Penaeus monodon
AGGACTGGTTTAGCTGTGGTAATAGTTGTGTTCCTATGCGTGCTTTCACATTACAAACGGATGTTGTTGACAAAGAACAAATGTGATTTAACGGTAAAGTGACCCTATAAAATGTAAATGACCTTACAATTTGGCCGGCCGTTATGTCGACCATTTAATTAATTGAAGATTGTCTTTATTTGTGGCCAG
>NC_051415.1:24310211-24310649 GCF_015228065.2 Penaeus monodon
ATTACCTGTGTCGGAAACGATACCAACCGAACTCCGTTCGCCAAAAACTTTCAGCGAACAAAGCTACATTTTGTTCACTCGCTTTAACAGTGTTGAGGTTAATGACAGCGATAACGCAGCTCATGATGGTGTATCAGCCATAAATGTTGTTGTCGTGACAAAATCACAATGCTGTAAAAGCCAAACGATACCGTTAGACCTGTGAGTATGTATTTATTATCTTTTTTTCAACATACAGGTAGAGAATATGTGTTCGTTTTATTGGATTCTTTTTTTCTGTGGGTCAAATAGACTTTAGTTACCTATTTCACTGTACCGTAGTTTCCTCTGTCAGGTGCGCATTGTTTGCACTCATTATTTGGGGTTTTATATTTTAAGAGCATTGTAAAAACGGTCGTATTACAAGGCATGAAAATATTAAGTGATAGCATATTCATT
>NC_051415.1:24311028-24312047 GCF_015228065.2 Penaeus monodon
CAGTTTTCTCTACAGTGTTCAGGAAGGAAATTCAAGGAATGTACCTCAAACAGTCATCCATAACTGCGTGATGGAAAACAGATAATTAGTATCCATTTAAACGGAAATTTAATTCATGGGGAAAGTGCAAAAGGTGATGAGTAAAAATAATGAAAACGGAGATAAATCCATATACATGAATGAAAACAATCAAGCTACAATCAGCTGGGAGGTAATGGCTAGTGGAACTGATAAATGAAAATAGCAATGTTATTTGAGGGAATATTATCCTTTGGTGTAATTACAGTAATGCATCGATAGGTAATGAAATTTGATGGAAAAGTAATCAAAAACACATTTGTCTCCCGCATACATATGCTAACACAAAGGCACTCAAGTTTTAAGTATGGTAAAATAAGGTAGTTCTTATTCTAACTAGACTAGGCATAAACTACTGTTCTCAAAAGACCGTAAGCTTTACTGTCCAGAATATAATAAGATTAAGAAATAAACAACATTAGGAAATAAAAGATAAAGGGATGAGTTGAAAAAAATAATAAGTAACTTTTATGATGTTCTGTTATAATTAGTGTTCTTCTTGTTTCATCTTTTATGTGCGATAATCACCATTACTTAGAACTGCGTATGTTACAATAGCAAGTATTATTAACGGATACAAAAGGCAGGAATTATTTATGGAAAAAGAAATAGACTTATTTAATTAGAATAATTAGAATTCATTGGCTTCTACATATGCACTAACACAACAATATTCATTTTTATTTACCTTTTAAGTGGATGCGAAAAAAAAAATGCGGTCACTTTTCGATTCATCTCTTAAACAATAACGGTGATTAGTTTCCTGTTATTAATACACCTAATCAATTAATTCTGCAAATGCTAGTGCCCTAATAGCTATTATTTAATACTGGAATAACTATCTGACTCATATCTATTATTCATTGCATATAGTGAAGGAAACCGTTGCTGGTTAAATTTTCATGTATATTTCCAAACAAGGAAAATAAAGTGAAGTTAGA
>NC_051415.1:24312887-24313098 GCF_015228065.2 Penaeus monodon
GGAGAGGGAGCAGGAGGGGCATTTGTCGCTCCTTAGACTGCTTGCCCTTCCCCAAGGACAACAGTGTTTTACTTTTTTGACTAATTACACCTATGCAGATCCGGTTCTGATTTAAATGCCTCAAGAATAACTATTTTTTTCTAAATGTCTGTTCACTTCGCTCGGCTACATTTTTAACATTTAGGATTTTGAAATAATACTATTAATGTTT
>NC_051415.1:24313484-24313562 GCF_015228065.2 Penaeus monodon
TCCGTCAACTCCCCGACACCGCTGCTGTGCATCCACTCAAACCGCCCAGCAATTTCTGACAGTCTGAATGCTGTTCGA
>NC_051415.1:24313616-24313689 GCF_015228065.2 Penaeus monodon
AAAATAATGAAAATAAATAAGAAGAAAATGACTCCGGTAAGGGGACGTGGCAGCTAACGACCGGCCGTCGGGA
>NC_051415.1:24314051-24314561 GCF_015228065.2 Penaeus monodon
ATACCAAGAAGTACTAACATTTCCGTATCAACTCTAGCGATCATTTCGGTTACATCTACTCCCGAGTAAAGATACTTTTTTCAGCGACTGTACACAAAACATGGGTATTACTTGTAGAAAGAAATAATCATGATAAACATAGAGTCAATAAGATTTTCAAATCGGACAAAAGCAGACAAGCTTGACCTCAATCGGACACACACGTTAGCTGGGAACTGTCGTGCCAGCCGGACCCTGAAGGCATGTTTCAATTTAGTCAATCTCTACTTCTTTGTCAATCATTCTTATCCGCGACTGACAACTCTCGGCGTCCCTTTGACGTTCTCCGCTGTGATATTGTGCTTCGTTGTGGCCCGGTTTCGTGCGAGTCCGTCCGTATGTGTGCAAGGGCGAGGAGCAACGTTGGGGGGGGGGGGGGGTTAAGGATGCAGTCTACGGTCTTCTTCTTTGTTGCTGTTCCTGTTGCATTTGTCATTTTTTGGTGTGGTGGTGGTGTTCTTCTTCTTCGTA
>NC_051415.1:24314842-24315177 GCF_015228065.2 Penaeus monodon
GCAAGACTCTATCCACGGGGCCTTGTCATGAATGCCGTGCGATCAAGGCTTCGGCAGGGGAACTTACGGCTCGCGTCGAAAACGTCGAGGAAAATGACCGGTTTGTTTCCGTCGTCCTTCCACCAAAACGTCTCAAACTCATGAGGTCGCTTTGGGAAACCCGTATCAGGATGTCAGCAGCGGCGACCGTCTTCATATTATTTCTCAGACTGACAACCGACAGCGATGACCCTTCCTTCCCTCTCCTTTTCCCCATAGCCCTTTGGATGCCTCGGCGCTGACGGATGGACAGACAAATTGGACAACCGCATGGCTATCTCGGCAGGAGGTTTTCA
>NC_051415.1:24316520-24317070 GCF_015228065.2 Penaeus monodon
CAGGTGTTCCAGTCATTTTGAAAATCCCGAGGCTCCGGCCCTAACTCTGCCGCCACAGCCACCAGTGTTTAAGGCAGAAAGTGCTGGATCTCCCCAACACATTCCCCGAGCGACGTCGAGCTGCCTCCCGCCAAGACAGCTGGATCACTCAGCCAGCCGCAAACTCATACCCCCCCCCCCTCTTCTCCCTTCCAAAAAAGTGCCAGAAAAAATGGCTGTGGAAGTGCCAATTAGGGCAGTGGGTGTGAGTGCCGGGCGGGAGGCACCTGGGCGGGGCCAGCGGAGCGGCACTGATTGTTAATAATGACGCGTCACCAGCAGACGGTAATCACCATTACGAACGATCACGGCGATCGCTCGGCCGGAATCGTTTAATATTGGTTAATTATGCGGTCGTCTGACGCCGGTGTGCGGGGAGGGAGATATTACTCCTGTTGGGCCGCAGAGCCTCGACCCGCCAGCTTAGACTAACGGCGGAGGAGGCAGCGTCACGCATGATTCAAATCGGGAGGGCGGTGCCCTTAGGTTATTAATTTCCCACGAGGGTGGG
>NC_051415.1:24317482-24317749 GCF_015228065.2 Penaeus monodon
GACTAAATAAACTGTAAATACATAAGCGTTACGTGCCACCAAACGCTTGCCCATCAAGGGAAGCTGCACAACCCAGAAACTAGCCGGCACTTAGGCAAATCACAACGAGGTAGGGGAATTTGCTTTCATCAATTACCCTCATCTTTTCAATTGCTCTTTCCCCTCACATTGAAGCTCCGCCCCAAAAGTAGCCGTTTTTATTTCCTAACCCGTTGCCATAGATCATGCTTCATTTCTCACTCCTAAACTGTGTACTGGAATTGGCGA
>NC_051415.1:24318102-24318173 GCF_015228065.2 Penaeus monodon
GTCTCGGATTCCGCCATTTTTCAACGCGCCACGCCGAGTCTCGGACTAATGCCACACTTCTCGTTCATTAC
>NC_051415.1:24319254-24319461 GCF_015228065.2 Penaeus monodon
GGTTGCGATCACGCCCCTGACGCCCCCACGAAGGAGGGAACGACTGTCTGTTCGGGTGATTCTAGGTGACTCTCGGCCCCCCCCCCAACCCCCACCCAACCCCCACCCAACCCCCACCCAACCCCCACCCACCCGCTGCATTGTTCTCTTTGTTGGTCGCTGCGATAAAAATTACGTATATGAGAGCGGCAGAGGGCTATAGCTGGT
>NC_051415.1:24319535-24319858 GCF_015228065.2 Penaeus monodon
CTGGAAGGATAAGCTGGATAGACTAGGATAAGATGGATAGGATAGGAGAAGCAGGAGAATAGGGAGGGTGGACTAGGAGGTGGCAAGAGAGGCGGGTTGGAAGAGGAGGAAAAGCGGGCGTCAAAGCTCACTGGAGACTGGGTGGAGGTGGGCGGTAGAGTGGGCGGGGCAGAGAGAGGATGAGGAATGGGGGTGAGCGAAGGGAGAAGGATCGGAGGAAGGGAAAGGCAAAGAACGGGGGATAAATAACGCAAGACAAATCATGAGAAAAAAAAAGTTATGAGCGTGCTGTGCCTCAGGGTCATGGCTTTAGGAAGTAAGTC
>NC_051415.1:24321415-24321884 GCF_015228065.2 Penaeus monodon
CGTTCAACATGCGAAGGCTGAATCGTCCCATGTATAGCATATCATAGCGGATATATTTTTTTTCCTTTAAAAGATTTGCACCGAATCTTTCCGGTATTGTTGAAACAGTTGGTTTCCTCTTACAGACATTTCTTTTTTTCAAAGATATAAAAATATTGTCCAACACCGACGTGAGTGTAGAAATAATCCTTACGGTTATTGCAGCTGCCAATTTTTTTTTATCATAATATATTCTGCAAAATGGTAGCATAATATTAACAGTTAGGGATAAGGGCACACATTGTTTCTGTTCTCGGGTGAGCCGTCGTCATTACCTTTGTAACGTCGGTAGAATGGTTAAGAAAGTTGTAACAGGGAGAGGTTTATGTGTGTAATCGATGTAACGCAAGTCTTAAGAGATTTGCGAGGCAAAAGTACAGCTCCTCTGTGTGGAAAAAAGGTAATGAACACGAATACGGACTAGGTGTGT
>NC_051415.1:24322258-24322573 GCF_015228065.2 Penaeus monodon
CCTGCAAGAGATGAAAGCCAATTCCGCTGCAGAACGACACAAAGGGGCAAGACGTCGCGGCGTGGCAGATGTCCGTGTCCAAGAAAGCCTGAGGCGCCAGCGAGGATCGAGGCGATAGCGCTCTGCTTGATTGATCTTAAAAGGTTATAATGGGCCGAGAAAGGCAGGGGCGATCCCGGGGACGACGGAAGGGACAACTCGCGGTCAAGAACAGGAGGTCGATATGAGGAGGCGGAATTGGAGAGGCGAAGGCATGAGAAAAGGGGGTGGCATGTGGGACGGAGGGAGGGGGCAGCTAGGCGGAATTTCACCAAC
>NC_051415.1:24327755-24327835 GCF_015228065.2 Penaeus monodon
ATAAAAAATTTTATATAAAATAATAATAAAATATTTATATATAATAATTAATATATGTGCGGTGTGGTGTGGTGGCTTTG
>NC_051415.1:24329611-24330074 GCF_015228065.2 Penaeus monodon
AGCTAGGTAATAGTTTTGCATCATATCCATGGGCCTTGCCGTGCAATGACAAGGAATCTAAGCAAGGGACGAGCGTGGCTGCAACAGCCGTCCTCGCTGCCAGGTCTCCGATGAGAAATGTTAGCTATGGAGGGAAATCCGTAAAAAATGCCTTTGTTACGCGGCAATATTTGTCTGGCAGTGCTACCACATCTGCATCTTTATTGCTTCATCTCGTCCAATATGAAGATGGGCCATAAACGTATGTTATTGAATTGCAAGTCTTCATATTGTCGATGAAATGTTTGCCCAAGTAGTATGATACATGTGCGAACTGTGTCGGATCCGATTCGCTCAGCATCAGCTAACATAACAACGAGACCATCGCTTATTCAGATACCTTGCAGGTGTGTCTCGGGATGAATGTCTTGGATTGCAATCGTAACTTTATGACTACAGAGCAATGAACTTCTCTTTTTTTCTT
>NC_051415.1:24330268-24330440 GCF_015228065.2 Penaeus monodon
GCATTTGTTAGTCATCCGTAGAATTATTGAAAGAAAATAATATAACGCATATGCGCCAGAAAAACTGTTGGTATGTGTTAGAAATGTGCAACTTTGTTAATTTTATGATTAAATAAAGATAAGCCTTATTAGCCTGCAAGTTCAGTCTCTTGAAATGCACTGTGTTATACGT
>NC_051415.1:24330471-24330633 GCF_015228065.2 Penaeus monodon
TTGCAGTTACAAACATACGAAGTCATAGCACAAATTAATAAATATGAGAATATACAATATCTAATACAAAGTACATGCATATATTCGTCATCCCACTACGGAAACATGCAAACATACTGAAAGCAAGATAAATGAATACAGTGGCACGCATGCATAGGCAAA
>NC_051415.1:24330683-24330932 GCF_015228065.2 Penaeus monodon
CATATGGCCGTGAGAGAAGGGCGTTCTGACCAATTAGGACTTAATTACAGCATTAACATATGTTATCGCCGCACTATAATGCTCTGATAAGTCGAGCATAATTGAGTTAAGGTCTATGATATAGGGCGTGACACCTGGGGAGAAGAGGATGTGAGGAGAACCATGACTCACGGAGGAGGCGCTGTGGGCGGGGAGGTACGGTGGCGGACAGACCGTGAGGCGTTCCCTGATGACGAATCCGTGTGCTTC
>NC_051415.1:24333864-24334088 GCF_015228065.2 Penaeus monodon
TTCATAAAAATGAATTAGAATAAAAAAGGACAGGAAAAATTTTTTTCACGGATCAATGGCTTAAAAAACGGGCTGCGCAAGAGAACTTTTGCTATAACGGCCCTTTCTTTTTTTTCATATCAAAAGTTTTTACGCTCCCCCCCTTTTTTAACGGCTTTTAAATTTATACAAAGACCGGGTGTTTCCCATTATTGCAGCGAATTGCTATTATCTTATTATTACCA
>NC_051415.1:24334839-24335913 GCF_015228065.2 Penaeus monodon
AATATTCTTCGATGTTCTGTTTTTATCCTCCGATTCTTCCTTCCTTTCTCTCTTCCTCCCTCTGTTCTTTCCTTTCTCTCTTCCTCCCTCTGTTCTTTCCTTTCATTCTCTCCTTGTCTTTTGATTCCCTCCCTCCCCCTTTTCCTCCTTATCCATTCTTTCGTCTCCTTAAATTCCTCCCGCCCCTGTCCTGTATTTTTCTTCCTATCCTCCCATTCTCTCTCTCTCTCCCTATCTATTCTTACTCCTATCGTTCTTTTCTTTCCCCCTCCCTATCCCCAATTCTCTTTGCTCCCAATTTGCCTCTTACTCTATCTTATCTTTCTCCCTTTTTTTACCCCTAAATTACCTCATCTTCCTCTCTTCTCATCCTTATGTCTGTCTCTCACTCTCTCTTACCCCTTCACCTCTCCCTTTACCCCCTTCCCATCACCCTTTCTTGATCCTACCACACTCTAACCCCTTCCCCTTCACCCTACCCTCCAGTCCCCACCCCCGCGACCCTAACTCTGTCTTTCCACCCTCTTATTCCCACGCCCCCCCACCCTGTCTCCACCCCCTTTTCCTGCCCATCCCTCTGTCCAACCCCTTTTCTGCCCCCCCCTCCCTTCACCCCCTCCCGTTTCATGCCTTACTCTCCTTCCCCTTCCAACCTCCACCTCCTTCTACCCTCTTTCTACCCTTACATATCAACCCTCCACCCCTTCCCTTTCTCCCTACCACCCTCCTCCACCCTCTGTTACATCCATCCCCTTCCCCCTTTCACCCAACCACCTTCCTCCCCCTCCCCTTTCTCCCAACCCCTCTCCCCTTCCCCCCTACCAGCCCCCACCCTCCCCCTCTCCCCCTTTACTACCCCCCACCCCACCCTCTCCTCTTCCTCCTCTCAGCCTCCTTCTTCCGGCGGGCATCTCACAGTGCAACATTGATGAGTGCTGAGTTGCTTCGGGACATCTCGGAGTCCTTGAGACCGGATATTGGCTACCTCCTTCGGCCGCTGATGTGGGAGCATGAGGGAATTAAATGGATTAGATTGGCGAGATTGGGTGGCGGGGGCAAGATTAGATTATTGCG
>NC_051415.1:24336509-24336913 GCF_015228065.2 Penaeus monodon
TTATCTTTTATCCCTTTCCAGTCCTTTTAACCTTTTCCTTCTAATCTCACACTCACCTTCTAGTCTCTTACCAATCGGCCTTGCGAATTGCTCACATGTAAATCCGTGCCTTCTTATCTTTTAAAGTTCACCCATTTCTTCATGACCCACCCTGAAAACCCACCATGGCCCTTGCCACTTCTCCACGACTCACCCTGAAAACCCACCCTTCACCTATTTCTTCATGACCCACTTTAAAAACCACCCTTCACCCTTACCATTTTTTCACGACCCATCTCTTCTACGACCTTTTAATTTTCTTCCTGCCTCCATTTTCTTTTTTTCCTCTTCTTTCCTCCATCCTTATATGCACTTATCTTCCTCTACTTCCCCCTTATCTATCCCCTTTCCACATACCTATTTTT
>NC_051415.1:24336982-24338051 GCF_015228065.2 Penaeus monodon
ACCCCTACCTTTCCTTTTTACCTTCCCCCCATTTCATCCCCTTTTGTCTCTCTCCTCCTCCTACAAATTCCTTCCTTTTCCTTTACTGCCCTTTCCTCCTCCCCCAATTACAAACCCTTTCTCTTACCTCGTCTGCCCCACCCTTTCTCCCCAATCCCATATCAGTCCCCTTCTCCCCGTCCCCCTCTCCCTTTTCCCAAACCCTTTCCCTTTCCTTTACTCCCCTTTCTCCCCCCTCCTTCCCCCACCATTTCCAAACCCTTTCAATCCCTCCTCTGCCCTTTCTCCCCCCCCCCCATTTCAAATCCTTATCCACCCTAGCTCCGAAGCAGCAATCCTAGGGCGTGTGAATCCCAGGGATTACTGAAGGCGAGCTTACCGCCATGCCGGGCTAATGGAGTTCTTGAAAGATTTATCACGTTGTTGTGGGAGAGACCTTGAGGGGGTTTGGGGGGGATGGAAGGGGGAAGGGGAGGGGGGTTAGAGAAGTTGGGGAGGGCGTTGGGATAAGGAAGGGGAGTGGAAAGGGAGGGACAGAGAAGTTGGCGAGAGCATTGGAAAGGAAAAGGGGAGTGGAAAGGGAAGTTGGGAAAGGAAAATGGGTGGGTGGGGAAGCAGGGGAGGGCAGTGGGATAAGGAAAGGGGGTGGAAAAGGGGGGGAGGTAGAGAAGTTGGGAAAGGAAAATAGATGGGGGGGGGGGTAGAGAAGTTGGAGAAGGCACTGGGAAGAGAAATGGAATGAAAGGGTGGGGGGGTGAGAAGTTGGGGAGGGCATTGGGATAATGAAAGGGGCTGGAGAGAGGGAATAAAAAATGTGGGAAGGGCACTAGGTCAGAGGAAAAGGGAAGTAGAGGAAGCTGGAAAAGGCAATGGGAAGTAAAGGGGGGAGAGTGAAAATAAGAGGGTAGATAAGCGTGGGGGGGGGGGGGGGCAATGGGACAGAGAAAGGGGGGAAGGAGAGGCTGAAAGTAGTGAAGTGAAGGAAAGGGGATGGACTTGGGGGGGGGGGGGAGAAGAAATTGAGGGGAAAGGAGGCTGGAGTGGGGGGGGAGGGGGTAAAGAAGTTGGG
>NC_051415.1:24339216-24339449 GCF_015228065.2 Penaeus monodon
CACATTATGAAACTGTGTAATCACACTGGGCCTCGATGGAGATGTTTCGCTGAGACCCATTGCCAGTCATCCAACAATGTTCGGATATTTGAATAAAACCCGAAACGAGCTGATTACGGTCGCTGAATATTAAGCCATATGAAACGGAAATAAAATATCTTTTTAGGCCTTAGCAATATCCTTTTAAGACGCCGTTTCACCTGTGTCTCCCCCCCCCCTCTCTCTCCGATGGC
>NC_051415.1:24339490-24340498 GCF_015228065.2 Penaeus monodon
TAGCGATACCCCACCCCTAACCCCGCTGCACTAACCCCTCCCCCACTGCTCCAGCCCCTCCCCTCTAGCCTCAGACCCACCACGCTAGCCCCACCCCTCCCCCTCTCTACCCATAATCCCCCGGGATTGTAAGTTATTGCTAAACTAATAAAACTGGCCTACGACATCTAACCGTAACTCAGGACTCCAATAAAACACTTCCACTCGCCATAATTTAAAGTTTTCATATCTTCTCGGGGCATCATTCCCATCACATAGACCATTCCGAAACCTAATATTAGTACCGGCGGAGGGGACATATTTTCCAAGCCAACAGTTTCACGGCGAGATTGGAAGCTTTCGAGTTTTCGCGGAGTGTAACCACGCTTCGCTTTTGTTACCTGTTTTTTTTTTTATTATTATTATCAGGACAGGAGGAATCTATATATTTTTTTCTCTCCCCAAGAGATGGCTGTCGAAGAAAACAAATCAGTAAAGTGAACTGAAGATCTAGAGTGAGAAGTTATCGTTCAGTTAGGAAGAACTGGGGCAAAAATAGACATTTTCTAAGCACAGATAATAACGACTCCCGACCCCTGACCACTGTGCGCACAGTGTTGCCAGCAGCAGCTCAAGTGATAAATTGGCTGCTTCCGAGCTGTAATCATCGTGCCGTACTCTAATTGCGTGGCCAATCCGGGCGTGAGGCGACCACTGAAGAGTTTTGAAGGGCTTAATTAAAAAAGATTCGATCCCCCCCAACCCGCAACCCCACCTGGTCCTGGGGGGTTGGGAACCCCCCCCTGCTTCCTCGATTTATTGAAAAAAGACTCGCGGGGTGGGGGGAATAGGGACGCGATTAAACAGGTTTCAAAGGGCGGGCCCCCTTCGAGCCGGCGCCGATCGAAAACGGGGGACAACAGCCGGGCCCTTGGGCCTGGGGGGTGCTGGCAAGGGGAAATACGGGAGGGCGGGAGACAGAGACAGAAAGAAGGGCAAAAGAGAGAAAAAAAAAATTTGGGGGGAAAA
>NC_051415.1:24341962-24342124 GCF_015228065.2 Penaeus monodon
CGCAAAGAGAGCAGAATTTGAGAGACTTGTAAGTCCCAAAAGGTCCCGGCCCTTAAAAATGTATACGTAATATGCATCCCGGGGAAAATCTCACAAAAACAGAACGCGCAAAGGGAGAGAGGGGAAAAAAACTGAAATGGAAAACGAATGGAAAGGGACGGG
>NC_051415.1:24342324-24342870 GCF_015228065.2 Penaeus monodon
TTAAGGCCATATGAAACGAAATAAAATATCTTTTTAGGCCTTGCAATATCCTTTTAAGCCGCACGTTTCACCTGTGGTCCTCGCCCCCCCCCTCTCTCTCTCCCTATGCCCTCCTCCCCTCCTCTGCTTCCGCCAGCTCCGCCCCCGCCTTATAGGCGATACCCCATGCCCCTACCCGCTGCACTACCCCTCCCCCACTGCTCCAGCCCCTCCCCTCTAGCCTCAGGAAACCCACCGACGCTAGCCCACCCCTCCCCCTCTCTACCATAATCCCCCGGGATTGTAAGTTTATTGCTAAACTAATAAACTGGCCTACGACCATCTAACCGTAACTCAGGACTCCAAAAAACATTCCACTCGCCATAATTTTAAAGTTTTCATATCTTCTCGGGGCATCATTCCCTCACATAGACCATTCTCCGAACCTAATATTTACCGGAAAGCGGAGGGGACATATTATTCTCAAGCCAACAGTTAACGGCGAGATTGGAAGCTTTCGAGTTTCGCGGAGTGTAACCCCTGCGCTTCGCTTTTTGTTACCATGTT
>NC_051415.1:24342889-24343443 GCF_015228065.2 Penaeus monodon
CAGAACGAGGAGAAATCTAGAATAGTTTTTTCTCTCCCCCAGAGATGGCTGTCGAAGAAAACAAATCGTAAGTGAACTGAAGGATCTAGTTATTGAGAAGTTATACGTTCGAGTTAGTAAGAACTGGGGCAAAAATAGACATTTTCTAAGTCACAGATAATAACGACTCCCGACCCCTGAACTCCACATGTGTGCGCACAGTGTTGCCAGCAGCAGCTCAAGTGATCATTGGCTGTCTTTCGAGCTGGTAATCATCGTGGCGTACTCTAATTGCGTGGCCAATCCGGGCGTGAGGCGACCACTGAAGAGTTTGAAGGGCTTAATTAAAAAAGATTCGATCCCCCCCAACCCGCAACTCACCTGGTCCATGAGGGTTGAATCCTCCTGCTTCCTCGGATTTATTGAAACAGACTCGCGAGGTGTGGGAATATGACGCGATTCAACAGTGCTCGAGGCTGCCCCTTCGAGCCGGCGCCGAGTCGCAGCGAGGACAAACAGCCGGGTCTTGGGCCTGGCGGTGCTGAGCGAGGGGCATACGGGAGGGCGGGAGACAG
>NC_051415.1:24346151-24346496 GCF_015228065.2 Penaeus monodon
CATGCTGTATGTACGTTGTATGTAAGTAAATACACTGACAAAGAGAGGCAGACACTTGAGAGACTTAGTAAAGTGCCAAAAAGGTCCGGTCCTTAACAATGTATACGTAATATGCATCCACTGGGAAAATCGTCAGCAACAAATAGAACGGCAGCAAACGGAGAGAGAGGAAAAAAAAAAACTGTAAGTGGAAAACGAATGGAGAATGGACAGGGAATAGGAGGCAGAATAAATAAAAGAGAGAATAGACGAAAGATATGAAGAAAGATGAGAGTAAATGAATGGCAAGATTAACTGGAAGATGAGGAGAAAGAGGACGAGACGAAGGCAGTAAGCAAAGGGATG
>NC_051415.1:24346709-24348253 GCF_015228065.2 Penaeus monodon
ATTTAGAAGAAGCGGAGGGGGGAAGATGAAGGAAATTCCATTAAGAAAAGGAAGGAGAGAGAGTAGGAGGATATATGCTGATAATACGAACAATAACAGTAATGAAGATGAAGAGGACGAAAGGAGATAGGAAGGGAGGCAAAAGAAAAGAAAACAATGCTGTTTAAAGCAGGGAGAAGAAGATGCAGCAGACGAGACAACCTAGAAAAGAAAGCGTAAGAAGAGAAAACGGGAAGACACAAAAAGCAGGAGAAAGAAAATGAAGAAGAAGAAGACGGTAATAAAGGAAAGACACGAAGAGAAAAGAGGGATATAGGGATGAAGATGGTGATGGTAGGGTAGAGTGGGAAGAGGGGTAAGTAAATTGGATAGAGGTGGGTGAAACAAAGAGGGGTAGGTGGGCAGGGGGGGGCTGGGGGAATAGTGGAGAGGGATGGAGTACATGAGAGGGGGGAGGAGTTGTAGGGTAATGGGGAGTAAGAAGGGGAAGAGGGGGAAGGATAGGGCTAGTAAGGGTGGAAGGAGGGAGGGGGAAGGGGAGGGAGAGGGGGAAAGAGGGGAGGGGAGGGATAGAGGGGGGAAGAAGGGAGGGGAGGGGAGGGATAGAAGGGGGAGAGGGGAGGGGAGGGATAGAGGGGGGGAGGAAGAGGAGGGAAAGTCCTTGGACGGCGTGTCCCTAATGAGTTTCGGAGGCCTCCACACGGAGGGGAATGAAAGCCCGGAAGAAACTCGTAGTGAGTTACTTATTTTTCTGGAGGCGGGTCCCACTGGAAAATGACTTCTCCATTAGCGAAAGTCCTTTACGTTCTTACACGCAAATTCTCAGGAGGGATTCAGCCATCTCTCTCAGTTTGGAAGTATCTGCTCCGAACAGAAGCTTGTGGAAGGGAAAATTGGAAAGTGGAGTGTGAGAGGGGGAGGGATGCGAGGGTGGGTGGTCCGGGACGTGCAGAGGGAGTGGAGGGGCGGGCGGTCCGGGGAAAGGGGAAGAGTGGGGGTAATGGGCGAGGGGAAGAAGGCAGTCGTAGGTCACGGCTGTTTTTTTTCACACAAGAACAGGATTTGAAGGAGAAGAAAGAGGGAAGAAAATGGTATCGTGTTGAGGGGAAATGCACTATACATTATCAGTCACAGATATCTTGAATCACGTTTACAATAACGGTGATATAAAATCCTCCTGCCAAAAGGGATGACAGAGCTTTTGAATGAAGAGCCAAGAATGATCATAGCCTCAATAATGGCACTCTCTTGACACCCGCCCTATCCTGCAACTTACCTCCCGCCGCAATAACCTTCAACCTTGCACTTGCACCTGTTGCGACGTCTTTCTACAAATTAAAGCCGGAGAAAGAACTGTTAGAACAGTGGATTTCATCAATGCTGTGATTGGTTCTTGGAATATTCTGCACAGATGGCTTTCTGTGAGAAGCTCCTGTCACTCTCCAACAGCCACGTCCAAATAGATTTCCTTTTCTTTATCTCCGACTGATAACGTTTTTTTTCGTCTTCTATCTGTTCTCTTTGTTTAGTTCGCGTATTTTACT
>NC_051415.1:24349120-24349251 GCF_015228065.2 Penaeus monodon
AGCATCCCCTTCCTTCACAACACCTCGGGACTCCAGCGCTGGCGTAATGCCCTCTCTCCGTGGCAGTAGCTTCTGCAGCAATTTACTAAGTATACATGTGTCCGGGGTCTCTGAGGACGTTCATCAGTCGG
>NC_051415.1:24349880-24350279 GCF_015228065.2 Penaeus monodon
GAGCTTTGAGAAGCCATCAGCAAATGGCTTATCCGGTCATGTTGAGGCGGGTCTCCCATGTGGGGCAGGTCCGTGGCTCTTGCCCACCTACGCACGCGCGCGCACGCACACACAGCCAAGGGTGCACCAATAGGAAATGCAGGAGGGAAAGTTGCACTTTTATTCGCACACTTTAGGTATCTTTGTACGAATTTTACACATAGGTATGCAAATAAAATAATGTAAACGCGTGATTCAAAAACAGAGACATATTTGGATCATCACAATATCATTAAGTAGAGAAAATTGGTTTCATGTTATTATTTCTGATCTTGTTTTGTTCTCTCTGTTTCTCGTTGTTTTTTTAAATATAAATATCTTTCCAGCATGCGTGTAATGAACAATCAAAATGGACCAGTC
>NC_051415.1:24350319-24350566 GCF_015228065.2 Penaeus monodon
GAGATGGTAATAAGTGTCATCTCCCTGTCTTAAAAATGTTTACTATCCGTCTTCCTCTCCCTCTGTTAATTATTCTTCTTGTTATTGGTATGTAGGGATGTGTGATTTTTTTAAGAAAGGTGAAAAGGCTTAGGTATCCATGCTAATAATTTTCCCCTTTGCTTCTTCGTAACATTTAAAGTGCAGACGTGTGCGAATTAATAATATACTACTTCACTTTGTACATCTTTTTGTAGGATGCCAAGGG
>NC_051415.1:24351091-24351246 GCF_015228065.2 Penaeus monodon
GACAGCTCTGGCCGTGACAAACTTATTGCATCAAATTGAGTAAACACAGAACAATAGAAGAAGGATAAAAGTTTATAATAGGCTTTCCTCCGAACGGATCTCATAAGTTAAATGGATTGCGCCGCTCGCCTGCCACTAAGTTGGGCCCGGTTTCC
>NC_051415.1:24351612-24351777 GCF_015228065.2 Penaeus monodon
TGAAGAAAGGAAGGGAGGGAGAGGAAAAGAGATTGTGAAGGGAAAAGAAGAAGGGAAAAAGAGAAAGAGTGAGAAAGTTGAATGGGGGTAGAGAAATGAGAAAGACGGGAGAGAGGGAGAAAGAGAAAGAGTGAGAGGGGTGAAAGAGGAGAGAAAAAGATCCAG
>NC_051415.1:24351910-24352141 GCF_015228065.2 Penaeus monodon
GGAAAAAGAAAAGAGGGTAAGGTGAAGGTGAAAAGAGACCTGACAATAAAAGAACAAACGGGAAAAGGAACAAAAAAGGAAGTGAAGGAATGAGAGAGAAAACTGGCAAGAAACTGATGTGGACAGAGACCACAGAGGGGAAGAGGGGAAAAGAGAAAAAAAAAAGATAATAGGTAACCACTTACTGAAATGATAGTCAAATGAAGCGTAATCTAGAATGGAAGGGAAGAT
>NC_051415.1:24352864-24353340 GCF_015228065.2 Penaeus monodon
CGATCATTGTCGTCCAGAAAATGTCAAAAGAATGACAATTATGTCATTTTTTAGAAAAATATCTCTTGTGTCAGGAGACTTATTTTCGCATAAACGTTCCTGCTGTTTTGCAGATTTGAACGTTTCTTTCATAGCCCTTCATTATTCAGTAGACCACGTAAACAAGCCAAAATTGAGTACAAAAAAAAGCCAAAATTGAATAAAAAAGAAGAAGAAAAAAACTTGTTCTTGAGAGTTAGTCCAATCTGACATAGAAGCTTTCATTTGAAGGAAAGGTATGGAAGAATTTCGACACTCTTTTTTTTCGATCTCGAGCCTTGTGAGCCTTCATCTTCGGAGTATGTCAAGCCGACCAGCGTCTCGGAGATATACCGAAGACGTCGTTTCAATATTCACACTTGGGGTTTTCGTATGCTCTCGGTGCCCTGATGCCATCAATCTATTTATCTAGTTGGTGGTCGTTATTTGTCTATCCC
>NC_051415.1:24354080-24354379 GCF_015228065.2 Penaeus monodon
GCTTTTGACAGCAGAAGAAAAGATTTGCAAAGCCATCGTTTTTGGGC
Source organism: Penaeus monodon (assembly GCF_015228065.2). NCBI lineage: Eukaryota > Metazoa > Arthropoda > Malacostraca > Decapoda > Penaeidae > Penaeus > Penaeus monodon. Next base: position 24,354,128 of record NC_051415.1, read on the forward strand.
CGTTTTTTCAATTGACCAGCTTTTATATGCGGAATCTCATAAAACAAAGGATCCCAATCCATTTTTTTAGATTATTCTTTCCTTGAACTGTAACTTACATACATTCTTCAGAAAAGAAAACAGATAATGACAGTATGACTCCTGATCTACCGGTCTTGTCGTTTCTCTAGTATCTAAGCATGTCGATTTCAGATGGCAAGAAACACAGACAGCGTATATCTACAAGGGTATTTCGTTGGAGATATAACTGCA
>NC_051415.1:24354403-24354467 GCF_015228065.2 Penaeus monodon
AAGTAACAACTTTTATTTTGTTGCATATATAATTTGTATTTTAAATATATACAGTGTTTGCGAC
>NC_051415.1:24356160-24356613 GCF_015228065.2 Penaeus monodon
TTTTCTTCATATCTACCCCCCTTTAACCCATTCCAGCCCCTCCCTCCTCTCAGCTCACACCTTTTTTTAATTAAGAAAAATCAATGATTAAGCCTCCCAATAACGTTCCATACAGGTAGGTGTTATTTGATTCGATCCCCCCTTGATTATACAGTTTATTGCGTCCTTCAATGATACTCTAGGGAGACCTGGGTAACACAAATAAGCGGCAGTGTGTGTTAACTTTCATTCTCTCTTTCATTTGCTTCGTAAAACAATTTTCGTGTCGGTTTTTTTTTTCATAACTTTGTTAATTAATTTTCGGATTTTGTCATCAGTGTTGTAGTTATTTTTGATGATATTTCTTCCTTCTTGTGTGATAATGAATATTCAAGGTCGGAACTCTCAGTCATCTGGCACCTTAATTGTTTTTTTTTTTAATTTCTTACTCTGGTCTTCAGATGTATTTCGATT
>NC_051415.1:24356736-24356993 GCF_015228065.2 Penaeus monodon
TGCAATTACAAAAGGCCTTTATGAAGTAAAAGACGAAATAATGAGACCTAATTAGCAACGTCAATCCATTTATTTTTCGGTGTTGAGACCGGAAGTGAAACATAATTGCTAGCCAATATACACACTAGCTGACAAGGAGAAAAACCAAGCTAAATGCTACTGCACTAGGGCATCTATTTTCCTATTAGTGACGGCATGATTATCTATATTAATAATGATGATATGCATGTATGTGCGTATGTAACTAATAAAGTATT
>NC_051415.1:24357130-24357326 GCF_015228065.2 Penaeus monodon
GAAAAGAAGAAAAACATTGTGAAAAATATTGATAACTCTAGTAGTATCAGTCGTTATTGTAGTAGTAATCATAATGATTAAAAATCAAAATACAGATTTACAACGTTAAAATCAACAAGATAGAAAGGATTTTTTTAATATACCATATACCCAGAAAGATCTATTTCTTCTTTTGTTTGCGATTATTAAATATCAC
>NC_051415.1:24357722-24359828 GCF_015228065.2 Penaeus monodon
GCCTTTTCGTCCCTCAGCCGGCCATTGTTTCACATCCGCATTTGTGTAATGTATAATTCTTATGAGTGTGCCTATGCAGTAGCCTACCCATCGGACTGTCTATTATGTAATCATAGTGAAGCGCTCAGTGTGCGTACTCGTGCATTTCTTTAATGTATCTTCACGTAAACGTATTTGAATATATTCGTATAATACTCACTACAGTTAATTCTTATTATTCTTGTAAGATATTTACTACTGCGTTTATCACCTCCATCTATCTACCTGCTTAAAACCAAGCAAGACCATCAGTTTAGAGAAGGGATTAACGATAGACGCAAGGGAAGCACCCGATCCGACCCGATCTCGCAGATAAGGGATCAAGCCGGAACAGTTAATCTTCGTCGCTCGGTTTTATTTCGCAGGTGTTCAACCCGACGGAGCTAATTGGGATCTGAGACACACACCAGTTCGCAGCATTTAAACACGAGTCGCCGACGGGATGGCAGCGAAGACAAAAATCCCCGAGTGATTTATTCTAAAACGCTTGCCAAATATCTAGCCATCTCCTCTCCCCTCTTAATTAATTTAGAAGAGGTACACTTGTTAATTAACGATTTCCGTGCAGCATTTGCTCTTCCACTCGGCTGAGCATGAAATTAGCAATAAAGCTTAATTAAAAACAAACAAAGTCGTTTGTCCGTGACGTCGAGGCATTCTAATGACGGGAAGACCTCTCTTGCAAGGGCGCTGGGTCTCGAGGCGGCGGGCGGGCGGGTCGACGCTTCGTGCCAGGTTGAATGAGAGGTCAGAGTGGATTCGAGGTCAAGGCGGTTGGCTGGTTGTGTAGAATAAGGTAAAGGCGCTGTCGAGGTCGACCTTAGCGACTGTGTCGAATGAGAGGTCAAAGTGTATTCCGGTCCGAGATAGGTACCTGCTTCGACGCTCTGAGCTGGGTCGAATAAGGGGTTAAAGTGGATTCGACGTCGAAACGGGGTGTTAGTTAACTGGCTAGACCCTAGGTGCTCTCGAATGAGAGGTCAAAGTGCATTCAAATAGTAACGGGTGGGTGCTGTGACAAAAAGAGGTCATAATGGAATCAAAGTTTTTTTTTCTCTCTACGAGATTGCTCTGAAATATCATGGAAGAGTGTTGCTATTTATCGAATATTGATAATGAAGTTCCATGTTTATAACGTCACAAGGAAATTAAGACAATGTAACGTCAAAAGTATTCAGAATGGAATACCTATGTGTCAAGAATGTGTGCAATGAAGACACAATCAGCTAGAAGGACAGATATATATAACCTCAAACATTAAAAACAGAAGATAAAAAGGCCTCCCGAAGCCTTTATCTCGTAAAGAAAGAGAGGAAACAAGAAAAAAAAAACGCAAAACACGAGAGAAGAGGAGATGAGAGCTCATTTTATCACCTCCAAGCTTCAGACAGGATGCACTTCACTCAAGCGAGTCCCAAGACAGATGAGGGCTTTGAGCTCCGTCTCAGAATTCGCGATGGAATAGCGGGCTTTGTTCTTCAGGGGGATTTTTAAGCCCGGATGGAGCAGCTACGTAGCCCTCGGGTCGATACTGAGGATGGAGGGGAGGGTGGAGGGGGAGGAAGAAGAGGAGGGGGGAAGGGGGAGGAAGAGGGGGGAGGGGGGAGGAGAAAAAAGAGGAAGGGGGAAGGGGAAGGAAGAGGGGGAGGGGGAAAGAGGAAGAAGAGGAGGAGGGAAGGGGGAGGAAGAGAGGGAAGGAGGAGAGGAAGGGGGAAGGAAGAAGGGGGGAGGGGAAGGAGGAAGAAGAGGAGGGGGAGAGGGAGGGGGAAGGGGAAAGAGGGGAAGAGGGGAGGGGAAAGAGGGAGAGAGAGGAAGAGGGGAAGAGAGGGGAAGGGGGAGGAAGACGAGGAGTGACAGGAAGAGGAAAGGTGGGGGGGGAAGAGGGGGGGGAGTCACTTATATCAATTAGGCCCAGTTGGTCGTTGTTGTGATTAAATTTTACATGCGTCTTCACACTGCCAAGGGAACAAGAGAAAATGATAAGATAATGCTGAAAAAATACGAGATAGAAAGGCTTAAACAAGTGATGATGACCAACTTATGAATAACAAATGAAAAGGAGAGTAA
>NC_051415.1:24359854-24359939 GCF_015228065.2 Penaeus monodon
AAGTCTGCTGTACATTTGGACTTTTAAGGACATCATATACTTCTTCAAAGTTTGTTTCTAGGCGGTGGAGGTAGTTTTTATGATA
>NC_051415.1:24360226-24360605 GCF_015228065.2 Penaeus monodon
TGGATGACAACTAACCTCGCCCCTCCTTCTTTCTCCACCCTCTCCCCTCATTCGCCTTCCCCCTTCACCATCTTCCCTCCTTCACTCCATCACCCCCCTTTCACCCCCCCCTTTCACCCCCTCACCTCCTTTACCCCCTCCCCCACGTCAGAATCGCCTCTCATCAGCTCATTAAAAACTTTGCTGCGAGCTAGAAATTTGGGTATTTTTAACAGCAACTCATAAAAGCACTTCCTGTCACAATAATGAAACAACGCACCACCAAGGGGGAAACTTCGCTAAACCCGTGTAATGATTTGCTCGAAAAGTTGAGGCGACTGAAGCTCAGACGTGAATCTCTCTGACAGTCTCTATCCATTCCTCTCATCCTTTATATGCG
>NC_051415.1:24360768-24361103 GCF_015228065.2 Penaeus monodon
GTCGAAGAATTAATTTCTCGCATCTACCACCCTCTCTCCTTATTAACTCTTCCTTTTATACTTCCATATCCTCGACTTGTCCTTTATATCCCTTCATATAGCTTGTTTGTTATTTTTTCCTCTTTCCCATTTCTCCTTCATTCTTTTCTATTCCCTATTCTACTATAGCCTTTAACTTCTCTTCTTCCTTATATTCATTCCGTATTCTTTTCCTTTCACTGTCCCCTTAGCCTGTCTCCCTGTTCTTCTTTCTTATATTCTTTTCCTCCCCTTTCTTTTCCGCCGTCTACTATTCTTCATTTTGCCTCTTCCCTTTTTCTGGCTTCATCTAATTA
>NC_051415.1:24361135-24361398 GCF_015228065.2 Penaeus monodon
ATTCTTTTCATTCTTTCGTGTTTCCCTATTCTATTTTCAGGGCATAACACCTTGCTTTTGCAATTCGCGTTTAATTTCTCTTTCCTCGTAAATGCCTTTCTCCTTGTCGCTTCTCTCTCTTTCTTTTTCTCTTCCCCTTTTTGAATTACTTGATTACACCTTTCTTCATATTCTTTTCTTTCGCTGTTCATATTTATACTTCCCTCTTCTGTTATTCACTTCTATTGTCATTCCTCGTCAGTATTTTTCTAATTTCCCCAAAT
>NC_051415.1:24361561-24362204 GCF_015228065.2 Penaeus monodon
TTATCTCCCTCTTACACACGTACATATACAAACTGACACATAATCATCACAGAAGAAAATAGTACAAGCAATATTTCATCAACATCATTAAAATCACCATCACCATCAACGCAATCATAGCCTTCCCTTGCAAAATCACTATCAAACGTGCCTCCTATCATGATCATTATAATCATCATCGTAAAACCTATTTATCACCACTCCTATCAATAGTGCCAACGCCACGGGCCATTACTGCCTCCCCAGCGCAGGAAAGCAATTACTGAAGAAGATAATGAAAAGATAGGATAATTTACGAGAACTATTATGATCCAACAGGTGTAATAGCATAACAGGTTTTCCCTTTCGCTGTAAAAGTCGTATCAAAGTGCAATGGAGTTGATTGTCACGGGAAGAGCGTAGATCAGGGGAGGAACAACGCTGAAGGGACTGGCGGCTGTGGACTGGCTAAGGTTATCGTGAAAATGAGATTGGAGAGATAGATCAATTCATTATTATTATATATATATATTTTTTAATGTGTGTTTTAAAGAGAGGTATGATTAGATATATAGATATGAATATTCGTCAGTCGACCGTCTCGGGTTGAACATAGATCAGAGAAGGAATGTTGTGAGATAAAGATATAAATTTGATTGTTTAG
>NC_051415.1:24362243-24362491 GCF_015228065.2 Penaeus monodon
ACTTATACAAATCCAATGATAATGGATTAGTTCTCATTGGATTTTTTTTTATAATGGTAGAATGGCTCAGATGAAAATTAATTGAATGGAATTCAAATTATACAAATTAACGATTAAGAAAATATACCAAAAAACAATATTATAATTAGAATCATAGACATAACTACTCATAAATAATTTGTCTTGGGCTTCCAAAAACTTATATCAGAGAAGGAGGTACAATGATTTAAAAGTTTAGTTGAATGAAC
>NC_051415.1:24362543-24363694 GCF_015228065.2 Penaeus monodon
GTACGTATATTCATTAATTAATTGTCACTGGCAGAGCATAAATGAGGGGAAACTTTTCAGAATATTTTGAAATGGACTGATTACAACGGTTACGAAAAGCCATTAAATGTTTGTATTTCTTGTAGATATTTAAAACAAGGAAACGAATAGAAAATAATACATAAAAATATTACGAAACATGGGAATGAATAGCAGAACAAAAGAAATCTACAGAGACGTGACTTATTAAAGATTTATTTAACAATCAAGATATAAAATCGTATACGTAGCATAATGCACAACACATCCGCAAGCAGTCAATAGCCGATGAGATATAACATACCATCTCAAATGCATTTAAATGGAAATAGGTTCGTCAAGATAAGATAGTAAGAAGGAAATCTTACAAGGTCTTCTATTTTCTCATGCATCATCTCATCACTTTCTTCATGACGGCAATTCCTTCCCTTGACGGTCCTTCCCCCTCCTCCCCCCCCCTCTCAATTAGCCTCTTTTCCTTTCCATCTCTCCCTCCTCCCCTCCCCCTCCCCCTCCCTCTCCCCTCGACCGCCAGAACCGTCTACCTTAGTTTTCTCTCTCTGTTTCTCTCCCCTCTCCCTGTCTCCTCTTCTTCCCCTCTATCCCTGTTTCCCGCTTCATCTGTTTACCACTGTCCCTGTTTCCCCTCTGTCCCTTCTTCTACTCTCCCCTTGTTCCTCTCTACCCTGTTACCCTCTCCCCCTATTCTCTTCTCCTCCCCGTCTCTCCCTTCTTCCTCATTATGCCCTCCTCCCCCTGTTCTCCCCCTTCCCCCCTGTCCCTCTTTCTCTTCCCCCCCCCCTTCCTCCCTGTGTCTCCCTCTCCCCTCTGTTCTCCCCTCTGTTCCCTCCTCCTCCCCGTCTGTCCATCTCCCCTCTGTTCTCCCCCTGTTCCCCTCATCCCCTGCCCCCCTCCCCCCTGTTCCCCTCATCCCCTGCCCCCCCTTCCCCCGACCTCTAACATCACCACCCAATCATTACCTCCGTGTCCAATAGGTGCCGGTGTCCCTTTCAGCCGGCGGAGGAGCCCTAGCCTGCTCCAAACCAATTTCCTTGCCTTATCCGTCACATTAACCGGGCCAAAATACGCCGATATGCTACGTCCGCGGCCGGAGACAGTGGATTTTCCCCCCC
>NC_051415.1:24364311-24364466 GCF_015228065.2 Penaeus monodon
GTCATCTTTCCCGGCTTCGGACGGCGCGTCGGAGAAAATTCCCTAAGTTCTTCGCCGGGTCGCCATTCTCAGGGTGGCAGCGGGCAGCGAGAGAAGCGACCCAGGCTGAAAGACCCGGACTTTATCCCTCAAAATTGGCTTGGAAACCACATGCC
>NC_051415.1:24364580-24364984 GCF_015228065.2 Penaeus monodon
AGGGTGTTGTGACCAGAGGGTGATCATAAGGAGGAAATGCTGATTAAGTAAAGCACAATAGTAGAATTGACAGTTAAATATGATTGATAATTATAGTAATCATATTAAAAGAAAAGCTAAAGAAAAAGAAAATAATGATATCAATAACGATGTTAACAATAAAGTTCACAAAATGATAATACCGGATATGAAAATAATATCATTAAAATATTAATGAAGAAAAAAAAAAACACTGGAAATGACGAAGATAATGACGTGACAATGATAATCATCATACTAATATCACTTGTCATTAGCACCACTAGTATGTACGATATTAGTTATAATGAAGATAATGTTAACAAGAATATTGGTAATGATAATAATAATGAAAACGAGATCGATAATCATGTCAGTGAGATCCA
>NC_051415.1:24365411-24365476 GCF_015228065.2 Penaeus monodon
TAAATTACGTGTATGATCTTCAAGTCCACAAAAACGCAATCCGAGGGACTGGCCTCCACCCTGAG
>NC_051415.1:24365496-24365565 GCF_015228065.2 Penaeus monodon
CCCGCGTCGATATTTTCGACCGAAAGTACTCTATTCCAGCCTCGAGATCTGACGGCTAAAGTCTACGGC
>NC_051415.1:24365665-24365742 GCF_015228065.2 Penaeus monodon
GGGAGGGGATAAAGGGAAAGGAGATAAGGAAGGGCGAATAGGGATGGAGAGGAAAGAGGAGAAGGGGGACGATGGGA
>NC_051415.1:24365905-24366154 GCF_015228065.2 Penaeus monodon
ATGAATGGGGATAAAGGTAAAAAGGAGGAGATGGAAGGCGAGGATGAATTAAAGGAGGAAGTGAGGGAAGGGGAAAGCAGGATACCCAGATGGGTAATGAGGGGAGGAAGGAGAGGCGGGGAAAGCCAAGGGGAACGAGGGAGGGGGAAGGTTGAGGGGAAAAGGGAGGAGAAAGGGAAAACACCACTAGATGGGAGAAGGGATTGGAAAGGGAGGTTAAGGACGAGACTGAATAGCTAAGAGCGAAAG
>NC_051415.1:24366363-24366533 GCF_015228065.2 Penaeus monodon
TACTGTCATTATTGGTGATAACAAAGAGGTGCATACGAATCAGGAATAAACGGAGGACGAAGAGAAAGGATTGGTTATAGGAGGAAGACAAAGGAATTTGAGGAAAATGAGGGGAGCTTGATAAATAAGGCAGGAAATGAGGGAAATGCGAAGCATAGAATAATGGGACG
>NC_051415.1:24366566-24366657 GCF_015228065.2 Penaeus monodon
GTAATGTCTGAGCAATTACGAACCAATAAAAATTAGAAATAGATTAAAAGAGAAAATCAATTGAAGAGATAAAGTTTTCTGATGGAACCAC
>NC_051415.1:24366862-24366990 GCF_015228065.2 Penaeus monodon
GGGAAGAGAGGGGAGAGTAAAGAATAGGAAGAAGGGTAGACGGAGATCGTTAATTGGCTGGCCGCAACTGTGGTGTGAGAAGGACTGGTCGAGTGTGTAATGTTCATCAGTGGCGGAGGGACATACAG
>NC_051415.1:24367467-24367949 GCF_015228065.2 Penaeus monodon
AGAATGAAAGAGTATCAGTGAGGGAAAATGAGGGAGGTTTAGAGGTATGGCCGAGAAAGGGGAGTGAAGAGAAGTGGGGTTAAGGAAAGGGAAGGAGGAAATTGGGAAAGAGGAAAAGGGGGAGTTAAAGATAGATGAAAGGAGGGAGAAAGAAAGGGAGGTGGAGAGAAAGGATGTGAGAAGGGAAGTGCAGGAATGAAGAAGGAAAAAAAAATAGGAAAGAGACGAAAAAATAAAGAGACTGTAAGAAAAGCAGGAAGGGGCGAAGAAGAGAAGGAAAGGGAAAATTCAAAGAGGAGAAAGACTGTAAATAGAAAAAAGGGGGTTAATGGTTGGATGGAGAAAGGGAAGAGGCAAAAGCCCTATAAAGGGGAGGAAGAAAACAGGGAGGGGAGGAGAGGAGCAAAGAGGGGAAATTGATCGGACACAAACGGAGAGTCATGGGAGAGGAAAAGGCAGTGAGGAGGCAGACGGCATAAAAA
>NC_051415.1:24368103-24368457 GCF_015228065.2 Penaeus monodon
AGCTAGATGTATAATCTAATAAAATGCATATATAATCATATAAACCATAATATGGAACATTTTGATGTTTACTTCTTTTTATTCTTCTTCTTTTATATGAATAAGGGAAACGATTAAATACATAAGTGTATATATTAGCACATACACTACAGCAGTTGATACAAAATATGTTGAATTATGTTGCGACTGGATCAGCGAACATTCGTAAACATCTAGTAACATGTACTGTATGTGATTTCCGTTCACGCATATGTAATAATAGAAATGATACTAAACAGACCTCCTCACTATCAACTCTCTCTCCTTGTACGCAATCTTTATTACCAATTTCACGCTCAGAATATCCCTATCGGC
>NC_051415.1:24368529-24368893 GCF_015228065.2 Penaeus monodon
TAATTGTAATTGTATATTATCTCTCGTAAAAGAAGCTCCATTACCTCACATCACAAGAGGGATAAATGATTAGTAAATATACAGGGGATTAGGACCTTCTCTCTCTTGCACCTCACGTACTTCTGTCTCGTTAAGGAGCCTAATTATAACAGATAAGATGATAAAAAGGGGGGTTGGAAGCGGTAGATAACTTAGGGAAGAAAGGGTAGATAGATGTGACTCATCTATCGTGAGATTCTAATCCGCCGTTTTTCTCTTTGATCTGCGCAATTAAACACCTCTTAATCAGGTTCTTCATAATTGGCCTGTTATCACGTGTATATATTTTATCTTCTGTTTCGTTTCTGGGCGTAATGGGTAGATT
>NC_051415.1:24369013-24369250 GCF_015228065.2 Penaeus monodon
AGTTTACTTTGTTTATGAATGTGTCTATATTAACTGTCCTTATATGCATGTATAGGTCTGGTCGTGTTTAAGTATGCATATGTTTTTTTTTTTTGCTTTTCCATATGTGATTGTGTGTGTTTGTCTGTGTATGTGTGCATATAAATATCGATGACTGCCCCAAATTGAAGTTTTACTATCTCAGCTAAAATGTCATCTCTCAATAACACCTTTATCACGGTAAATATTTCTTTAATC
>NC_051415.1:24370268-24370512 GCF_015228065.2 Penaeus monodon
TGTTTCCGTTCTATCAAGCACACATTTAATAACAGGTCACCAGAGTGTAATCTGGAAAACCCTCCTTCTCTCTATCACTCTTAACACGTTTGAAACATGATGCGGGGATGTTCATCGTGACGTGTTTGCAAAGCCAGATCTACTGGAGCTTCTGGAACGCGATATCATTCTGCCTTCTTGTGATAGTAGTCGGCTTTTTCTTGGCTGTAGAGATTTTTTTCTGTCGTTGATTCATTTCTACAAA
>NC_051415.1:24370990-24371370 GCF_015228065.2 Penaeus monodon
AGGGCTACATTAAGTTAGGATCAGTAGAGTGACTGCTCGCCACTCTGTGTTCTGGCTTACACTTGATGCCTCTGAAATTACAGGAGTTGAGATAACATCGACGCTTCCCTTTGGTTCACAAAATAACGGGGTTTTCCCAAAGTTTTCGCGTCGAGGAGCCAGGCGTTCTGGAGCGGCGCGGGTGAACGAACGGCGGTGGTAACTGGATTGAATTATTATGGTGTTGCAATAATGCTCGTTGCAGTACATACGATCCGCTTCTCTTATCTATAATTAAATCACTTCATTTAGTAAATTGTTCCATTATTTTTGCCGAGGCCATCGTATTCGCAAACGAGACTACGCCATTGTGAAGCCCAAAGCATCGGTCACGCGGGCCG
>NC_051415.1:24371858-24372007 GCF_015228065.2 Penaeus monodon
AGCGAGAATTGAGAAGACACGAAAGGCGGACGAGAATCGAGGGAAATCACGGAGAATGAATAAATTAAAGAGAAAATGAGGGAACTGCAGAATAAAAGAAAAGAAAGAGAAACGATGGTATAAAGAGATAAATAGGAGGGATTCATTAA
>NC_051415.1:24372053-24372184 GCF_015228065.2 Penaeus monodon
AGGGGAAAAAGAATTTAAAGAGAGAATTTTATGCAGATTGTTCACATAAATCAGTGGGAGAAAATGCGCCCCGTCGATGTTGTGAATAAAATAGATTATGAAATATATTATGAATCAAGTATATTAAGAAT
>NC_051415.1:24372227-24372313 GCF_015228065.2 Penaeus monodon
TGTATACAATCTTATTGAAAATGCAATTAGATTAAACTATTTGATATATGCATATTAACATATATTTAGAGCCTGTGGTTTGGATA
>NC_051415.1:24373731-24373884 GCF_015228065.2 Penaeus monodon
TCTCCATCTCCTGTCACTGAGCTTCCCTTCAAGTTTGTTTACTTATTTATTTATCTATTTTTTCATATCTTCGTTTTATACTTCCCTTTTTTTCTCTCTTTCTTATCTTCCTCATTTACTCATCTGCGAAGGTGGAACTAATGCGTTTTTTTA
>NC_051415.1:24373963-24374300 GCF_015228065.2 Penaeus monodon
GGTAAGGGCGAAGCATTACGAACATTTCCTTAGGCCTAATCCCAACGGGCGATGGTTCGCAATATTTCCCCAGCATCTTGTTTATTTCCCGAACATGTGAGTATATATTAGATGCTTTTTCTAATACGTGAGAACCGGAGTGGGGATTTGCCATGCGATGCCCGGGGGGGGGGGGGTTAAGGGAGAGATGGGGGTTAAAAGAGGGTTAAGTTGGGGGGGGGGGAGTTAAGGGAGAGAGGGGGTTAAAAGAGGGTTAAGGGGGAGGGGGGGTTAAAAGAGGGTTAAGGGGAGAAGGGGTTAGGGGTCAGGGAATGGGAGATGGGTGGGGGGGGGGTTC
>NC_051415.1:24375635-24375766 GCF_015228065.2 Penaeus monodon
AATGGGACTTGCCTCGAACTGCGAGGGTAATTGAGGATATGTATGTATGCTAATCTTATTTTGATCGTGGGATTCAGTTTGGCGTTTTATAGTGGCCATGTGTGCGATCAGATTAGTCAATCATGGGAATT
>NC_051415.1:24376201-24376751 GCF_015228065.2 Penaeus monodon
CAATTCATTTCTCACCTCGCTTTGCTTGTCTCGCGGGGTAAGCTAGAAAAAGTCTCGGGTTCCTCCCCGCCCGATCTCAGACCCAACAAGTCTAAACCCGAAGCAATAGTGGAGAACGAAGCAACGTTGCAACTTCAACATGCACAGACAGATCTTGGGGCCTTGCTCGAGGTTGGGGACAGGGGGGTTGGGGGTTATGGATGGGTGGAAAGGAGGGGGACGGGAGGGGGTGGGGTAAAGAGGGGATGGAAAGGAAGGAGAGGGGAGGGGGGGTTAAGAGATATGGAAAAGGGGGAGAAGGGAGGGAGTGGGATAAAGAGGGGGTGGAAAGGAGGAAGGGGAGAGGAGGTGGAGTAGAGAGGGGTGGAAAGGAGGGAGGGGAGAGGGGGTGGAGTGAAGAGGGGGGAGAGGAGGGAGAGGGGAGGGGGAGTATCCAGCCATGGGGGATGCAATTAAACGACTTTTTCCGTTGCGAGGGACTTTGAGTAAAATTCACATGTAATTAAGAAGGAAAATAAACAATATTAATTATGAAAAATGCGTCAGAACT
>NC_051415.1:24377242-24377420 GCF_015228065.2 Penaeus monodon
TTCGATTTTCTGTTTTTATTCTTGTTGATTTTGACGCTATTGTTCCATGCTGTAGATTGATATTACATACCATTAACGTTGTCATCAGCTGCCTCACTATTACCATTCTCGTGATAATAATATGAATGGTATTCATGACGATTACAGTATTACCAGTGGTGAAAACCATATGGGTGAA
>NC_051415.1:24377449-24377536 GCF_015228065.2 Penaeus monodon
CCTAAATAAATCTGCCAATGTAGATTATAACAGTGATGATCATAGTGATACTACTAATCCTACAATAGCTAGCAGTGATATTGGTAA
>NC_051415.1:24379400-24379794 GCF_015228065.2 Penaeus monodon
GCATAACCGCGGTACCGTACTAAAAAATACATTTTTCTTAATCATAAAGAAATTGATATCATTATAGTGTTGAATCTGGACTGTCTTTTGTTTTGGATCATCGAGTGGGCCATAAGCACCATGAATACATTCACGCCATCATAACAGCGACTCTGAATTCAACACTTGTTTTGGTTACCAAGAGGGCCATAGGCACCATTAATGCATTTATATGATCTTAAAAATAAAAACTAGTCAGTTGTGTCTTTGTTTCCGTGAAAGTCACAAGCCCCATTAATAAACTCTTTACAACAGGGAAATTTGGAACCGATTGTTCCTTTAGTTTACCGAGAGAACCACAAGGCATCTTGAGAGTTCTAATTAAGTATCTCGAGACTTCCTCTTGCTAAGACCT
>NC_051415.1:24380123-24380236 GCF_015228065.2 Penaeus monodon
TGACTCTCCTCAAACTCTTCTCATATTCCATCATCTCAACACCTAATTCAACTTGTCCTCGCGCTCTCCTCTCCACGACCCTCCAAGTTCCTTCCTGTGATGGAGCTCGGGGC
>NC_051415.1:24380372-24380506 GCF_015228065.2 Penaeus monodon
ATACTTATATATCTCTTTCTCTTCTCTATTCTTCCCTCTCTGCTTTATTCTCCTTCTCCCATTCTCTCTCTCCTCATATCTTTCTTACCATACTCATGAACGCCCCCACCTTCACTTCATCCTCTCCCTCCCTA
>NC_051415.1:24380771-24380881 GCF_015228065.2 Penaeus monodon
CACGCACTTATCCTCCTTTCCTCTCTCCCCGCTTTTCCTTTCCCTCCCTCTTTCCCTACTTCCCTCTCTCTTTCTCTCTTTATCCCCACGCACATACCCGCATCCCTTTC
>NC_051415.1:24381083-24381313 GCF_015228065.2 Penaeus monodon
CCACACCCTGCGCGAGGCTTCATAACTCCGAGCAAAAGTTCTAACAGACTATGGACTTCATCATGTCTGAGTCGTTGCATATTCAGAGACCGCAACGAGAGTTAAACGACTGCACGGCCAACTCGCCAGCTGCACTTCCTGAGCCGATCATACCCCGGCGCTCGTAATAAAGTTCACGTGCGAGTAACGCAGAATTCAGTCGTATGTTCTTTTCGCGGGTTTTGCGGGCG
>NC_051415.1:24381345-24381470 GCF_015228065.2 Penaeus monodon
GCGGGGGGGGGGGGTTGTCCGTGTGGGTGTGGGCTGTTTTTTTCTGCTGTGGGGGAGAGGAGGATGTCGGTAATGTGCGTGTGCGTGGAGGAAAAGGATAAGGGGGGAGAAAGAGAAAGGGGGAA
>NC_051415.1:24381574-24382100 GCF_015228065.2 Penaeus monodon
GGAAGGGAAGGGGAGGGAGAATGAGAGTAAAGGATACATGAAAGCGAGAAGCCAGATATCCAAATAAACAGACAATGACAAATTCTTATAGAAAGGAGTAACAAAAGCTACAAAGACGCACAAACAAACAACCCGATAGACAGGAAGTATAGAAACCATCCAATAAAATTTTCGAAACAAATTCCAGAATATGCAAATGATAAAGCATACATCGCACATCACATAAACATGAATGATTAATACCTCCTTTAGCGTTTGAACGAATTTTCTTATCGTAAAAAAGTTGGAGCAGAACAGAAAGAAACGCATATCAATTTGCGTTAATTGATATGTTTTTATCAATTACTTAGATTGACAGATTAAAACGAGGAGAATCAAACTCCAGTGGAATGCTACGTGATATTATTTTTCTTTACGTGGACTGAACACAGCTAATGCCATAATATATTGCAATAGAAAGCGTTTGAAATACAGCGATGAAAATGGTTCACTATATTAGGGAGATGAATTTGTTTGATGGATGAGG
>NC_051415.1:24382429-24382814 GCF_015228065.2 Penaeus monodon
ATAAGGTGTGCAAACAGTAGTATTTCTCACCTTGAATCCCACCATCAAATATAGAAAGTAAAAACAACTCACCCAAAGTAACCAAACAGACATTACCAATCCAATCTCAGCGATTTGTAAGATCCTCTGTATGGATTTTAAGAGTAAGTATACTGAGAAGAAGATACTGAGAATGGAATTAACATGATCCTAGTGCTCAGGAATATCAATGGTGATTCCTTTAAGGATAATCTGGATAAAGCTGTGTGACATGCAACCTGCCCTGTATGTAGACGATTAATTACGAAAGATTCATAAGGGAAAATGACACCATGAATGGTACAGTTATGCTAGAGTTTACTACTTGTACTGCTAGGATTAACGATAATGATGATAGTTGTATGGC
>NC_051415.1:24385183-24385251 GCF_015228065.2 Penaeus monodon
GACGTCTTTCGCTTTTAAATGAAGGTTAAGTATGACTTAAGGCTTGTTTCCTTTCTGAAACTTATCTA
>NC_051415.1:24385350-24385692 GCF_015228065.2 Penaeus monodon
ATGGGGAGAGGAGAGGAGTCACTTGTACTGCGAGAAAAAAACATTCATTTGCAGGTGCAAAATTACCAAAAGGTGACATTGCAACACAGAGAGGGAACTGCATTCCATAGACAGAGTGGATGCAATGCAAATCAAACTATCTAATCTATTAACTAAATAAAATTCCGAAATGTAAGTTGACATTAATGTATCAATGTTAAAGATAACAAACAAATGATGGCAGATTGCACATACGCAACATGCACAGAGTATGATAAGGCTACACGTACATGTTGGCTGTTAAGCTTTCGTTGGTCAAGTTTTGCAATATTGGATTAAAATTTACTCTTTTGTGTGTCTAAA
>NC_051415.1:24385942-24386177 GCF_015228065.2 Penaeus monodon
CTATCACTTTCTCAGAGGAACGATTTGGAAACTTGATAGAAAGAAGATGAAGAGAAAAACAGCTTCCACGTTTCTCCAATACAATTAAGATTGCAACGCTGTGCATTTACTTTTCGGTGTTCAAACTCTCCTTTTTTTGCAGCTTTCTCGGACAGAAATTGATTAATCCCGGATCAGATCGGGTTGCGCATGATCGACATTAGATTAAAAAGAAAAAAAAGGGGGGGAAAGACAA
>NC_051415.1:24386395-24386762 GCF_015228065.2 Penaeus monodon
GCAATTGAATGTTGGCCGAAAAGCGAGAGGTCGGAAGAGAGAGGAGAGAGAAAGTGTTGAAAGTAGACGACGGGTTAGGGGGGGGGGGGAATCTCGCTAATAGATGGTGTAACAATAATAGATTATTATGAAAGAGATTACACAGCAAGTTTTTTTTTTTTTTTATTCTGTATTAACGTAAAGTATTAAGTACCTAATGTTTTCTTACTTGTTCTTGATATTAGTAACGACACTTTTTTTTTTATCTGTTGTTGTTGTGGTTACTCGGTTGTGAACATGAGTGTAATGGTCTGTGTTGAAGGAGCTAGCCATTTCTCTTTTTCCTCTCTAAATCTCTCTTATAGTTCTTCATTTTCTTTTTCCCTGC
>NC_051415.1:24386891-24387078 GCF_015228065.2 Penaeus monodon
ATTCCGTCTCTCTTGCTTAGTCATCTTAATCATGCCTGATACTAAAACATGAACTGACAAAAAATGATACTATTAATAACAGTAGGTCTATAACCTCATCTATAACGCTATTCGTATCATTCATCCATAATTAATATCATCATCAACTTTCAAAATCAACCCGGACAAGGTTGCTCCCAAAGCATAG
>NC_051415.1:24387126-24387764 GCF_015228065.2 Penaeus monodon
ATTAAAATCTCCAGCTATTATTGTCGGCGTAAATAATTGAGTACACCTTCCAAAACCCGGACTGCAGCGATACACAAGACAGAAAAACGAAAAGTTCGGGACAAATACCCCGCGACCGCAAAACACGACCGGTCTGCACATCTCGGCGAAATAGCCTATGACCGGCAGACAGAGAGTTCATTAGTCCCAAATTTCGTTTAGCCGTGATTTTCCCTACGCGACAAGGATAGCGTTATTTTCCAACATCCGACAAGCCACGATTTGTGCAAGGGCCATATTTTGACGTATTACGCCAGAATGACGGGCGTTGCGTTCTCGACTGCCTGAATTTCAGTTCAGTGCAAGACCTAGATTCGGTTCGCATTTTCCTTCTGAAATCAGAGCAGTATCAGAAGGGAAACAGATGACTCATTTTCTGTTGACAATGCAAGTACGGATATATACATGCGCACAGTCACACGCAAGCAAACACACGGATCCACTGTTTGTATGTTTGTTACCATCTCACGCGTATTTCCTCGCGCCTTTATAAGGTATTCCCTGTCGTGACCGAGTTACTTATAAGAAAATCAAGTTAATCAAGACGAGAATTTAAATACCTACCCCTCCTCTGATAGATTTTCTTTCTCCCCTTTTTG
>NC_051415.1:24389234-24389630 GCF_015228065.2 Penaeus monodon
AGGAAAATTAATACCTCCCCTGTGTTAATCAAATGTGTGTAAAGCTACAAATTCAATAAAGAATATTTTGTTTTTGTATCTCTGAAACTATTGCTTACATGATTCCACTTGTTAGTTAATTAGTACTGAACATTCCTTCAATTATAATTTGAATATGAAGCATAATTGATGCATATTTGTGTTTTCCGGTGTTATTTATAAGATCACAATCATCCTCGAGCTCTATCTTTTTTCTTGTTTATCTACTGAGACATAAAAAGAGTTACTGAAAATGAAAACGAGAATGTGTATTGAAATCCTGAGTTATAATCCCGTAGGCTTATCATTTACGTCCGTTTTCTATTTTATGAGTATCATCATAACAGATGTACTCCTGGGAACACTGAACAAATCTCC
>NC_051415.1:24391187-24391484 GCF_015228065.2 Penaeus monodon
GCTGACCAATACTTCTCCATAATTGTCATATGAGGGGGAGAATCACGTGCTAATTTTTGGTAATTGGATTTTGGGCTCATGCATACAGGATCAGAATAGATTCATTCAGTCTTTTTAGAGATATTGGCTGAGGCAATAAGAGACCTCACGAGCAAGGTGGGAAAAATCCCGACAAAATTGGATACAATAATCATGTTACATTATCGGATTTTAATTGCTTTTTTGAGATGACATGAGATTTCTTTTTCCGGGGAGCGGAAACGATAAAAGAAAACGCGATGATAATGTTCAGACAAT
>NC_051415.1:24391833-24392017 GCF_015228065.2 Penaeus monodon
TGTGCTGTAACCAATGTATTTGTTTCTTATACATTTTATGATTATTTCTACTTCTTACAGGCCGTTTTTTCCCTCGAATTTAACAAAAAACGTAAACAAATTGATGATAAGAATAATGATGATAAGCATGCACACAACACATAGATCACTGCACATGACCTTCCTGATCATCATTCAAACTTGG
>NC_051415.1:24393075-24393239 GCF_015228065.2 Penaeus monodon
GCTATTAAAAGGGAGGGCGGCGAGGTGGCATCTGAGGGAGGCACCCGAGGAGAGCCAACCAATTAGCTCCCAGCACTAAATATTTACTCTCAGGCAGACGGACTGAGGGCGGGGCGGACGCTCTGAGTTATCGGTGGGGGTTGGCAAGGGGACGGGGGCATCTC
>NC_051415.1:24393410-24393603 GCF_015228065.2 Penaeus monodon
CTTAGGGCGAATGGTAGGTAGTAACTCACAGGGGGGGGGGGTAATGGGAGGGTTAAGGGGGCGTGTCTTATTGGTTCAGTTCGCTTGTTTATTGCTTGTTGGCTTGATTCGGCTGCGGCAATTATCAAGGTGGTTTGTGGAGAGTGATCAGCGAGAGCGTCTGTTGATTTTTGCCTCCCATTTTTTACACTAG
>NC_051415.1:24394862-24395483 GCF_015228065.2 Penaeus monodon
CTTTTAATACAACATTTTTTGCATGCTGCGGAAATATCGAAGGAGCAATTGTACGAGCTTATACCTATTATCATAAAATATAAATATAGTCATGAGTAATATATCAGCATAATGAATAATAGCGATCTCGACCTAAACATAATAACATATAACATTGTATAATATGTCTATAATTGTGCTGGAGTCACATAAAGCTGCTTCTTGTGAATATGATGGGGTTGGTACGTAAAAACGAGCGTTCGCAAGTCCATTCAAACCGGAGCAGAACTGATACTCTGTGCCGACTGAACATTTGCGAAGCTTATATAACGGTCATCCGAGTAGATATATCATGATGACAAAATAATTTCAGAGCATCTACAAGCTCTAAAGATGCGATGAATACTTTTATAAATAAACATTGTATTGAATCGTGCTGGAGCCAACTAACTGTTCCGTACAATTTGGCAGGCGAAACCGAGAGGAAGAGTCTGGGCTTATTACCAGAAAGACGAGGCTCACGTTGTGGTGAAAATTTGTAGTATTCTTGTAGGATGACTTGGTGAAAAAGGTGTTTATATTGCTCTACCAGGCGAAAAAAAATAAAGGATATGAATTGCGGTAGACAGGGGTAAGGAGAGG
>NC_051415.1:24395821-24395934 GCF_015228065.2 Penaeus monodon
TAAGGAGAGGCAGAGGAGACGAAAAGGATGCCATTGGGTTGTTACCAAAACAGCATAGCAGGAGACGCCACAAAAGAGGAAAAACATGAACGTTAAACCCTCCTGTGTGAACA
>NC_051415.1:24396170-24396264 GCF_015228065.2 Penaeus monodon
ACATGATTTTGTTTGTGCCATATTTACAATATGCCATGAAAGAGAGGGGAAGGGAGAGAGAGCGGATTTAGAGAAAAGGAGAGAAAGAAGGGGG
>NC_051415.1:24396740-24397586 GCF_015228065.2 Penaeus monodon
GATCATGGTCGGAGAAGGAAAAAAAAGATAGAAAACAACTAAGTTGAAAATGAGAAAACTAAAAGGAAGATTTAAGATTACGAACAAAAAAAAAAATCACCCCTTAAAGAAATGACACAAAGGAATGAATGAAAGGAAGAAATATGACATTCCTCGACCTCCTTCTCAGCGAGCTGTGATGGCACCTTCCTTTACTTTTCTCTGTCCTTCCTGACCCTCCCCGTAACGACGAGCGATAAAATGAGAATCAAAAGCCAAAAGCGAAGTTAGTGCGGAATGCGTAAAATACGAAATAAAAGTATAAATTGAACATCGGGCAGGCCAGCCAAGATTTAGCCAGTTCCTGCGGGACATGTAAAGTCAATTACGATTTTATGGAGGACAAACAGAAGCGATATTGCGTCTCGTGGTGGTCTGTGGTGGCCTGCTCTCTGGTTGTGCCGGCCACCTTGGAGTTGTGGTGTCCCCCCCCTCCGTGGCTGTGGTGTCCACCCCTTTTGTTATGGTGTATGGTTATGGTGTGGTTTAAAGTCCCGCAGGTGTCTCACTGTCTCGTGATGGTGAAGTGATATGGTTAATGTAGTTTTTGTGTCGTTCAGTTGGGTTGAAGATTATCCCTTTGGTAGTTTATCGATTTCTTTGCAAGTATAGTGTTATGATGTCTTTTTTTTCAAGGATTCATGGTGTTTGTCTGTGCAGGTATGATGTCCGCTGGTAGTTGATGGCACCAGACGCCCTCTCTGACCGGGGATTCCCTAGTCCATCCCCAAAAGCCGCGCCTCCTGGGTATAAGGGGGGATGTGGCTGTGGTTTCCTGTGATTGATGGCTACTTCAATCCCTCTCCC
>NC_051415.1:24397730-24398325 GCF_015228065.2 Penaeus monodon
TTGCTTCCGTTCCTCTTGAGACAGAGATTTATAAACATCCTCTGGTTAAAGAAAATGGGAATAACGGAGCATCGCTTAATGGAGTATCAAAGTTCGAACGGAGATATGCCCTTCTCTCTCTACACACCAGTTCTGCCACCCTTTTCCCATTCACCCTCTTTCCCCTTTCCCTCTCCTCCTCTTCCTTTCTTCCCCTTTCATCTTCTCCAATTCTTCTTTTCCCCTCTCCCTCTCTTCCTCTTCTTTTCCCTTCTTGTCATCTTTCCCTCTCTCCTTCTCCTCCTCTCCTCCTCTCTTCCTCCTCTTTTTCCCCTCTTCCCCTCTTCCCCTCCCGCCCCGCCTCTATCCCGGGTGCGCCATCTTGCTCGCTGTCAAACTCTTTCCATAAAGCTTCTCTCGGATTCCCTACAGCTGGGAGATGGTTTCGAGAGAGGGTGAGAGCTTGTAACCACGTGCAGTATTATGAAAAGCTGATTGAAGAAGATGCGAAATATATCTTGTTTTTTTTTTTTGAAGGTATGTGGGTAGCCTGGATTCGAATCT
Organism: Penaeus monodon; assembly: GCF_015228065.2. Taxonomy (NCBI): domain Eukaryota; kingdom Metazoa; phylum Arthropoda; class Malacostraca; order Decapoda; family Penaeidae; genus Penaeus; species Penaeus monodon. The sequence continues at coordinate 24,398,274 of NC_051415.1, forward strand.
TTCGGTCTTTGTCTTTAACTCTTTTGTTTTTTCTTTTCTTTCTCTCTTTAAT
>NC_051415.1:24398440-24398611 GCF_015228065.2 Penaeus monodon
TGCTTCATCACCGCCTTCTCTCTCCTCAGATTTTTTTACTTCCTTCGATGGAATCTCCACTCACCCCCCGCCTCCCTATATAATATTTTCATCAAAGTTTGGAAAGTTATTTAGGATCGTTCGAACCTTTATCAAGGGGGCACAATTAACTTATGCATGTGATACCATTCC
>NC_051415.1:24398923-24399015 GCF_015228065.2 Penaeus monodon
TTATATCTTTATTATAAAGAAATTCCCATGAAACAGTCAAGATAGAAGTATTATCATCACCACCAAACTTGGGTGCCTGGGATAATGACACA
>NC_051415.1:24399354-24399571 GCF_015228065.2 Penaeus monodon
TTTGTGCACCCCTGGTCAACCAAGAACTCCTCCCTTGTCTCGACCCTCAGAAACTAGTAAAATCTTTTTCGTCTTCTTGAGGACCTGTCAGTATCTCCGCCATCTTGATTCGTAAAGGGAAGTTAGAACCCTGATGCTGAATCACTGGTTTATGATTACAGTCATACTTTATCGAGTTTTCCATATCTATTAGATTCTGGAATAAGACACTCAGTTT
>NC_051415.1:24399748-24399889 GCF_015228065.2 Penaeus monodon
CTTCGGTTTACAATATACCAAGCATATGATCGCATATGACTACGAATCACACATTTCACAGCCAACACGCCAACGCATTCTTAAGAGCAACAAAATGTTAACATATAACCACACGCAACTCCACCTGCCATTATCAATTTG
>NC_051415.1:24399949-24400336 GCF_015228065.2 Penaeus monodon
CGAGGCTCACGGAGAGAGCAAACAATGATCCATCAACCCACTAACCCCCCCATCCCCCTCACCGCCCTCCCTCCCCCTCACCGACCCACCCCCCATCCCACACACTTCCCCCTCACCCCCTCAGCCCCTCACCCCCTCACCGCCCTCCCTCCCCCTCACCGACCCACCCCCTATCCCACACACTTCCCCCTCACCCCCTCACCTCCCTCACCCCCAAAAAAGTAAAAAGATCCTCCCTCGCTCTATAATGTGGTTTAAGTAAGGAACAATACTGGCGGAAATGAGCGGAGATGCGACGGAGATTGGTAATAAAACAAGGTAATTGAGCCAACGGAGCCAAACACCATTACGAAGGACACGGAACGCTCATTACCCAGGCCCTCGTGC
>NC_051415.1:24401378-24401728 GCF_015228065.2 Penaeus monodon
TGCTAGGGAGGGTCAACAAAGTCCCGCGTTCGGAAGAAGGGGTTAGAAGCAATTATGATGATGCAGGAACAGTGGACGGCGAAGGAGCGAAAGTTTAATGAACAAAGACCGCCGGGCGACAGATCCTTGGGTGGGAGGACGCAGATGGGGAAATGAAGAGGAGAATGAAAGGGAGAGGAACAAAGACGAAAGCTGAAGAGTTAAGAAAAGAAAGTGATGATGAAGGTAAGGAGGAAGGGTCGGAAAGAGTGCGGTGAGAACGTACCAGGAATTTCGGCCAGAAATGCGATGTGGAATAACCAATTATGGCGGATTACGACGAAAATCATATTAAGAGACAAACCACTGCG
>NC_051415.1:24402104-24402305 GCF_015228065.2 Penaeus monodon
TCTGGCTCACGTTTTAGGGCAATGAATTATAGTTCACATTACAACTAAGCACTTCTAGAATATTATATGGCTACACACGTATGTCAAACTCGTATTGAAATTATAAGACCCTGGAAGGAATTAACTGCCAAAACTAATATGAGGCATATTTCAGACTTCTGAAAAACTGTATTTATTCAAGTTCACTACTACTACTACCAC
>NC_051415.1:24402432-24402702 GCF_015228065.2 Penaeus monodon
GAGTTTCCAAAATGATCACTTTCACCACCGCCATAATAGCCACCATTGCTGTTGCTGCTTATCTACTATCATTATCAGAACCCATTATTCTTATCACTGTCCCCCGTTAATACAAACACGCTGTCCACCTGAGTCATACATATTCACTAGTCTATCAAAGCATTTCTCTTCGTGGAGACAGAAATATTACTTAATAACGGTGGGGTTTAATGGAGAGTCTGTAGCACATGTGGCCCCAACTAGCCTTTGTAAATTTCGTTGTTTCCTCTC
>NC_051415.1:24402745-24402814 GCF_015228065.2 Penaeus monodon
AATTACTGTTTGCGGTCATCTACACAAAATGGTGGGGGGAGGGACATTTTTCCTTTTCCTTTTTTCATT
>NC_051415.1:24404225-24404455 GCF_015228065.2 Penaeus monodon
ATTTTTGTCACTCTCCTTCTCACCTCAGTCATGAAGCGAAAGTCTGATAAACCAGAGGAATAAAAAAGAAAAGAAAAAATTGTGTGTGTGTGGGGGGGGAGGGCTCCATTCTCGGGGGAAATTGCAATTTTGAGAACCAAAAATGGAATTTGATTATCAGATTTATTTGTCAACTGCTTGATGAAATCTACGATATATGTTTATAGACATTATTTCCAGCACGAGAGTTC
>NC_051415.1:24405458-24405679 GCF_015228065.2 Penaeus monodon
AGAGTATGATATGTCACATGGACGCGAACGCCCCCCTATGCATAAGAATGCATCTATGTATGTACACAAATACGCGGAATGTAACATTACTCAAGTTAACAAATTGGTAATACACAAGATCAGTTAAGCATGAAATTAAAATTGAAACCGTCATCAAGCAGCAAGATTTCAATTCCACACAGCAATGACTGCGATTTGTATTACCAATTCAACCCTTGTGC
>NC_051415.1:24406476-24407899 GCF_015228065.2 Penaeus monodon
CTGCATATGGCATTTCCTGCGCAGCAATATTGGCATGAACACTGAAGCAAAACTGCCTATTAGTAAAGGGTTTAAAAAAAAGGGACATTGCCAGGAAGAACACTAATATTCGATAATGAGAAAATTCCTTCCAGAAACAGATTATTTAGAGAGTATAATTTCTTCAAGTTAATTTACTTTCCTCTATTGTTATTTAAGACTAATGTAAGAGATTAGCCTAACCTAATCTGTAGTATATTAATGCTGAAAATTATAACCGGCATGATTGCACAAATGCCATGCGCAAATGTATGTAGTTAATTGAAGCATAATGGTTTATCAAAGAGTACTATACATCATAGCAAATTTAGTTTCATATATATTTTGGAAGACGCTTTTGTAAAAAGAACAATATTTTTGTATGTATACGGAACCTATTTTTTTCAGAATACCGAGTATATTGATATAATGAATACGGACTTGTAGATCAGGTAAGTATCTGATGTTTCAATTTAAGTACAGTAACTGAATTAAATTATTTAAAAAATGCAGTACGTAAGAGCACTAACATTTAAATATTTATTTTATTAATAGAGATTTGTTTCTAGGAAGGGAAATGAGTTTTTCACATACACAAAAAAGAAGAAATATCCAGAAGGCAAACGTACATGAACATATAAATTGACACAGGGAATAGAAATGCAAACAAAATATAAAAATTAGTATCTCGTGTTGCGCGCATTTGTTAAATCCAAATTTTTTTTCGCACAGCGACATATGTAAAAAAGTGACCTGATGCTGTAGACCCAGAAGATAATAATCTCTACTGGAAACGAAAAGAGATCGAAAAGTGAAATAGGTCATTGTTTCTACTCAAGCAGAACTCACGCTTTGTTGTTTCCATCTGCCATTGTTGTTTTAAGCTTTGGAATTATGACTATGATATTTCTCTTTCTAAGGCAAAGACGAAAACGCCGATTAATTCTTAAATAATTCGTTATCTCTGAAAACCAAATGTAAAGCATGTATACATTAGTGCATATAATAATATAAAAATGACTAGATTATAATATATGGTAATTTCATGTCAATTCCATTCAAAACAGCCACACTAAGATTTAATTTAATTTTTTTTTACATGTTGCCGTAATACTGTGGTTAAGTTCAAAAGTCCCATTCTCTGATTATCTGATAGACTGTGAGTATATATAGATATCACCATGTTGTATTTTCAGTAACAAATACTGTTATCATTGCTCATATCAACCGCTTGCTTCGATGAAGCTATGCCCCTTCTTTGTTTTGATTCTACAGTAAGCAAATGGGAGACATTTTCAATAGCAGTTATAGTTGTGGATGAAACTGATTAAGCAAATTCCATTCATTTCCTTTTTGACTTATTTTCAGACTATATACAAATACACAGTCACACACGTGTGTGTGT
>NC_051415.1:24408072-24408739 GCF_015228065.2 Penaeus monodon
GAGTGTATGTGTATTATGTATAAAATGCATATAGCTTCAACTCTGATTATCTCTGGTCTTCGTATGCGTCTTATTGCCTCCTAATACCCACAAGAACGCCCGAGCGATCAATATGCGGCCCTGGACACCCTTGCACCGTATCATGGGTCACGCTCATGCCTGCCAACAGAGAAGCGCTTGATGATCTCCCCTTCGATTGAATTAGCTCTTCGGATGTACAGACTCCATTCCTTCCATCGAAAGGTTGATCAACCATAGCTACGAAAAAGCTGGTTATATTTCAACCGTCAAGTCAGGTGGCGCAAGCAGGGAGAAGGCGCCGTCCGCTGGATTTGAAAGTGTTGGTACCCCTGCGAGCAATGATGGCATGGACTTCTGCAAAGTTTGATAGACTTCTGTCTAACGCTATGAATAATGAAAAACCCAAGCCTACCGTTATACCTGGATTTGTAGGCTCTGGAGGGGAGAACCGGTCGTTTTCGTTGTTGTCGCTATTCTGGCCTGAAGCATAGCGGTGTGTCTGAGGTACGTAGACGTATGGGCGCGTTTCCAGGGCTGTGTTTATGCTTGGAAGCTCGAGAACTGCGCTGGTCTGATGTAAAGGGATTTTCAATCTATGTAGAGAGATAAAGTAGGGAAAGTATGCACAGGTGCTTCCATATAGAGT
>NC_051415.1:24409432-24409527 GCF_015228065.2 Penaeus monodon
CATTTATTATTTACACGACTATCCGAGGGTTAAGGAGGAAGGTAGGAGGAGAGGGGAATAAAGGGGGATGAAGGATGGGATGGGAATAGGGGGTT
>NC_051415.1:24409719-24409791 GCF_015228065.2 Penaeus monodon
GGAAATGCATGGGGGCAGATGTAGGACTTAAATTGAGAGGGCAGGAGTGAATTTGAGGAAGATTTGGGAGTG
>NC_051415.1:24411086-24411700 GCF_015228065.2 Penaeus monodon
CATCGGCCCAGATTAGAGTTCTTGCCTATTGACCAATATGCACATGAGCGAGAGGGGATACGGATAGGGGTCTAAAGGGGGAGGGGGGGAAGGGCGAGGGGAAAAAGAGTCAAATAAAACAAAGGAAAAACGTTTCCCCCAGAAGTCATCAGCGGAAGCACTACCCGTGAGATTTCTGGCATTTAGTTCTCTACCATTGATTAAAAGTGATGAAACCTTTTAAATTAAAATTCCTTCCGCTTTTTTTCTGCTTTCTTTTTTTCTCTTTCTTTTCTTTTGTCATTCCCCTTTCATATTTGGTCAAGGCCTTCACTAAGTAAGAGTAATTAAACGTAATTATTGCAAGGATGGTGCTCAAGTCCGCAAGAATTTTACGAACGTCTAAAACGCGTTTAGTGAGAGCCTCGCGCGCAGAGTGGGCGCTTTGTGCAATGGGAGCATAGCGGCGAGAGATCAGCAAAAGTGAGTCTGTTACGTGGGCGCCGCTGCCTATTGAGGCCAGACTTCCCTTTCGGTCGGACTGAATGTAGTATTCCTCTATCAGGCCATAGGGATCGAACTAATTTCGAATGTTATTATTATCATTACGCATTTACCATACGGATATACTGTAA
>NC_051415.1:24412845-24413056 GCF_015228065.2 Penaeus monodon
TCTCATAATACCAGCTCTTCGCTAAAATATTTCCCTTCAAATACACTTACACGTAAGTGCCGCGTTTTCTTGGTAAAGATCATTTTCTCCTTGTAACTAAAGGTGTCTCCCTTGACAATGGCGAGGAAAATTTCTTGAAATTTTCAATTAACTTTGTGAATCAGGGAGAAGATTACTTAGAGATAGTGGAGAACATTGTATCCACACTCAT
>NC_051415.1:24413344-24413486 GCF_015228065.2 Penaeus monodon
ACCCCCTTTTTTTCTTTATCATATATATATATTTTTTTTTTCATTGCCTTTTCAGTATATTGCATTTTTTCACTCATTAATTCCACTTCCATCTTCTCATATTTTCTTTTTATTCCACTATCCGTCACAATTGCCGTCTTAC
>NC_051415.1:24414228-24414698 GCF_015228065.2 Penaeus monodon
TGCCACGGTTTCCCTTGATTCACCTCCATGATATATTCTTGTCGGCTTTCGCCGTACGTGATAATTGTCCCGTCCTCCATTAATCTATTATGAATTAAAGTTTATTCATTTCGAAAACTAAGCGTTGGCAGGAACTAAGAACTCTCCATCAAGTTGACCTAATCTTCGATCAACTGTGCAAGTTATATATGCACTTATGTAACTTCTTCGAATCGCACCGGAGGAACGAAATTTTTATTGTCTTTCTTTCATGTGTATTCTTGGGGAAAAAAAAAAAATGCTTTATCAACTATTAGTCTGTCCTTTTGTCCATTTCCCGTTACAGAAGCGTGGAACTATGTATGGGACAAGAAAAATGGTATAAGAAAAATGATGTGGTAAGAGGTATTTCGAGTTAATGGCAAATTGACCTTCTATTGTCACCTGCAGTGTAAACAACTGATTGACGACTGTTAATCAGGATGTTTTGA
>NC_051415.1:24416209-24416985 GCF_015228065.2 Penaeus monodon
TTCTGAAGTTGAATACCATCATCATATTAAAGAAATCTTTATATTAAAGGATATATAAAGTTTTTAAAAATCCGAGACGGAATCTAGTAATGAACCTTTTCATAACAGGTCAAAACCAGGTTAGCCTTATCATCATCTATCAAAGTGACTCTACTTTGTTCTCAATTATTTTTAATGTATTTTGATATCTTTTCAGTGAGTTTCAGTTTCGCTACTTATCAAATATACTTAGTAACAGGTAACAGGTTGCATCGCCACAGTCTAATCACCAGACACATTATAAAACAAGACTGTAAAGCAGTTGCATATCACAAGGCAGGACAACTTTAAAATACGTTGCATCACAGTACCTCAGTATTCCATAGAAGAGCACATCCTATTAACCGCGTTGCAAATTAATAACGCTGAGGACGCCACGTATTTTAGCCTGCGAGTCATTACCATGGTCAAAGCGAGTGATACGTCATGTAATCATCACCATGCAAGGGAAATAGACACTGCACATCGCAAGAACTATTTCCTTCTCTTTCCCCACTACCTAAAGACCCCCCACTCCACCTCACCCCCGCCCTCCGTAAGCAACAGAGCAACGAAGAGCTGAGTAAATAAGACAAAGAAAACGGAATTAAACAGATGACATGGCTACCAGATGTCCACAAGCAGGTGACATGGGTACCAACTGCCCACCAAGAGAAGGCCAGCTTTTTTTTTAAAGGAAAGGGGAGATGGGAAAGGGAGATGAAGTGGGGAGAAAGGGTAACTGTTAAAGGTGGAGG
>NC_051415.1:24417053-24417371 GCF_015228065.2 Penaeus monodon
GGGATAAGGGAAAAGACGGGGAAAGTATAGGAGGTGGGAGAGATTTGGGGCAGAGAACGGGAAGACGAAGAGACATACGATGGCGAATAAAGTGACAGAAGAATACAGGAAACGATGCGGTGAATAACGGACAGAAATACAAAGTGGAAGAAGAAAAATAGAGGAGGGGGCATCAAAGAGGCTGGGGAAACAAGAAGAACCGGGCGACTCAATTGTATGTAACGGAATGTGAGAGTGCGTGTTTGTGCTTCAGGAAAGGCAAGCAAAGAGAGCGTGAGAAATAAAAAAAAAAGTTTGTGTATGCGCGCGCGCGCGTGC
>NC_051415.1:24417505-24417769 GCF_015228065.2 Penaeus monodon
CACCCGTTCGTATGTGTCTGTGAGCAGAAAACTATGTCCATAGAGAAATACAATCATACAGGCGATTATAAATCCTCCTCACGCCCACATACAACCATGGAAACGCACACTCTAACCACGCGCACACACGCTCTCTACCCACCTACGCACATCTTCACCCTTTTTGCCACCAATACATGCAGCCTCCCATATCTATATCCTCACACCCACAAGTACCACCCTCTCCATAGCCAACTACACCTCCCTCCTTTTTACACCTCCTAC
>NC_051415.1:24418111-24418908 GCF_015228065.2 Penaeus monodon
GGGGATCAGGCCCGGGATCACAGCACACTAATCGAACAGGCGGCCGCCTTAATGGAAATTCAGCAAACCGTGAAAATTTCATCAAGAAACCATAATCGGCTGGACCATGAGACAGATTGGCTCGCCGCTCTGGCCAGGGAGGAGCGCAGCGGACGATAAATATGGGGATGAGAAAGAGAGAAGAGGGAGAAAGAGAGGGGTAGGGATGGAAAGGGAGAAGAGGGAATGGGAGAGGGAAAGAGATGGGAAGAGAGAAGGGGGAATAAGAGAGGGGAAGTGGGAGAAAGAGGAGAGGAAGGAGAAAGAGATAGGAAGACTGAAAAGGGAGACGAGGAAGAAAAAGAGTGAAAGAAATCGAAAGTAAGAGAGGAGAAGAATGGAATGGGAAGAGAAGTGATGGAAAGTGAGAGGAGAGATAGAAAGATGAGAGGAGAAGAGATGGAAAGGGGGAGAATAGAGACAAGAGGTAGTAAGAGAGAGGAAGAGATGCAAATAGAGAAAGAAAAGGGAAAAGGGAAAGAGAGACTACAGGGGAACCACTGGGGAAAAGGGAGTTAGAAAGGGAGGGGAAGAAATAGAAAGAGTGAAGAGGGAGAAAGGGTAGGGAAGAGATGGGAAGGGAGAAGAGGAATAGACATTAAGAGAAGGAGAATGAGTGGGGGAAAGATGGAGAGTGTGGTGTTGGGGTGATGGAAAGGGAATGAGGAATGAGTGGAGGATGAGGGAGAGGATGTAAGAGAAAGAGAGACAGGCGAAGGGAAGGTAAGAGGAAGGGGGATGAAGGCAAGAGGGAAAAG
>NC_051415.1:24419000-24419483 GCF_015228065.2 Penaeus monodon
ATGACTTATGTACAAACGCGCGTGTTTCAAGCATAGCGATATACAATTCAAGCGATATGAATTTAAAAAGAAATAAATGACATAATACGAGGGTATTGCTAAATGAAGGATTATGTGTGAAAATAATAGGCATTTCGGGACTGCTGATGGAAGGGTCGATTTAGTTGTGACCAAAAACGAGTTACAATCACAATAAAAATGGCTTTTATTTCCTAACAGTCAGTTGTTGCGGGCCTTAATATATGATGCGAGCGAGAAAGGACTTGGGAGTAGAAACAGCGGACGAATAACATACGGCAAGAGTAATGATAAACGCGGGAAACTTACGAGAGAGCATAAATGGAACTGTATTTGTGGTTGGGAATTGACAACGACTGTACGTCACAAAAGGCGGTAAGTGGTAACTGCTGTGGCGTTATTTATACGCCCATGCCGGTGCTGCCACCTGTCGGCCTTCGGGGGAACTACGCCTGCACTTTCCTC
>NC_051415.1:24419513-24419739 GCF_015228065.2 Penaeus monodon
TCTTCACTTGGCTGGTTATGCAGCATCATTGTAAAGGTTTATGTTGCAAAGATTACCATAATTAGATTCCACTTTCACGGGTGAAATGAGAAAATGCCAATACTCAAACGCTCTCGGCCTCCGGTTTCGATCGAGGATGGGTCGTTGGAGCCTCAGGCAAGTCGCGTTCTGCGAATTTCACTTTCAGATTACATGATCACTTTGTAAATGAATAAATGAAGGATGA
>NC_051415.1:24420413-24420586 GCF_015228065.2 Penaeus monodon
GGCATATGTACAATGTACACAAGACACCGCATTCCCAAGCGCTGAATAAAAAAGGTGTTTTCTACACTAGGCTGGCGCTCTTTGGCCGTTGACTCAGCGTGACTCTCACTCACTCAGGCTGTCGTGGATTCCTGTGACGAGTGAGCACCGACGTGTGACTCATTTTAAGGTGC
>NC_051415.1:24420627-24420706 GCF_015228065.2 Penaeus monodon
GAAGATATTGTAGATGTTTTTTTTTTCTTTTGGTATGGCACGTAGATTCTTTGTCGAAAAGGGATAATTTCTGTGGAAA
>NC_051415.1:24420893-24421292 GCF_015228065.2 Penaeus monodon
GACTTACGGAAATACCGCCTATGTTCCTCCATTTATTTCACTGTACACGTGTATATCCGTCGAGAGCGCGTATGCTCTGTGGAAGCACTCAAGTGTTCGAGTCCCTCCTGTGTTGACTGACCAAAAGCCATTAATCACCTCTGGCTTGTTTATAACTAGCACTGCTCATTGGCGCTGGTGTTATAATGCCTTGTTTGCATGTTGTTAGTACCACTTAGCTTGTCCAAACAAAAGGTCCCTATGCTGACCCTGCACGAGTCTTGGAACAACAAGAAGCTCCGAGTGCTTTTATTCTGCGTAAATAACTTTCGAGCAATGGTTGAAAAGAGAGTAAACAGTTGCGTCTTAAATAAAATACGAAAAGAAAGATGCAGTTGCTGTTTGTTTTTATTTGCCCGA
>NC_051415.1:24421424-24421658 GCF_015228065.2 Penaeus monodon
AAAAGCAACCTTAACGAGTAGGGTTGGGGGGGGGGGGGATATGGGGAAGAAAAGAGGGGTGTTGCGAGGTTGCTGTGAACGTTCGGGACACGGATGAGGTTGAGGGTAAAGAAAGGGAGGTGAGGGGAAAAGGGGAAATTGATCTAGAGCATAAAAGTGGGGGAAACAAAGCTGTTGTGAGAGAGAATGTTTGAGGTTCAAGGATCATAGGCTCTTATCAGTCTTTTTCTATCG
>NC_051415.1:24421946-24422073 GCF_015228065.2 Penaeus monodon
TACCACCCGGCGGACTGAGGAAATTGGATTCAAGGGGACAAGAATGGCGCGGATGCTGAAGGTAGAAAAATCTAAGGGGACACCCACCCAGGTTCGGGAGTGCTTTTCCCCCTTTTCTCCTCCCATC
>NC_051415.1:24422209-24423659 GCF_015228065.2 Penaeus monodon
TCATATTTCCTTTTTAACCCTTTCCCTCACTTCTTCTCCCTTCCTTTTCTCCCGTTTTCCTCTTCCTTTCCTGCTACTCCCCTGTCTCTCCCCTCACTTCTCCTTCCCTTTTATCACGTTCTTCTCTTCCCTTCCTTCTACTCCTCTCTCTCCTTTCACTTTCTCCCCATCTCCTTACTTTCTTTTCCCACTCTCTCCTATTTTCCTTTCCTTTCTTTCCCTTAGGAGAATGACGCCTCAACCCCCCCCCCCCCACTTCCCTCTCCTTTCTAGTCTTGCCTCCATTCCCCCTCCTTCTCTTTCTCATTCTTCCTTCCCCTCCCTTCCTCTCTTCCCCTTCATCTGTTTCCCTCCCCTCTCTTTCTCATTCTTCCTTCCCCTCCCTTCCTCTCTTCCCCTTCATCTGTTTCCCTCCCCTCTCTTTCTCATTCTTCCTTCCCTTCCCTTCCCCTCTTCCCCTTCATCTGTTTCCCTCCCCTCTCTTTCTCATTCTTCCTTCCCTTCCCTTCCTCTCTTCCCCTTCATCTGTTTCCCTCCCCTCTCTTTCTCATTCTTCCTTCCCCTCCTTTCCTCTCTTCCCCTTCATCTGTTTCCCTCCCCTCTCTTTCTCCTTCTTCCTTCCCTTCCCTTCCTTTCTCTTCCCTTTTCCTTTCTCCTCCTGTCTCTTCCCCTCTTTCTACTCCTCTTTCCCCTCTCCCTCTCTCTTCTCTCTTTCTTCTCCCACTCCTTTCTTTTTCTCACCTTTACTTATTTCCTCTCTTTCCTTGGTCCCTTACTTTGCCTCTCCCTTTGCCCCTTCCCACGCCATCCCCCTTCTTTCCCACTAACTGCATCCCTTCCCTTCCCTTCCCCTCCCTTTCCTCTCTTTTCCTCCCTTTGCCTCTGTGTGCACCCCTTTTCCTTCCTTTCCCATCGCTTTCCCTCCGCCTGCCCCCCCCCTTCCCTCCCCCTTTCCCTCCACCTGCCCTCTTCACCTCCCCTTCCTCCCCCGTCCCTTCGCCTACCCCCTTCCCCTCCCCTTCCTACCGTCCCTTCGCCTGCCCCCTTCCCCTCCCTTTCCCTCCGCCTGCCCTCTTCCCCTCCCCTTCCCTCCCTTCCCCGCCACCTGTCCCCTTCCTCTCCCTTCCCCTCCCCGTCCCCCGCCTGCCCCCTTCCCTCCCCTTCCCTCCCTTCCCTCCGCCCGCCCCCTTCCCCTCCCCTTCCCTCCCCTTCCCTCTCTCTCCCTCCGTCCGCCCCCTTCCCCTCCCCTTCCCTCCCTTCCCTCCCTCTCGCTCCTCCCTTCCCTCCCCTTCCCTCCCCTTCCCTCCCCTTCCCTCCCTCTCGCTCCGCCTGCCCCCTTCCCTCCCCTTCCCCATTTTTCCACCACTGGTAAATGCATGGCGGAGGTGCATTTCCTCAGTCGCTGCCTCCTGGCTGACCTGACGCGGAAAAAATGGCGATTGTCATTCGC
>NC_051415.1:24423757-24423949 GCF_015228065.2 Penaeus monodon
ACTCTCTAAAAGTTGTGGTAAAAATCGAATTATATACATATTTGATTGTTTTCTCTCTGTTCGCTTGTTCTTCTTTGTTCGTATACGTTCCCTTCTTTGAAAAAGGAAAAGCAAATCAAAAGGAATAAAGCCGTAAGCTAAATAAGGAAGATGATAACAGCTGTTTAACTTACAGAGTTAGTCATGATAGTG
>NC_051415.1:24425661-24426061 GCF_015228065.2 Penaeus monodon
ATTTCAATTCTTTTCTCATTCTCTTCCGCATGTAAACTCGACACCCCTTCCCCTTTTCTATCTCTTCGTTTTATCTCTCTTTTCGTTTTTCTGTTAACCTGCTTCAGATAATTCATCCATACATTCTTGATTAATATTACTTTTTATTTACATTTTCGAATGTTATGCATTTCCCATGTTTAGGCCTAAAAGACGTATAAAAAGTTTAGAAACATCAAGTGTCAAATCGATATATAGAGTGGCTAAAGAAATAGATAGACGGAGGGAAGAGAGAAGATCGCGGGGAAAACTGGCAAAAGTAAATACGCTTTGCACTAATGATCCCTCTCATGAATCCTCGATTACTCACAAACAGAAACCAAACGCAATTACGTTTGTCATCTTGTGCCAAATATCTATT
>NC_051415.1:24426412-24426565 GCF_015228065.2 Penaeus monodon
CTAAATAAATGGGTAACACAAAACGTATAATTGATTGCATTACAAGCTCCATATATGAGTTGAATATTGATAGCAAGGGTGTTGCACTTGTATGCGAGAGCGGCAGAGAGGAAGGATGGGAAAAGGGTGCAGGGAGGAAGGAGAGAACGAGCA
>NC_051415.1:24426656-24426815 GCF_015228065.2 Penaeus monodon
TTCAAAATGATAAGGATAAATACTGTTTAGATACTCATCGTGGCACGTGCTAGGGCATTATAGGCCTAGTTTGGTGAATAATTAGACAAATAAAATGAAAGGGAAGATGGGGGGGGTCATATGAAAAAGAAAGAAAAAAATCCAGATTTACGACGGAAT
>NC_051415.1:24426890-24426989 GCF_015228065.2 Penaeus monodon
TAATGATAATAATGAAAAAAAAAACTCAGGAGAAAAGAAACATGCAAAAATATAATACAAAAATACCGGATCCAGCTGCCTCTTTTTTTAAGTGAATCC
>NC_051415.1:24427017-24427128 GCF_015228065.2 Penaeus monodon
ACGGAGGGAAAAAATGACAAGCATAACTCCATTATTTTGCGAAGAGGGAAAAGCATGAGGAGGGGAAGCACATCGAGTAAACAACTAAAGTGAATGAAAAAAAGGGGAGGA
>NC_051415.1:24427194-24427422 GCF_015228065.2 Penaeus monodon
ATAGGGGGAGATAGAAGGGAATGAGGGAGAAAGCGAAATAATGGGGTAAACACAGACTTAAATAAAGATTGGCAGGACACTTAGCCATGATGGAGAGAGGCGATTCTGTAAGAAATATTAGATGAAGGAAAAATGGACAGGACATCTAAAATCCTCACCCAACGGGGCTCGGTCACCGCCATTCCCTTTTTTCTTTTTTTTTCCTCTCCTCCTTCCTTTTTTTAATGA
>NC_051415.1:24429096-24429334 GCF_015228065.2 Penaeus monodon
AATTTCATTAGTTTGCCAGTTGTTTAGCAAGTGTATATCTGAATTCAACCAAACACACCATGTCACTATAAAGCAGAAAAATCCCTTCTTTCCCGTTGAAAGAGGATCGAACTGCTTACATGATTAGTGGAGTATTTTTCGTACCAAAAGGTGTGATGGGAAGCTATTATGCAACACTTGGCTCTCCGCGTGATATTGAATGTGATTGATGATTTGCATGCGGTTCTGCGTGATTTTA
>NC_051415.1:24430794-24430920 GCF_015228065.2 Penaeus monodon
TCGAGAGCGGGAGGGGATGAGGATGACAAGCAGACGATATAATCATGATAAAGTAAAGGAAGAGCAAGACAGCTTAAGTATATAAGCAGTTGCGAAACGAAGGGTGTTGCAAGGTTGCACGCTAGG
>NC_051415.1:24430971-24431151 GCF_015228065.2 Penaeus monodon
GAACAGAAAACAGGGTGTCTAAACTTCTCCAGTATTATTGGTCATTACATTTTCATTGCCTCCAGATCGTGGCGTAATCATGGCACATTAGATATAATAACACTCGCTCATGAGTGTCTGCCATGCATTACATTCAGTGCCTGAGGCTGTCATTTCCTCCGTGGCTCGCTAGCTCCCACG
>NC_051415.1:24431486-24431958 GCF_015228065.2 Penaeus monodon
TTTTCTTTCCCTTCCACTCCCTTTCCCTTTTCTTTGCCCTTCCCCTTCCTCTTGTCTCTTCCCCTTTCCCTTGCCTCTTCTCCTACCCTTTTCAATTTGCCCCTTCCCCTTCCCCTTCCCCTTGTCCCGTCCCACTTCTCCCATTTCCCCTTCCTTTCCCTTCCCCTCCCTTGCTCCTTCTTCTCACGTCCTCCCGCATTATCCTTTCTGATTCTCTTCTTCTTCCTGTACATTCTCCATTTTCTCTTCTTCGCCTTCCATTCCTTCCACTCCTTTAATTCTCTTCTTCCTTCACCTTCCTTTACTCCGATATATTATTCATTCTCCTTCTTATTCTTCCCTCCTTCTCTTCCTTTTACCTTTCCTTCACTTCCCTACTTCCGTTTACTTATCCTCCTTCGTTCCTCCGCTTCTCGCCTCCTCCGCCTCCTCCTCCCTCAGGACATGCTCATCATGAATTTATTTCGTCTGG
>NC_051415.1:24433816-24434258 GCF_015228065.2 Penaeus monodon
CCCTACCCACTGATCTTCTTCTTCTTCACTAGCTTGTTGTCTTTATGTATTTAATTACTTGTCTGTTCTCTAATATATTCATTTACATATTTTGAATTAATTTCCTTTCTCCTAATTCTGTTTGTCTCACTCCTTCTTTCTTTTTTTCGTATTAATGATTTTTCCTCTTTGAATGTTTCATTTTCCATTGGTTGCTATCATAACGAAAAAAAAAATCTAAATTTCTTTCACCAAATGTAACAACTTTGTATACACTTTTCGCCAGCCTTATAGATAACTTGGTAACTAGACCGAAATTCACTACAAACGTGTTTCAATCGTGTTTTAGCGAGCATTATTCCCGAAGGTTATCGTGTAATGGTCGTTTATTAAGTGACGTGTTGATTTTGTGCGCGAACATCTTCCAAATACATCTGCGTTCATTATTCATTACGTCATTGTC
>NC_051415.1:24434441-24434590 GCF_015228065.2 Penaeus monodon
AATGTTATACCAGAGGAAAACGAAGACGGACCATGATTTTGTGTAAAGCCAATTGATAAATAATAAGTATTTTGGATTGAAGATTGGCCAGTCAAATAGATTGGCAATCAGATTTCAAAATAAAAGTAACAAGACTTTAAATCCTCGGA
>NC_051415.1:24435305-24435522 GCF_015228065.2 Penaeus monodon
TATTTCCTCTGTCATTTTTTCAGTTTTAATGGCTTCTGCTGATGACAGTGGTGTCAAGTTATTTTACATCATGATACCTTATATCAGTTCTCTAGTGTTATTTTAAAATTATAGTACCTTTGTAGAGTAGACTCATTATGCGTCTGTTTGTTGTTATTTTTTCATTTCAATATATTTCTTTTTATCCCTTTATTAACTAGTTATTGATAATTATTCG
>NC_051415.1:24435598-24435813 GCF_015228065.2 Penaeus monodon
TTGTGGATAAGTGAAAAGCAGAGAAAGAACAAGAAAAAAACGATTATTTTGAGATTCGAGAAACAAATTTAGGCGAGACTTGAGAGAACCGAAGAAAAGAATAAAAGATTATTGACGGAACAGTAGTAGAGAAGTAATGAGAGAAGCACCATTATACTAGATTTAAGTTATATTACGTTTAGAATAGTTAGAGATAGTAGTAGTGGTAAGAGTAG
>NC_051415.1:24436552-24436833 GCF_015228065.2 Penaeus monodon
AAGTGTTTTTGTACATGTTTTGTTTTTTCGTAATTTAGAGAAAATTAAAACGTATTTTTTTTTTTCTTAAACTGTTTAAGCTTATCATATTTTTGTCATTTGGTATTGAGAGTTACTGACAAATACACCATTTTCGCTATTAGTGTTATTATCATCACAATTAAATTTTGAACAAAGATTAAGCGTGGTATTTGTTTTTCACCATGCTTTCTGCTCGATCGTCAGAATTATATACATTCATAAAACCCGTATTGTTTTATTAGTTATCATAGTTTTGATAA
>NC_051415.1:24437309-24437445 GCF_015228065.2 Penaeus monodon
AATAATAGTCTACCAAGTGCTTCAACAACAATAACACATCCCAGGGCGCGCGTTATTACCATCTGCTGATACCTTATAGTTTACAGCCGCGAGGTCTCTTCACGAGCACACTCCCTTCGGCAGGAGAGTCTTGGGC
>NC_051415.1:24437465-24437551 GCF_015228065.2 Penaeus monodon
CGTTGATTAATAGACCTGAGGAAATCTCTCGAAGGAGGAGAACAGAAGGGCTGCGTGAAAGGTGGGCGGGGGGTGCGGTAATATCG
>NC_051415.1:24437945-24438128 GCF_015228065.2 Penaeus monodon
GAATAACAGCGTTAAACTTGGCAATGATATCAGTTATCGTTTGCGACTCACTGTAAATGAAACCAGAAAACAGTGCATTTTACCGATGGCTGGGGAGAGCTTTTAAGAAAATGAGTACTGCAGCGCGTAACCCAATTGGAGAATGTTACAAGTTTTCCCACTTAAGAGATATTTTTCTTCCGA
>NC_051415.1:24438737-24439010 GCF_015228065.2 Penaeus monodon
CATATATATATAAATATATATACTATGATATACTTAATATTAATATAATATATTGGTGTATGTATACTATAATCCACTATATGATATATCATACGTATGTTATCAAATTCATATATCATTTGTGATCTATGAAAAAAAATCGTATTATTATATTAATCATTAAAAACTGATATATTGATGACTAAATAGTGATATATTAATAATAATTAATATAATTCAATATATGTTATAAGTACTTATTACCTCATTAAGATACCATTATTAGATAATGAA
>NC_051415.1:24439345-24440897 GCF_015228065.2 Penaeus monodon
CACAAAAAGGTGACAGCAAATGCACGCCCAGTGTACCAGCGCACGAGTGTAGGCGCCTCTCCCAGCTCCGAAGCCTCCCTGCTGAAAAATGACGCAGGTTCCAATAATCGCCGAGGTTCCCCGGGCGAGCCTTCGTGCTAAAAATCCTCGCTCTTCTCAAGTTTGTAATTATCCAATTCCATGGTTCACTTAGGGGGAAGGGGAGAGGGAAGGCCAGGGGGAGCGGAATTGCATGCTTTATGAGATGTAGTAATTACAATATGATAAATAATCTTTGACAGACACTCCTATCAAAGGCTTGATAGCCAATTAAGCTGCAAATGAACAACTTAATAACTATCATCATAAATCCTTCTAGATGGCAATAAATTTCCCAGGAAGCAGGACAGAATTTCGTGGAGTCTCAGAAGGGCACCAGAAACAGGCGCTGAATCGAGAAGCTGCGGCGAAGTGTGTCCAAATATGGTAAAAGTTACAAGCCGAAGTTACGAGTGCGCATTCCCTCTGGTCGTAATTCATTATTTTTTTCCCTATTATTGTTTTTTATATATATCTCTTGTTTTAATCGCCCCTTGATGAAATTATCAACGAGATTTAATGACTGCGAAACGCTCTGGAGTTTGCCCAATTGGCCATGGCGCTTGGGCCGGTGTTGCCCCGGGGTGGGTGAGGTCGCGTGCCACGGGCCGACCAATCTCCGTCCGAGTTTCTCATCTCGCTCACCTCGACACTTATCTTCACCGTTGCCAACCGCCTCACGCCCCTTCGCCAGCTCCGTCTATCGCTGGCCGCCACAGCACAGCCAGGTTTATGTTTACGCCGATCGCTCAATGACTCCGGCGCTCGGGCCTGTCCGCACGACGGGAGGAAAATGAGGCGAAGTGAGGAATCAGGAGAGAAGAGGCGGCTTTCAGGATCGGATCCGTTGGTAGCACTGGGACTCTCAGGGCGATACAAGCAATTATTGGAGTCCGAGGGGGTAACCAGGTGCATTTTTTTCTTTTTTGTACACTCCGCAGTTCTCTAATGAAAAGATAAAAGAAGTGAGAAATGTTGGGGTGCGTGTGATACCATCTACAGCTAATTAGAAAAGCATTTAGCCTTCTTGCAATTCTTCTTTTTGTGCAATGTTGCGCAGATCAAAATTTTTGGCTGCATTTCGTGGACAGCGAACTGGCCACGCTGTTGATGAGAACCTGATCATCATTAAATCGCTAAATTAATCAAACCAGTTACTCTTTTACGATGTAATGTAAATAATTAATTTTTGTTTTTCTTCTTTTTACTTATATTTTTCATGACAAGGAGAATTTCATTTTCTCTCCTCGAATGACTGAACATTTAAAAGTAACTTCAGAATAGACGGAGTGAATTTGAATGAAATATATAAAGATATTTCATAATTATCTGGACTGTGATTGGAAATGTTGAAGGCGATAATATCATCCAATTATTTTGAAAGAGTTAATAATATCGCGAGGCTATTGTGAGGAAAGATTTTTTTGTCTCATAATCTCATAAATAATCTTTATACCTCACCTCCTGTTGGAAA
>NC_051415.1:24442769-24442967 GCF_015228065.2 Penaeus monodon
CTGACTGTTTGTTTTATCACCATTTTATCAGATTTATTGCGTTTGATATAGATTTCATAACCAATTGTTTCTTTTTTTTTTACTTCTATCGTCGCCATTACTCTAACTTGCTATCTCTAAGTTCTAAATGAGTTTCTTTTACGTGACTTATTGGTACAGCTTACTACTTAAGATGGAGAAATCTGTATTTATTATAAA
>NC_051415.1:24442999-24443132 GCF_015228065.2 Penaeus monodon
GCGCTACGCTAACTTTCTTGACTTAATTAATAACCTAATGAAGGGAACTCGATACCCTTCTCCCTTTTAGAAATATTCGTTTTTTTTATAATCTGTTTAATCGAGATCTTAGGAAGCACAAATTACAGTTAGC
>NC_051415.1:24443428-24443676 GCF_015228065.2 Penaeus monodon
GTTGTCTCTTAGAGTCCTGTTTGACTGCCGGGACATTAAACTGGTGAGTGACGCGTCTTCGAGTGTGAATGCATTTCTTAAGTGGATAGTCCGTCTTTCAAGTTCTGTAAAATTATTTCCCTTTTTGGTTCGTGTTGATGGGTTTCTCTTGCTCTTTTCTGGTTTCATATTTGTTAGTTCATTTGTTCACTGATTGTTCATTTCTTGAATGTGTGTTCTTCTTTCCTCTTTCTTGAAATTCTTCTTCT
>NC_051415.1:24445303-24445598 GCF_015228065.2 Penaeus monodon
ATTATATCCTATATACAGAACAGTGTATCTAATAGAGCGTCTATAGGGGAGAATTTATATAAATATCAAAGATAAGCCTTGTCCCGCCCGCTCCAGGCCAGCCCCTCACGCTGGCAATAGAAAAATATTTACTGCGAGCAGCCGCCGTCTGTCTCATACTCGGCATTAACTTAAGGCTTGGATGAAATTCGTTAATGACTCGAACTTACAAATCCCTTAAGTGCAAAATCGGCGTTTGTGTTCAAGTGGCTCCCTTGATCGGCCATTCTTTTCGCTCGACGGAGGAAAAAGAATG
>NC_051415.1:24448557-24448815 GCF_015228065.2 Penaeus monodon
ATATATGTGTATATATATATCTCGTTTTTTTTCATTAGTTCTTCCTTTTTAAATTATTTTTACGTATCTCTGTAGACGGACAAATAAACAAATATAGATAGAGAAACATATAAATACGTTTTTTTTCTTCTTCTTCCTAAAGCTACTGAATTCAATAAAGCAATTTTCTGTCGTGTTTCTCGGCGTTGACATGTGGTTAAAAATACACAAGACACCAGAGATATAACGCAGTCACATGTTGCAGACGAATTTGATTAA
>NC_051415.1:24448861-24448954 GCF_015228065.2 Penaeus monodon
CGCAACAAACACAATAGTTTTTGTAATAGAATAATTCATATTTTGCTCTGTTTAAATTCTGTGTACAATAGATTTTATGTACACTGTGGCACG
>NC_051415.1:24451478-24451613 GCF_015228065.2 Penaeus monodon
TCGTGGGTGCTTGGAGGTCCGTCAATTAAGCATCACATTCTTAGTGAAATTTAATACAGTGAAATAAATATCAGATATCTCTTGTAAGTGTCGTCTTAAAATAGTATGGGTTAGGTCAGATACGTCAGGTCATAA
>NC_051415.1:24452006-24452397 GCF_015228065.2 Penaeus monodon
ACTTCGTTGGAGCGATTTTACCCACTGCTTGAATTAGTAATATGATATATACCTTGATAAATCTTCGCTGAATCACAAACATTTCAGCAGAATGTAGTGACAACAGAGCTGCGAGGCAAGGCTTATTGCTTTAGTATAAACGATATTAATAAATATATTACACAGAGCGAAGATTAAGACGTCTCATCTTATTACAACTGAGGTTAGTATCAAGAAGTAAAAACAAGAAATTTATATTCACACGGTCTTTGGCACTTACGCTCTCTAAGTGTGCCCATTTGCAATTGCATTAGTAGCGTCACTGAGGTTTGTAATATTTTTTTTATGTATAAATGTAAGTCTTAGAATTTAAAGCAATATTCGGTATGTTTTATGATGTGTGATATCTCCC
>NC_051415.1:24453829-24454026 GCF_015228065.2 Penaeus monodon
TTCCGAGTTGTCTCGCTGCAACTTTAATCTTCCTAACTTCTTAGTAATCGCATCATGAACTTCCGTTTGGCGTCGAAGTGAGAGGCAGAATAGCTGTTATTTAGAGTTTAAAAGCTATGCTCCCTTGATTAGCTATACTCCCTTGATTATACTCCCTTGATACTCCCTTGTTTAAAAGCTATGCTCCCTTGATTAGG
>NC_051415.1:24454335-24454611 GCF_015228065.2 Penaeus monodon
GGTCACAACCTGTACCAACATGAGAGTATTAAGACCAATGGAAACACTCTCGCTTACACAGAGTATATTAGCAGACACGTGTGCAGTTGCATGCAATCAGACACACGTACGGACACCGCGCCCAATGCTGAGTTGTCATGCATGCAGCTCAGCACTCACGGGCAAATTTCGAAATAAATATTTGTCATCATAAACTATCAAGTTTTGTTCATCAATTTATTTTTAATGGAAGTAGTTAAGTTAGACAGAGAATTTAATTGCCCAACGCGAAGTTCA
>NC_051415.1:24454630-24454819 GCF_015228065.2 Penaeus monodon
AGATGTTTGTGTGAGTACACTGTATTATCAATTTGCTGTTTTCATTTCAGTGTTTTATTTCAGTTTTTGTTTCCGTTTCTTTCTTAGTTCAGGTTATCAATATGTGTCTAATGAACGATGTAGACGAGGACATTTTTGCCCATTATCAGTGTCTCATTAACATAATGAGTTCGCATATTTCCGCGAATC
>NC_051415.1:24455702-24456312 GCF_015228065.2 Penaeus monodon
CTGTAAACCATTATTTGGGAGCATTTTTATGATGATCTTAGAGTTAAACCACAGATGTTACGACTAACCCCCTCCCCCCCAATGTTCTTTTCCGGTGATATTACAGCAAATCCATTAGGGTTAATACCGTGCCAATCCACCCTTGTTCCTAATCAAAATGCAGAACATAATTTCGAGTTTCGGGGGAAAAAATTCACGTATAAAAATCTCGACGAAAAAAAAAAGGTTATTATGAGGAAAATTGGTGTCCCAGCGTCCTCATACCCGTCCTCACTTAAAAAAAATAAATGAATAAATAGAAAAATAAAATTTAAAAAAATCCATCACCACCTCACAGTAAAAAGAAAATGTAATTATACAAATGCAACAACTGTTAGCTCGCTGGGGCAAATTATTCTCGTAAAAAAATAGAAAGAAAAAAAAGGCCATAATAATGTTAAGTTTTTAAACGCACTCTAATGTTTTTTTGTTGATAATCTAAGCATTTTAAAACATATGAAAATTAATGTTTTCATTGAGAAAAACAACAGGGGATCGGGTCTGGTGCTCTCTCCCTCCGCTCAGTGTACTCTAAAGTGGGGTTTTTTGAAGGAGGATGGGAAGTAGGAAA
>NC_051415.1:24456621-24456887 GCF_015228065.2 Penaeus monodon
TTTTTTCCCCCCCTTTCCTTTTCTTTTCCCCTTATCTTCCTCCCTTTTTTTTTTCCCCCCTTTTCCCCCTTTTTTTCTTCTTTCTCTATCTCCTCTTTTCTATCTTTTTTTCTATCTATCCCACTTTCTTTTTCCCCCCCTTTTTCCCCTTTTCCCTCTCTTTTTAAAAAAAAAAAATTTTTTAAAAAAAAAATTAAAATTTTTTTTTAAAAAAACAAAAGCCCCCCCGGCTTTTCCCCCCCTTTTTCTTCTTTTTTCCCCCCCCC
>NC_051415.1:24456904-24457065 GCF_015228065.2 Penaeus monodon
CCCCCCCCCCCTTTTTTTTCCCCCCCCCCCCTTTTTCCCCCCTCTCCTCTTTTTTCCCTTTTTCCCCCTTTTTTCTTTTTTTGTGGTGAGGGTAAGATAAGGGTGGAAGAGTGGGGGGAGAGTAGAGGATGTAGATCATGTAGGGGGAGGTAAGGTGCAAG
>NC_051415.1:24457616-24457797 GCF_015228065.2 Penaeus monodon
TTCACTCTTTTTCTGACAGCCTTCACAAAAAGGAGAATTCGTCCTTCTAGCCGTAATGTACAGTCCATTTGCTGAGGGATACGGATGCAACAACGCTGGCAACCGAGCCATTAAAACTTTGCTAGGTTGAATATCATCTCTGCCCCCAAAGGAAACGGTCTGGGCCTCCGCCGCTGAGATA
>NC_051415.1:24458342-24458417 GCF_015228065.2 Penaeus monodon
ACTCCATGGAGGGGGGGGGGAGGAAGGCGGTAAAATGTCTAAAGAGGACAACTGACAACTTTGACGTAAAGCTAA
>NC_051415.1:24458456-24458550 GCF_015228065.2 Penaeus monodon
ACGTTCTTTTCCTGTGTAAGCAATTTGTGCCTTCCATTTTTTTTTTTTAGAAATAAGGAAAAAAAAATATTGGACACTTCAACGTATCTTCAAC
>NC_051415.1:24462351-24462782 GCF_015228065.2 Penaeus monodon
GTAGTGCCACTGAATCCAGGCATCTGCAGTTAACAAAAGACGACATAGCATCTTCACCCCCCCCCCGCCCCTCCTCCCAGAATGACCTCTCGCCTCCCGCAGCACCTCCTGCCAGCACCAATTCCCCCATAAATTTCACTCTTAAACTATCAGAGCAAAAAGCATTTCTTCGTAATAGCAGCTCACACCGCTAAATCAGCCGCGTCCACATGCAGGCGGGAAAGAGCTTGGGCAAACCCTGTGATAAAATGCGATCTTGTTAATCATCGTACTATCATGATATTAAGTGATCAGTTAGCTCTGATATGTGCGAGAGAAAGAAGAAAGGAAAATTGGAGAGAAGAGAGGAAGACAGTTGTTGAGAAGCCAAATTGGTATGAGTTTAAGTGCAATTTGGCAAGAAAATTTATTTAACAATATTGTAACTCCTT
>NC_051415.1:24464275-24464443 GCF_015228065.2 Penaeus monodon
TCCCTCCCCCCTGTCTCACTTTTTGAATGGCGATTTCTGCTCTTCGCCCTTTTATTCTTGCTTGATGGAGATCTCAAAGCACGAGTTTTTTTAATTGATCCATTAGCGTATGAGTTCTAGTCAAAGAAAGTGAAAAATGGAAATTTTGAGGTAGAGTGATAGTAGCCC
>NC_051415.1:24464633-24464934 GCF_015228065.2 Penaeus monodon
TAACTTCTCCGTCTCATTACCTATTATTCCCCATCCCCCATTCCTACCCCATCCATCACTCCCACCTCATCCTCCACCCCCACCTCACCCCATCAAAGTCCATGACACGTGGAAGACCGCCAAGGGCATCCCACATCCCTACCCCATTCTTCATTCCTTAAACTCATCACCCCTCCTATACCATCCTCATTCTTACCCCATCCTCATTCTTACCCCATTCCTTATCCTTTTACCCATCCGACACTCCTACATCTTCACTCATTCCTCATTACCCCTCGATTCCTACCCCCATCACACCATT
>NC_051415.1:24464979-24466174 GCF_015228065.2 Penaeus monodon
TGCTCGTCAAGTCCGCGGCTCGCCGAGAGACCGCTAGGGGCGCCCTCGCTTTCCACTGGGTTCTTATCAATCGCAATTTCCCAGGCCATTTATATTAGTTCGCCTCTAGATAGAAATGACAAGAAGACGGGGCGTTTTAAGTGCAAAGGCAACGTCCTCTTGGGTGGAGGGCGAGGGAAGGGAAGGGAGGGGCTGAGGGAAGGAAGGGGAGGGGGGCTAGGGAAGAGAAAGGGAAGGGAAGGAGGAGGGAAAGAAACGGGAGAGGAAGGGGGCGAAGGAAGGGAAGGGAGGGGAGGGTGGGGAGGGTGGGTGAGGGAAGGAAAAGCGGGGTGGGGAAGGGAGAAGAAGGAGGGAAATGAAAGGAAAGGGAGAGGAAGGGAGAGAAGAATGGGTGATGGAAGGGAAGGAGAGAGGAAGAAAGAGGGGAAAGAAATGGGAAGGGCAGGAGGCGAGGGAAGGGAGGGGAGGGGCGGGAGGAAGGGAGGGAGAAAGAGGCGGGATGGGTAATTAAGGGGTTGGAGAAGGGAAAAGGAATGGGGGAGGGAGAGAGGAATGGGGAGGCAAGGAAAAAGTAAGGAAGAGAAAAGGAAAAAGCTGAAACTGGAAGAAAAAAGGGGAAAGGTGAAGAGAGAAAGAAGGGAAACAAAACACTGGGGAAGAAGACAAGGAAAAGTGAAAGATAAAGAGAGATAAAGTATAAGGAAGAAGATTGGGGGAAAGAGGAAGAAGAAAAGAGGAAGAGGAAATTCAGAGGGAGAGGAGAACGAGGGGAGAAGAGGGAGGGTGAGAACGAAAGGGGAAGAGGGAGAAGAGAACGAGGGGAGAAGGGGGAGTGGAAAACGAAGGGACAAGAGGGAGGGTGAGAACGAAAGGGAAAGAAGGAAAGAGAACGAGGGGAGGAGAAGAAGGGGGATTAGAGAACGAGGGGAGAAGGGGGAGAGGAGAAAGAAGGGAGAAGGGGGAGAGGAGAGCGAGGGGAGAAGGGGGAGAGGAGAGCGAAGGGAGAAGGGGGAGAGGAGAGCGAGGGGAGAAGGGGGAGAGGAGAACGAGGGGAGAGGAGGGAGGGGAGAGGAGGGAAGGGAGAGTATCATAGACGCCTGACACGCCTAACTGATGTCTTATGAAATTGCCTTCCATGCCGAGATGCTCTGTCGATGCTTGCTGAAATAATATTCCGGAATGAATTGTGCGACTT
>NC_051415.1:24467837-24468302 GCF_015228065.2 Penaeus monodon
GTGTATTCGTGCAGATCCAACATCACCTATCTGTGCACGTGTGAGCGAAGGAAGCAGAGTCCCGTCCCTCCCTCGCCAGCGCCAGGGGGGCAGGGCGAAGGGGCGAGGCAGGTGGCAGAGTCACGAAATGGGAGGGTGAGGGGGTGGCAGGGGGATGGGGGAGGGGTCAAGATCCGCCTGGCCGGAGAGACCATCAACTTAGCCCAACTTAGCAGACCAATTACGATAAGAGGTCGAGGGGTTGAACTTGGGCACAACTTGTACTACACCGTAATGGTCGCTTAATTGGGGTTTATTTCCTGCTCTCACACTACACAACATCAAGCTAAGTGAAGCGAGATTGCTCCCTGATCTCCGGCCTGCCCCCTCCCCCCCATCCATCCCCCCCACCGCGCCTGCACCTATGCCTCCTTCCTCTCCTTCTGCGTCTTTATTTCCGAGTTTGTTTTCTCTGACTGTCTCTCA
>NC_051415.1:24469539-24469633 GCF_015228065.2 Penaeus monodon
CTACCACAATATGACCTCACGTGTGTTAGGCCTAGATGTTACAAGTTTAAGAAAGTGTGAAGTGTTCCACCGTCTGCGGTTTGTAAAAGGGTGA
>NC_051415.1:24469724-24469811 GCF_015228065.2 Penaeus monodon
ATATCGAAACAAAATGGCAGAAAGGTGTGGCTGTTTGGCAGGTAAGTAATTATTAGGACAAGAACTTCGAGTCAGGTATGTAATTTG
>NC_051415.1:24469848-24469934 GCF_015228065.2 Penaeus monodon
GCGTATGTAGGGAAAGGCTGTGTTTGTAGTTTAGCTGTAAAATCGAAGGAGGGTTGGCATGAGGAAGAGGATTTGCAGTAATTAAG
>NC_051415.1:24470464-24470825 GCF_015228065.2 Penaeus monodon
AGTCACAAACAACAAGAGATCGCGGAGTCTGGCCATCCTCACCCGCACGACCGCAGGAACTCCCAACGCTTAACACAGCGGCCGTGAGGAGGAGGCGACTAGCAAGGCGGGACCGACCGCGAGCATAACGGGCAAGAATGCAGGTGCAAGAACCGAGGCCGGACTTTCGCTAAATGCACGCCTTAAGTCCGGGGGGGGGGGGGATTAGCGAGAAACGCACGGGGACTAGAGGTTGATTTAAGATATCGCACAGCTCCGTAAATTAAAAAAAAAAAAGAGGTATAAAAGATAGAAAAAATATGTATTGGTCTAATTAGAGGGGAGGTAATTGGGGATAATGAATCATTAGGTTGAGGGAATC
>NC_051415.1:24470860-24471106 GCF_015228065.2 Penaeus monodon
AAGTGTTAGCTATAATAGGCGCGTCACGGCTGAGTTCCGTTGCTATGGTGTCTCTCTGTCCCATTGGATAAGCGATTTAGTTCAGGAACAAAAGTGTGAATCTGCATCACTATGAGGATCTTGTTTTTTTATTAATATCATGGTATTTTTAGTGTCAAGGTATATGATATGATTCATTTCTTTTTAATCAGTTGATAAATTCAGTCATAATCATTATTTCTTGTGTTTTAGATAATGATTTAATGA
>NC_051415.1:24471249-24471426 GCF_015228065.2 Penaeus monodon
GGTGTCTTATTAAGCGTTCTGTTATAAAAATCTAAGAGACTCGATTTTTATTTGTCTATATGTTGTATATTTTTTTTGTCTGAAAAGTGTTGAGAAGGCTCGCTTTGATGTAACGGGAAATGTGTTTCTTCTGCACCCTAGGATGATAATCTTTTAAACTATTTAGTTTGGGTACTT
>NC_051415.1:24471716-24471797 GCF_015228065.2 Penaeus monodon
AAACAAACGCCCCAACCTTCTCTCTAATCTCTAGGCAACTCTCACACACTCATCTCACATCTCCCTGACCTCTAACTCCCT
>NC_051415.1:24471824-24471922 GCF_015228065.2 Penaeus monodon
ACATCTTCCTTCCTAACCTACTAACACCCCCTCCCCCCCACCCACTTTTCCCCTTCCCCTTTCCCCAGCGTCCCCTTCACCCACTTTCCCCAGCTAAC
>NC_051415.1:24472059-24472261 GCF_015228065.2 Penaeus monodon
GAGCTAACACGGCCTGCGGCAGCCCCGCCCCGCCCCTGGTGCTGCTCTTCAGAAACACATTAGGGTAATGGAGGCCGCCATAAACTGATTACTGCGGAATTAGCTGCGAGTGCTGGCAATATCTTCTTATTACCGTCGGCCGAACCACACGGGGCAGCGCCGCGGGGCTCCTGCGCTCACTTTTATGGCGCATCAATTATGG
>NC_051415.1:24472342-24472636 GCF_015228065.2 Penaeus monodon
TCTCTTGCTCTTTCCCTCGCTTGCTCTTTCGCTCGCTCTGCCAGGTGCTTTCGCCAGCCCTCTCTTGCTCTTTCGCATTATTTCGCTCGTTCGTTCTTGCTCTTTCGCTCGATCTCGCTCTTTTGCATGTTCGCTCGTGCTTTTACGCTGTCCGCTCTTTCTCAATCTCTGTTGTTGTTCTATTTCCTTGGTTCTCGCCTTCTCTTTTTTTTCGATTTCGCTCTTTCCTTCGTTCTTTCTTTCGCTCTCTTCTTTCTCGCTTTCCAGGAGCTCCCCCCCTCCTCTCTCTCCATC
>NC_051415.1:24473237-24473343 GCF_015228065.2 Penaeus monodon
ACATATTTTTTTCGGTGTCACTTCTAATGATTTTTTTTTTTTATAGTCCGAAGAAAAAATCATTTGTGTATTATTTCAGTTATATTTCATAGGAGAAATTATTATC
>NC_051415.1:24474454-24475301 GCF_015228065.2 Penaeus monodon
TATTTTTGAATTCGTCGGCATTAGCGTAGTCGGGGCCGGTGGGGGTGCCGATAGCAACTTCGTCTATTAAGTGCATAAAAAAGCTAAATTCAGAATCTCTATTAATAATTTTAAAATGGGAATTAATATATTCACAGAGAAACTAAGTACATCAAAATCCCATACTTCAGGCATTTGATTTTTGCTCACTGTAGAAAATAACGTGACACGCTAAAAGATTAATTCCCTGAAGTCAAATTTATTCTAGTATTCACAAATAACTACACTATCAGCATTCGTTTTAAAGACGAGAGGGTGTTTCTCTTCAGAAATGTGTTAAAACCCTGTGTATTTATGCCCTTGGTGTAACATTAGCTATGTTAGATCAACATCACGCTGGTACAATTTTTTTTCTGGTACAATACACTGGTTTCTTGAACATGAGGGTTAATCAAAAGTAAATACTGTCTTTGGACCAAAGAGTTTTTCTCTGCAATTTATCGATCAATATTCACTTACAGAAAGCGATTACCAGTAAACATACATAAGATGTAACCTGAGCTAAACAGTAACAGTACAGTCAACCAGCCTTTATAGTTTGTTACCGCAATAAATCCCATTCACATTTTAAGGTACGTTGTCTTTATAACGTTTCTTGTAATACGTTCTCTACTATTTTTGCTTGATTTACTTACTTTCTTGTAACACGCTCTCTTCTATTTTCGTTTGATTTACTTATTTCGTTGTCCGTAAACATTTTTGAACTTCATTTTTCGTTTTATCAGCTCTGCTTTTTGTTTGCATTGCATGTTCGTTCATTACAGTACTGTTGATATCTAAAATGTTTGTAAAATGTTCGTCCTTATTT
>NC_051415.1:24475702-24476002 GCF_015228065.2 Penaeus monodon
CTGGATCCCACTCTTTCTCGCACTACAGAATCTCTGAAGACATTATCTTCAAATCTGATTTACTTTGAAACACGATTTGTGCCGTCTAAGATTCTTTTCCAGCATGCATGAATATAAACTTTGGCCATAAGATTTTGTGAACAGTGGTTCAGAATGTAAACCCAGTGTCATTAAAACTTAGGATCCTTCGGGAAGAAAAACAGAGGAGCTCATCTGATGAAGGTCTTGAATACAAACTTTATCACAATAAAACACAAGCATAAATGAACACACATGGGTACCCCAAAGGCTGGACGCGAA
>NC_051415.1:24477137-24477483 GCF_015228065.2 Penaeus monodon
ATCCTAGAGACAATAACGAATGCCTGATATCGGAAATCAAGATATATTTACCCGAAATGAATGTAGTATGTGTTCCATGCATATATACATACTTTGATGAATAATATTTCAATTGCTTTTCGAAACAAGACTATAGTGAAGTTTTTATGTGAATATATGTATTTGGTGATATGAAGGCATTTTTTGTACTTTGTTTTTTTATTTATGGGAGAGACAAAATTGCTTTCGGAATAAGATTTCGTTTGTTGCTTTTGCGAAACAAGAGGATTTTTCCTTTATTACTTCGTTCCAATACAGGCCTTTGTTGCAATGTGTCTTTTTTAAATGCGTGTTAAGTATTTGGTAT
>NC_051415.1:24477575-24478036 GCF_015228065.2 Penaeus monodon
CTTTCCTTTTTATGCAAAACTATACACGCAATTTGCCTTATTTGAAATCTGCTTTGTGTCCGGATGCCAGCAAATAATCCCATTAATTCAAAACAAAAGATTTCATTGTCGCGAATTTTCAAAAATCATTTATCATTAAAATCAGGCTATAAAAAAACAACGATTTCATCCCATCCCATTTGATTATAAAACATTTAGAGTGGAAATGAAATTAATACAGAGTAAATGTACCGTAACTATTTTTAATGATTACAGGAAACAGTTGACTATGTATTTATCATTTTCCACATGGGAGCTTTTTCACTCGTGATCGTCACTGTGGTGGTGTGCTTAAAACGTTGAGATAATTAGGTTTTCAGAATAATATTTATATAGTTTAACCCATTAAACAACCACCCGTTCGTGTACACAGCGTGGAAACGCACATGCGCTCTCACGCGAGGACTTGTATGCTCCTGAAG
>NC_051415.1:24479354-24479500 GCF_015228065.2 Penaeus monodon
ACATTAAGGAAGCAAACTCGGTGTTACGCCAAAGGGCAGATGAAAACATTCAATTAGCAGTACAGTCTGTCTTTTTATTATGGAGATTATGACTATGACGCCATAAATAACGACACATTTTAAAGCCTCGCAATAACCCACATACA
>NC_051415.1:24480378-24480675 GCF_015228065.2 Penaeus monodon
GCCCATTGGTGGTAGAATTAATGCTTCCGCCCGTACACAGCGACTTGGACACAGGTGAATTAAGATGGTGATTGAAGGTCAGGTTAGATGCTGCATCCCTCATTCCTGCAAGACGGTGTCAGCATCATGGCAACTTGAGAAATGAGGAGAATATAAATCTCTTACGAACAGAGATGTCAGTTTAGTTTTGTTGTCATCTTTACAAGAAAATTGTTATTGTAAGACGGGGGTGACTTGTAAAGGAAGTGGGTGGGTTCAAATAGAAACAGTGGTTATCATTATTGAGGATTTTTTAAT
>NC_051415.1:24480692-24480774 GCF_015228065.2 Penaeus monodon
TGTAATAGCATTGGGGGGGGGTAATGATGATCGCAATTTATTATTACATGTACTATATATCAAGACCAATAGGAATAGTTTG
>NC_051415.1:24480867-24481531 GCF_015228065.2 Penaeus monodon
GGATTCTTTTTCTTTGTTTCCAATCATAACTAATCGTCTTTCCATTCACCTATTTTCGCTTTATAATTGTTTATGTCGCCTCAGGAGCTGCCATAATTCTATCATTAACCAAGATGACAGCTTCGGCACCAGATATCAGATTTTAATTTCAAAGGTAAAAGTTTCAAAAGCTGATCATTATTACCATAATCGTCAAAGAATCTGGTGCCATATATACTAAATTAGGGCAATTAAAGAATTAATAGATTCTCTGGAACTATAATCGTACACGAAGTTATATTGCGGCATTTGAATATAACAAGGCACAAGTTAAAATGAATAGATAACTGAAATTAAAAATGTTAATGGACGATGTCTCAAAATAACTAAGAAGATTGTCTGTTTCGCATGGCGGATAACGTACATTAGTAAATACGACCTATTTATAGTATTCGGTACTTGGAGAACTCATATGAATACGAATGGGATTTTTGTCATGTAGTCGGGACACCGTTGTATAAATTGCAGGGCAGTAAAATAGTAATAAGTCCTATTAATACACTTGGTTTGTAGTAATAGTTTATCGTAATGAACATGGTAAATAAAATGAAATAATATAAGAGTACATACAAATAAACGTGCAATTAGATTCATGACATTCGCAGACAGACCAAGAGATACAATT
>NC_051415.1:24481683-24482009 GCF_015228065.2 Penaeus monodon
GTGAGCCTCCTGATCGCCACGGCGCCCCGGCAAGAACTGATCAGTGAATAGGCAAATCAAATATGTAATCAGAGTATTAAATAGTTCAAAATACGTTTGAGGTCAAGGGGCAGATTCGTTTATCTTAATGAACGTTGGCCTCACCGAACTGACATAAAATAAAATAAAAATATCAGATCAAATTAATGTTAACCACTATATAGATATATTAAATGAGACTCCTAGACAGTATCTCCTCCTTTTTATCAATTGTACAAAACCAGAGCAAAGGGACGCTTCTGATTTATTTATGGATTCTACCCTAATTAATATGCACGCCCGTCGAA
>NC_051415.1:24482055-24482271 GCF_015228065.2 Penaeus monodon
GTCCGACACGATAGCCAATATGTCAGAGGAAGAATATACAATATCAGAACGCCTGTGAAAAAATAGTACACTGGTGGCAGCACTTTCTTTTCTATGCCTCGAACTCTGACGAGATGTCCTGCTGAATCTGTTATGCGATATGTGTACTTCCCCTTATGAGAGGAGCCCCCGCGGCGAAATTATGCATTGCTGTTTGGCTGTAGGTATGTGTGAGTG
>NC_051415.1:24482994-24483145 GCF_015228065.2 Penaeus monodon
CCCTGATCGCACATTTCAGCGTGTAACCTTAGCGCTGATCCAGCCTCTTCTCGCGCCCCATTTTTCAACTTGCTCTCCCATTGTTTTTCATTTTTTATGCTTCCTGGTTACATAAGCGATGGAACGGCAATCTCCAATCACGAGCTAATGG
>NC_051415.1:24483204-24483295 GCF_015228065.2 Penaeus monodon
ACTCAAGGGGAAACACGTTACCTTCCCCTCCTTCCCATTCCCTCACCCCCGCCCCCCTCTTCCTCCACTCAAGGGGACACACGTTGCTTTT
>NC_051415.1:24483333-24483477 GCF_015228065.2 Penaeus monodon
CGCCAGCCACTTAAAGTTTTGCAATAACCTTAAGTAGTCCGGGTACTCGGAGTATTGTCCCTGGTCTTGCTACAAAGACCAAATTATGGAGAGTGTAAAGCAAATGGACCAAGGCATTTTGTATTCTTGCATTTTTCACCTTCA
>NC_051415.1:24483616-24483687 GCF_015228065.2 Penaeus monodon
CTAATCATTAACTCCCTCTACCTCTTTCTCACTCACGCCTCCCGACTTACCCTTCTTCCCCCAGTTCCTAA
>NC_051415.1:24483733-24483895 GCF_015228065.2 Penaeus monodon
ACTGCTGTTACCTGCCTGCTGTTGTGCTTGTGCTGTGTCGTAAGTCAGGAGGCCTTGCTTAACCCTCTCGCCAGCGCTGTTCCGTAAGTCAAGCTGCCTGGCTGACTGGCCTTCTCTCACGCGCTGGCCGAGGCTACAGCTGTTGTGCAACGGACTCCCGTG
>NC_051415.1:24484275-24485141 GCF_015228065.2 Penaeus monodon
CTAGCCACTATAAAAGTCTCGCTCTCTCCCCTTCCGTTATAATCAAAACGAAGTACAAACAGTTCGGACGCAAAGTACAATCCGCCAATTACAATTTCTACTACAAGAAACTCCTCCTCCTTCCTTACTTCCCCTCCCCCCCACCCCCGCCCCAAGTAAGGTACCCGAACCCCACCCTTCCCTACCCCCCACCCCCTCCGCTGTAGCTTCTAAAGAAACTCTTTATTCCACACCATATTTTACCACTCCTCCCCCTCCCCCCCCAAACAGCTCCTCCCTCTTCTTTCTCTCTCGTGTAACAACGACATTTGTTAATTAATAAGGACGTTTGGGGCTGGATAATTAACCCCTCGGTCAGGTTAATTACAGGTATCGCTCACACTCACCCCCCCACTCCCCTTGCCCAACACGCGGGCGCTTAAACAAAACAAGATATGAGCGGCCTGTAAGTGGCCCTCCCCACCCCACCCTCTCCCTCCCCCTACCCCCATTCTCCCTGACCCACCCTCTCTCTCCCTTCTCCCATCCTCTCTCCCCCATCCCCCACCCCCTCCCCCATCCCCACCCTCTCTCCCTCCCCCACCCTCTCTCTCCCTTCTCCCACTCCCTCTCTCCCATCCCTCACCCTCTCTCTCCTTTCCCCCACCCCCCTCTCTCCCTGACCCACCGCCCTCAGGGTAAGAAGAGGGCGGAGAGAACTAGCAATTAAAGAGAAGGATCGTCGTTTTCGATAATTACAACCTACTGAATCTAGATTACCAACTGACGATACCATATTTCTGGTACTTGATTGTTGGCCAGCGAGGAGAGAGGTTGGGAGGAGATGGCGAGGCTTCGTTGGGGCCAAAGATGTTTTCTCTGGCTAG
>NC_051415.1:24485185-24485416 GCF_015228065.2 Penaeus monodon
TAACACTTCGGCATTATTTCTAAGTCGTCGCTTCCATACGTAGGTGGCAGCGAGGTTAAATGAGGAAGGGTAAGTAGGAGAAGGGGAAGGAGAGGAGGGAAGAAATGAGGGGAAAATTCCCGAATCGAGCGATTATGAGCCGAGTCATAAAGAAAATGAACTAGCTAATCACACAC
Source organism: Penaeus monodon (assembly GCF_015228065.2). Lineage (NCBI taxonomy): Eukaryota > Metazoa > Arthropoda > Malacostraca > Decapoda > Penaeidae > Penaeus > Penaeus monodon. The sequence continues at coordinate 24,485,362 of NC_051415.1, forward strand.
ACGCAGCCTCTCCCCCTCCCCCCTCCCCCCTCTACCTTAGCCCTTTACCACACCA
>NC_051415.1:24485690-24485991 GCF_015228065.2 Penaeus monodon
TTGGAGAACAGGATTTTAAGGGCCCGTCGTAATTACTACCTCGGTCAGTAAAGTGATTGTTGATGGGCGTAGCCACACCCCTTGGGCGGAGCGTCGTGATTGGTGGGTCCTGCGCACGCGAGCTGGAGAGAGAGGCTTGGTTCCCCACTTCTCACGAGGGAATTGACGGCGCGGAGATTACTAACGCCTTTATATAGTTAAAGGTTATAAAGGTTTTGCATTTGGCTGGCCCGCAGAGGGAATTAGTTGATGTGATTTACTTAGGTGTTGGAATGCGGGAGGGGGTGGGTACCCGCGGTTT
>NC_051415.1:24486067-24486259 GCF_015228065.2 Penaeus monodon
GAAGTGTTCTGTAAGCTACATGAATGGGAGTGCTTAGGTGATGCCTCTATTTGAACTAAGCACTGATTTATTTATATATTCAAGCTAATTAAAGGGATTGCTATTAAGAGTAATGACGTTGGTGATATGATAGCCGCAGTGAATATGATAACGGTAGCATTTCGGGCAATTTTGGTTAGATGCTTAACAAGA
>NC_051415.1:24487252-24487512 GCF_015228065.2 Penaeus monodon
AACATTCAGCTTTCCTTCACTGTGATAGTAAACGAGCAAAATCGCGTGATGCGTGTGAATCCTCAGGTCAATTTTCCTCGTTTCATTACAGGTGATTATTCAATACTGGTGTTTATGGATGTGGTAATTACAGTTAGGGTAAGAAATTAAACTTAATTAACCCGTGATATTTCCCTTTGATGTTTTGACTATCGGAGTTATGATTATTATTAAATAGGTGATGATTGTCTGTGTTATTAATACTAAGCCCGCACAAACAA
>NC_051415.1:24488776-24488924 GCF_015228065.2 Penaeus monodon
TCACTTATAATTTTCTCTGTATATTTATATAATAATTATTTTCAATAATCTTATTCAAATGTTTATATACATTTATTGATTACATGGAATAGATCGTAATCTTGTCTCATTTTCATTTAGTATCATGTTTCCTTGCAGGTCACTTGTT
>NC_051415.1:24488975-24489873 GCF_015228065.2 Penaeus monodon
CTTTTGTCTTCTTGTTGCAGATGTTTTCATTATTCTCGTGTCTCCCTCTTCTTCTATATTAGTCGGATATGTAATTTTATTTGTTTTTCTGCACCGTCATCAAAAATGACAAATAACTTAATAACAGTGACAGAATGAAGAGAGTCAGAAAATAATAGAGAAAATACAGAAAATACATTCCTGTTCTCTGTGTAATGTGTCGCCCGCCAGATTTTAACTCGTTCCTCAGAGCAAGGGGCGCGACGACCCCCTTCGGCCTGACTCCGGCGTCATTGTGGCCCAAATAACGGCTGACAGACGGAGGGGCGGCTCAGACGGACGCCGACAGGGGAGGCCGACAGGGGTAAGGACAAGCCAGGGGTCAGGGGAGGGGCTGGTGATCGGGGCAATGCTAGGGGAAGGCCAGGCGGTAGGGGTGATATCAGAGGAGGGGTAGGAGGTAAGGGCAATATCAGGGGAGGAGGGCAGGGGGTAAGGGCAATACCCGAGAACCAGTCGAGTCGCGGACAGACAGCAGGCAGGGTCAATCGCCGGGCTGTTTCGGATCAAGTTTCCTCCTCTTCCCCTCTTCTCTCTCCCCTCCCCCATCTCCCACTCTTCCCCTCTTCTCCCTTCACTATCTTCTAACCTTCCCTTCTCCCCCTCTCCCCCTTCCTACCCTTCCCCTCTTCCCTTCTTCCCCTCCTCCTACCCCTCTTCTCCCTCCCTTATCTTCCAGCACCTTTCCCCTTTATCTGTCTCTCTTCTCTCTCCCCTCCATCTCTTCCCTCTCTCTCTCCCTTCTCTCCTTCACCTTCTGACATTCTTTCCTGACAGGATGTGTTGTCAGGTGTTGGAAGGTGTTGTCAGGTGTTGGAAGGGGTGGTTGGGCGGCTGGAAGGGGGAGGGCCTTGGGTTT
>NC_051415.1:24490129-24490274 GCF_015228065.2 Penaeus monodon
GTCGCTGGGCGGGAGAAAAAAAGGGTCATGCACAAGTCCTTTGCGTGCTGACTCGCGGGCGTGGGCGTACCGCACCGTCACGAATGGGCGGGAGTGTTGATGATGCTGTCACAAGAGCAACTTGTCGTTCTGGGCGGCTTCGCGT
>NC_051415.1:24490431-24490602 GCF_015228065.2 Penaeus monodon
AAGGTCAGGGTTAGAGTGCTGGGTGCGTGAACAGCATGACCAACGCATGTTAAACAGGTCTTGATGAGGAGTCACTCTTTATTTGGAATGAGAATGATTAAATACTAACAAGCCAAGAATGCTGATGGCAGACGTGGAGAACGGCCGAGTTACTGCTTCACTCAAGTGCTC
>NC_051415.1:24491651-24491803 GCF_015228065.2 Penaeus monodon
AATTTACCTCCTAATAGCTCGTTTCCTCTGCAATTTATCGTTGTCTGTAATTGAGAGCAATTCGCCTGATCTAATACTGCAGGTGTTTGCAATGTAATCATTAGGAACAGGTGTGGCAGATGAGCTTTTAGCAGGTGTTAATAGATGTGGTG
>NC_051415.1:24493901-24494712 GCF_015228065.2 Penaeus monodon
TTACGATTCCTCTTTCCCCTTTCTTTCCCCTCCCCCTCCCACCATCTTCTCTTTCCTCTCTCCCCTTATTTCACTTCTTCCCTTCCTCCATCTTCATTTTCCTCTCTCCCCTTATTTTCCCTCCCCTTCTTCCCTCCTACCATTTTTCATATCCTCTTTCCTTCCCCATCCCCCCTTTCATACCTCTCTCTCCTGTTTTCCCTCCTCACTTCTTCCCCCTCCCCCCTTCGTTCCTCTCTCTCCTTCCTTCCCCTCCTCATTTCTTTCACCTCCCCTCCTCTCCCTTCATCCCTCTCTCCCTCCCTTCCCTTCCCCACTCCTTTCTCCTCCTCCCCTACGTTCCTCTCTCTCTCCCTTTTCCCCTACCCCCTTCTTCACGCTCCTTCCTACCCTCCCCCCCCTCTTCCAAGACGCCATCCCCATAAGGCCAAAGAGTCAACGGAAGATGCCCATCTGCCTTCTGCCGTAACTCTGAGCCCGAAAGAGGTAATGACGGGAAAAAGGAAGAAATTACAGGCGCAATAGTAAGAGTGATAACACGCCGTGTAAGAAAGATAAAAAAAATAAATAAATACATGAATATATAAAAGATAAAAGCCTATAATGTTATGGAAGCTGGAGAGACGGAACTTTGAGGAAAAAAATAAAATAAGATTCACTTTAACTATGGATTGCAAAAGATTTTTTTTTATGTGGGTAGGGGTGAGAAAAATTCGAAAGCGATTTTGGAAAGCAATAACGGATATGTATGCAGCCTATTAAGATTCAAAAAACGATTTATAAATCTTTAAAGAATGAGATGAAAATACGT
>NC_051415.1:24494964-24495078 GCF_015228065.2 Penaeus monodon
TTAAACGTACCCAAATCTACCCTCAAAGCAAGGAAAAATTGACGGGAAGAAAAGGCCCATTGATAATCGATGAAAGAGAGAATGAAAAGAATCAAGGATAAAAATGAGGGATCA
>NC_051415.1:24495558-24495725 GCF_015228065.2 Penaeus monodon
TCCCTCTCCTCTCCCGAAAAGGACCTTCTACAACGAGCATTGTCGTCGGGGTCATTCTCACTCCTTTCACAACGCTAACAAAACTTCTATTAAGCTACTTCAGCTGATTTATCGCTCGTTAAGCAAGAAATCCGCCAATTTTCCGCTCGACGTTAGCGCAACCACGG
>NC_051415.1:24496145-24496291 GCF_015228065.2 Penaeus monodon
GGGGCAGAGGGGGCCCACTACTCTCCAGCATGAGGAGGCTATTACGCAACATCAGAAGGCAGACGAGACACCGGCGATGACGTGTCGAGGATGAAAGAAAAGGCGTCTTTTAGTGTGATTAATGGAACTCTGTCCTTGTCTCCATT
>NC_051415.1:24497305-24497688 GCF_015228065.2 Penaeus monodon
GTTTGAAATTATTCACGGAATCAAAACAAGTAGAACTACACCAAGTTACATGATGTTTCATTGTATTATTATTAAAATCTATTTCTTTTTTTCGAGAAACTGTAGAATAAAGATACCACCGATAATGTACCATAAAATATCATGTGTATACGTACATGTGTGTATATATATTTATTCCTTTATAAACTGAAAAATTGATGAAGCAGAGTGGCTGCTTTCTCGCTCGCAGTCAAGGTATATATACATATATTTTTTAATAAGTTCACCGTTTATCAGTTTTATACCAAAGTGTGAAGAACATACCACGATTACTCTTAAAGAATTTATTTTTTCGGTCAAAAGTGTGATTGTTTTGAGTCTGTAAATAAATCTAAAGACTGAAC
>NC_051415.1:24497808-24498524 GCF_015228065.2 Penaeus monodon
ATTCATTCTCACTCATACATTTTATAACTCTGAACACGTTTGTACATACAAGCACTACATACATTTTGGTATTTATTTAGCATGTGTTCTGGATTAAAAAGTTATTCCATTAGATATGAATATCTAACTAGCATCTCTCGCACTTGGCTAGAAGTTCCATCATCAAAAGTACAGTACTTAAGAATTCGAGATGTCTGTTATGTGTCCATCAACACCCTCCTCCCCCTCCCTCGTCCCCCTCCCCACCAGCCCTTAGGCCTTCTAACCTGATTCTCCCTTCCCTCCCCCCCCCATCCCTCTTCCATCTTTCTCAACACTTTCCTTCAGTTCTCCCTTTATTTCTCCACCCCTCCCCCCTCCCCTCGCCTCCCCTCCCCTACCTACTAATTTCATCCTCCCTTCCCTCACTTCCCTCTTCCTATCTCTCTACTCCCTTCACCCCCACCCCCATTTCTCATCCCCTTACTCTCACCCCCTTCCCTTCCTCCCACATTCTTTTTCCTCCCATTTACATCCTTATTTTCCCTCTTTCCTTCGTCCTGTCCCCAACTCCCCCCCCATCCCCAATTCCTCATTTCTCCTTCCTCTCAACCCCTAAACCCTTCCCCCTCTCACTCCTCCCCCCTTTTCCACTCCCTCCCACTCCACCCCCCCTTCCCACTCCCTCCCACTCCAACCCCCTTCCCACCCCCTCCCCCACCCCCTCTATTGGACCT
>NC_051415.1:24498631-24498727 GCF_015228065.2 Penaeus monodon
TCCAGATAAGTGATTCCGTCCCTCTGACATTTGTGAATAATACACAGCTATAATTGAGTTCTGGACTTAAATTAGAGGATCGGTTACGAGAAAAGG
>NC_051415.1:24499085-24499233 GCF_015228065.2 Penaeus monodon
CCCATTTTTCCATCTAATTGTTTTCCTCTTTCATTGTCAGTAAAGAGAGAGAGAGAGAATAAAGGACCAGCCCAAAACTGTGAAAAGGAGAAGGCGAAAAACGTAAACAAAAATCACAATAAATACTAACAGTGACTGCAAGTTGAAA
>NC_051415.1:24499336-24499571 GCF_015228065.2 Penaeus monodon
GCTTCCAGAGAGACACAAAACCCCAAAAAACACTAAAAATTAATTAAAAAGAATCGGACAAGAAAAAAAAATCAGACCTCTTTCTCTTCCCAAACTAGCTGCTCCTTCCATCGAGGTAATCACTGCCTAATTATGCATACACCCCATCTGACAGCCCTCTCAGCGCGTCCTTAAATGTCACACATAATTCTTTCGCTCATATTAGAGTGAACAGCGCCAGCAAAGGGCTTTATTT
>NC_051415.1:24500096-24500296 GCF_015228065.2 Penaeus monodon
TGCTTCTTCTTCCTTTACTTTTTCCTTATTTTCTCTATTTTCTTCTTTTCTCTCTCTCTCTCGCACACCATGTTTCTACTGCACTCCTTTTCTCTGTATCCTTGTTCCTTCTTTGTATCCATCCACTATGCTATCTATTTCTCGAAATGAGATTCTGTATTTCGTCTATCAGCAACCAAGTGTAAACAATAGGAAAACTA
>NC_051415.1:24500416-24500547 GCF_015228065.2 Penaeus monodon
GGTGTCACCCGAGCTACTTCGGAACTTCCCCGCCTTTGTTAATTTACTTGTTTCGCGCTTATCGTCTCCGAGTCTGTACAAGTCTCGACGTAAATTCTTGAAAGGTAATTCATTTTAAGAGCATGAAATTA
>NC_051415.1:24500921-24501262 GCF_015228065.2 Penaeus monodon
TATTAACATCATTAGTCGAAGTGTCCCATTACCTGTGGGGCCTCCAACTCCCTGTGGTGATTCACTGACCAGTATAGAGGACATGGCATTAATTCATATAAAAAAGGTCCACAAACAAACACTTTATTCACCATCATCTGCGGTCTCTTCTATCTTTTATTTTCTTCTCTTCTCCTGTTTTCTCTTGCCTTGTTCTTGACTTTCTCTTTCTTCCTTTTATTTCTTTTGGTCCTTTCATTTTTCTTCTTTATCTCTTGCCTTTTCATTCTTTCACTCTCCTTCCCTTGAATCATCCCGTATTATCTCTTTTTCCCTCGTTTTTCCTTACTTTTGTTTATCAG
>NC_051415.1:24501844-24502287 GCF_015228065.2 Penaeus monodon
GTACTGACGATGTTGAAATATTGATCCTGATTTTACTCCTTCAGTTGTATGATCATCGTTTAGGTTGTTTATCGACCTTATCATTATTCTATCATTATTCCATTCACTTCCTCAATTTTCTATTCATTCTCTCCACCCTTTTTTCTTTCCTCTTACCTTCCTTCTCCTCTTTTTATTCCTGTCCTTTTTCTCGCTATTTCCCATTCTTAGCTGAATCCTCCTATCCAGTCAATTTATTCTCTATATTCTTTATTCTTCTCTGATTTCCCCCCATTTTTCTTCACCCATATTTCCTTTTTTTTCCTTTTCTTTCCTTCCATCTTTCTCAACCTTATTATCTCTCTCCTCACTCTTCCTTCTTTACCATTCCTTTTTATTTCATCCTCTCACTTCCCCTTCTTCGTTCTCCTTGTTATTCTTTTCCTTCTTCTTTTTTTCCCTTC
>NC_051415.1:24502341-24502717 GCF_015228065.2 Penaeus monodon
CTCTTTTTTTCTCATATTACCAATATTTCTCCTCTCCTCTCCTCTTACTTCTTTCTCCATCCTCCCCGTCTCTCCCTCCTCAGGTTTATCCCTTCTCCGCCTTTCCTTCCCCCCTTCAAATTCTCCCTATCCAGCCCCTCCTCAGGTTCTTTGCCCTTTCCACCCCATCCTCCCTCTCTATCCTTTTCCCCATCCCTCCCCACCACCCTCTTCCCCATCCTCCCCCACTCTCAGCCCTTTCTTCCCCGCCATCCCCACCTCTCCCCATGCCTGCTTGAGTGCTGGTGTTGACCGTCCCAATGACTCACGCTAACACATGTAATATGAACAGGCCAATTATACGGTAATTTCTCCTGGCTCGGGGCACGCCTCCCTC
>NC_051415.1:24503451-24503660 GCF_015228065.2 Penaeus monodon
TAATCAAATTTCTACTCTTTTCTTTATTGTCGTATAATTCACATGTTAATTCTTGTTTCGATCTGTTAAATTTTCATTATTATTTATGATTTCCTCATTCAAATTGGAACTCGTTCATTCTTCCCATTCTTTCCATTACTCTTTGAAGAAACAATTATGAAAAGAGGGTTTATTTATTTACCTAAAAAGACCCCGGGGACGATGAAAGG
>NC_051415.1:24503699-24503780 GCF_015228065.2 Penaeus monodon
CTGTTCCCTTATTTGCTGGTTCGCTTTGCCGTTTCATCTCGACTGCGTCTGCCCTTTTCCTTTATGCTTATGGTTATCGGG
>NC_051415.1:24504009-24504250 GCF_015228065.2 Penaeus monodon
TCAAACACACACACACACCTTTTTGAGATTATGCATTTTAATAATCTCTTTTTCGTTTTAATGCAATCTAAAGGAACTTGTTCTCCATAATAGCTTGGTGGCTGTGAAAGATGATGAAAAAGGGAGAAAGGCGATGAAGAAAGGGCGGGGCCTCTTACATGCAACGAAAAAATAGATTATGGAGGAAAATTTTAAAATTCGGACGGAGATTGGAGGAAGGCCAGACGAAGCCAGAAAGAAG
>NC_051415.1:24504435-24504704 GCF_015228065.2 Penaeus monodon
GCAAACAACCTTTGAAAAATAAAAAAAGACACAGAGGAGAAACAAGTGAAACAAAACCAAAACAAGAGAGAAGGAAGGGAGCTCGAGATAATTAAGAGAAGACCAAATGGACAAGACCCCGAGCCATGGCGGCGGCCAACAAAAAACGAGAAGTTAATGAAGTAAAGAAAACGGGACAACGCATTAATTTTCTTAAATTTCCAGACACTTCAAAGTTCAAAGATTTCAGCGTACACAGTTTCACCCAAAATGACATTTGGTAATAACCT
>NC_051415.1:24504750-24504815 GCF_015228065.2 Penaeus monodon
AGAGATGATACGCTCTTTTTGATGATAGCTTTAATTAGAAACATTATTTTTTAGGTTTAAGTTAA
>NC_051415.1:24507988-24508206 GCF_015228065.2 Penaeus monodon
GCTGTTGACCAGTGGTTATCAATCATTCAAGTCTCTCTTCTATGCAGAGGCTGCAAGCAGAACATGGTAAAAGCTTCAATAAAATGAAATATGTGTTAAGAATAGAAAAAAAAAATCAAATAAGACATTTTTTGAAAATACAAAATATAATTTTCTTTCCAACGCTAATTCACATTTTCTGGAGTGTTTTTGTGTTTCATTTGCTTCTAAGAAAACTA
>NC_051415.1:24508609-24508825 GCF_015228065.2 Penaeus monodon
AATTCAAAATTCCCCCTCTTCCTTTTTCCCACCCATCCTCATGGACACGTAATATCTCAGTGTTTCAATGAGGTCCCCGTCGCTGGGTTTGGCTCAAGGGCGAATGGGTAATTACATGGGCGTAGGTGTGATGATGAGTGGCCCCGAGGAAGGTGGGTTTGTTGTGGTGGATGATACAGCCGAATACACGGAATTTCGAAGGAGGAGAAATGACGC
>NC_051415.1:24508924-24509205 GCF_015228065.2 Penaeus monodon
CGACCCATTTACCTGCAATAAATCTACGTTATCATCATTTTATATTACTATTTCTGTTAATATTTAAATGCAGAATAGCTATCTTCTCAAAGAAGAGAAAATATAATGAAGTTAATTTTCAGAATATCATGTTTGTACAGTATGATATGTTTTTGGCGGAAAGGAATATTAACAAAGAAGACAGTGCTACACTTTCATTAATTAACTGGTCGCTAGCATTTAAATAGAGATGAATTAGAAATGATAATTCAAAAATTATTAAATTAGAGACAATTACAGTA
>NC_051415.1:24510759-24510847 GCF_015228065.2 Penaeus monodon
ATAGAGGGGTCTTAAAGTGGAAAAGGGGATGGGGAAGAGAGGTAGGGGGGGGCTCTGAGACAAAAGAAAAATGGGGAAGGGAGAGGGA
>NC_051415.1:24511084-24511394 GCF_015228065.2 Penaeus monodon
AGAGGAGGGGAAAAGTGCCTCTTCATTTTGTTTGTTCCGTAGAATGTCCACAGGTCCCGCTAGTATACATGTATATATATATAAACGTTCAAACATCACGTTTAAATTATCATGCAATAGACCAGATCTGGGCTTACCCTTTCCCATTAGCGCCTCCTCAGAACCCCTTTGTTTTCGCCACAGGGGACCCTCCTGCCCCTCCCCTCCCCCCTCCACCCCATTAAGTGTTCCCCTACTTCACTATAGCCTTCTAATCATACGGAGTTTGTTTTCATGTGTGGGCGAAAATAAAAAAAAAATAAAATGAAAA
>NC_051415.1:24511563-24511652 GCF_015228065.2 Penaeus monodon
CTTGTATTAGGATCAAAATATATATATATAAATCTAGATTTTTTGAAAAGTAGTACGGCATTGTTTTTTTTCTACCATAATATGCATAA
>NC_051415.1:24512105-24512384 GCF_015228065.2 Penaeus monodon
TACTGTAATTGTCTCTAATTTAATAATTTTTGAATTATCATTTCTAATTCACCTCTGTTTAAATGCTAGCGACCAGTTAATTAATGAAAGTGTAGCACTGCCTTCTTTGTTAATATTCCTTTCCGCCAAAAACATATCATACTGTACAAACATGATATTCTGAAAATTAACTTCATTATATTTCTCTCTTTGAGAAGATAGCTATTCTGCATTTAAATATTAACAGAAATAGTAATATAAAATGATGATAACGTAGATTTATTGCAGGTAAATGGGTCG
>NC_051415.1:24512474-24512692 GCF_015228065.2 Penaeus monodon
GCGTCATTTCTCCTCCTTCGAAATTCCGTGTATTCGGCTGTATCATCCACCACAACAAACCCACCTTCCTCGTGGCCACTCATCATCACACCTACGCCCATGTAATTACCCATTCGCCCTTGAGCCAAACCCAGCGACGGGGACCTCATTGAAACACTGAGATATTACGTGTCCATGAGGATGGGTGGGAAAAAGGAGGAGGGGGAATTTTGAATTAG
>NC_051415.1:24513068-24513283 GCF_015228065.2 Penaeus monodon
TTTTCTTAGAAGCAAATGAAATACAAAAACACTCCAGAAAATGTGAATTAGCGTTGGAAAGAAAATTATATTTTGTATTTTCAAAAAATAAGTCTTATTTGATTTTTTTTCTATTCTTAACACATATTTCATTTTATTTAAGCTTTTACCATGTTCTGCTTGCAGCCTCTGCATAGAAGAGAGACTTGAATGATTGATAACCACTGGTCAACAGC
>NC_051415.1:24516571-24516642 GCF_015228065.2 Penaeus monodon
TTAACTTAAACCTAAAAAATAATGTTTCTAATTAAAGCTATCCATCAAAAAGAGCGTTATCTCTGAAAAAA
>NC_051415.1:24516667-24517006 GCF_015228065.2 Penaeus monodon
AAAAAAAAAAGAAAAAAGGTTATTACCAAATGTCATTTTGGGTGAAACTGTGTACGCTGAAATCTTTGAACTTTGAAGTGTCTGGAAATTTAAGAAAATTAATGCGTTGTCCCGTTTTCTTTACTTCATTAACTTCTCGTTTTTTGTTGGCCGCCGCCATGGCTCGGGGTCTTGTCCATTTGGTCTTCTCTTAATTATCTCGAGCTCCCTTCCTTCTCTCTTGTTTTGGTTTTGTTTCACTTGTTTCTCCTCTGTGTCTTTTTTTATTTTTCAAAGGTTGTTTGCTTGTTTTGCTGTTTTTTTTTTCGTTTTTTGTTGTTGTTGTCTGTTTTCTTTGCT
>NC_051415.1:24517120-24517361 GCF_015228065.2 Penaeus monodon
CTTCTTTCTGGCTTCGTCTGGCCTTCCTCCAATCTCCGTCCGAATTTAAAAATTTTCCTCCATAATCTATTTTTTCGTTGCATGTAAGAGGCCCCGCCCTTTCTTCATCGCCTTTCTCCCTTTTTCATCATCTTTCACAGCCACCAAGCTATTATGGAGAACAAGTTCCTTTAGATTGCATTAAAACGAAAAAGAGATTATTAAAATGCATAATCTCAAAAAGGTGTGTGTGTGTGTTTGA
>NC_051415.1:24517511-24517871 GCF_015228065.2 Penaeus monodon
CCCGATAACCATAAGCATAAAGGAAAAGGGCAGACGCAGTCGAGATGAAACGGCAAAGCGAACCAGCAAATAAGGGAACAGAAGTAAAATAAAATAGAGAAAAAGGAAAAAAAAATATAACCCTTTCATCGTCCCCGGGGTCTTTTTAGGTATTCGTGATAGATAAACCCTCTTTTCATAATTGTTAAAAAAAAAGGGAAGAATGAACGAGTTCCAATTTGAATGAGGAAATCATAAATAATAATGAAAATTTAACAGATCGAAACAAGAATTAACATGTGAATTATACGACAATAGAAAAAAGAGTAGAAATTTGATGAAAACACACACACGAAAACTAGTTCGGCATTTTAGGTTTTT
>NC_051415.1:24518401-24518523 GCF_015228065.2 Penaeus monodon
TTCCGCTCCACCGGGAGAGGAGGGGGGGTTTTGCCCGAGCCAGGGAAATTACCGTATAATGGCCTTTTATTACATGTGTTACGTGAGTCATTGGGCCGGTAAACACCAGCCTCAAGCAGGAT
>NC_051415.1:24518590-24518820 GCF_015228065.2 Penaeus monodon
ATAAAAAGGAAGAGAGGGAGGAGGGGGGGGAAAGGGGCAAAGAAAGGAAGAGGCGGATGGGGGAATTTTGAAAGGAGGGGAAGGAAACGGAAAAGGGAAAAACCCGAGGGGGGAAAGGGGGAGGGGGAGGATGGAAAGAAGAAAGGGGGAGGGAGGGGGGAAATTTTGGGTAATAGAAAAAAAAGAGGAATAAATTGAAGAAAAAATGAATGAAGGGTTTGAGTAAAAAA
>NC_051415.1:24518927-24519308 GCF_015228065.2 Penaeus monodon
AGTGGGAGAGAGATAAAAGGGGTGGAAAAAAAAGAGGAAAAAGGAAAGAAAAAAAAAAAAAAAGGAAAAGGGTGAAAAAAAAGGGGGGGAAAATCAGGAGAAAAAAAGAATAAGAGAATAAAATTGACTGGAAGGAGGTTTCAGCTAAGAATGGGAAATAGCGAGAAAAAGGACAGGAAAAAAAGAGGAGAAGGAAGGTAAGAGGAAAGAAAAAAGGGGGGGAGAGAATGAATAGAAAATGAGGAAATGAAGGAAAAAATGATGAATAAAGATAAGGTCGATAAACAAACAAACGATGATCTATAATGAAGGAGTAAAACGGATAATATTCAACACGTCGACAGAATGAAGGGGCGGAAAAGGAGGTTGAAAGATATGGGG
>NC_051415.1:24519613-24520307 GCF_015228065.2 Penaeus monodon
TACAGACAGAAAGAAAGGAGAGAGAGAGAGAGAAGGTTATACAAGGTAAAAAGAAGAGAAAAGGAGTGTAAGAAAAAAATAGATGAAAATAAGGAAAGAAGGCAAGAGAAAAAAAAGAGAAAAGGGGAGAGGTGAAAAAAAAAAGGGAAAAAAACAAAAAGGGAAAGAGAAAGGGCAAAAGAAGAGAACAGTCGATGAACAGGAAGAAGAAAAAGAGAGGAGGGGGGGAGTCAGGGAAGAAAACCAAGAAAGAGAATAGGGAGGAGAAAAGTGAAAGGAAAGGGAATGGGAAAGTAAGAAAGACAAATGAGAAAGGGAAGGAAGAAAGGAAAGAAAGAAAGAAGAGAGAGCTTGATAAACAAAAGTAAGGAAAAACGAGGGAAAAAAGAGATAATACGGGAGATTCAAGGGAAGGAGAGTGAAAAGAATGGAAAGGCAAGAGATAAAAGAAGAAAAAATGAAAGGACCAAAAGAAATAAAGGAAGAAAGAGAAAGTCAAGAACAAGGCAAGAGAAAACAGGAGAAGAGAAGAAAAAAAAAGATAGAAGAGACCGCAGATGATGGTGAATAAGTGTTTGTTTGTGGACCTTTTTTATATGAATTAATGCCATGTCCTCTATACTGGTCAGTGAATCACCACAGGGAGTTGGAGGCCCCACAGGTAATGGGACACTTCGACTAATGATTTTTAATA
>NC_051415.1:24520826-24520957 GCF_015228065.2 Penaeus monodon
TAATTTCATGCTCTTAAAATGAATTACCTTTCAAGAATTTACGTCGAGACTTGTACAGACTCGGAGACGATAAGCGCGAAAACAAGTAAATTAACAAAGGCGGGAATTTCCGAAGTAGCTCGGGGTGACAC
>NC_051415.1:24521078-24521211 GCF_015228065.2 Penaeus monodon
TTCCTATTGTTTACACTTGGTTGCTGATAGACGAAATACAGAATCTCATTTTGAGAAATAGATAGCATAGTGGATGGATACAAAGAAGGAACAAGGATACAGAGAAAGGGGGTGCAGTAGAAACATGGTGTGC
>NC_051415.1:24521875-24522184 GCF_015228065.2 Penaeus monodon
AAGCAGAAAACCGACCAGCGACAAGGGAGCACGAGTAAAGAAGGGAGAAAGTTGGGAAAATAAAGCCCCTTGGCTGGCGCTGTTACCTTTAAAATGAGCGAAAGAATATGTGTGGACTTAAGGACGCGCTGAAGGCTGTCAGATGGGGTGTATGCATAATTAGGCAGTGAATTTCCTCGATGGAAGGGCGCTAGTTTGGAGAGAAAGAGGTTGATTTTTTTTTCTTGTCCCATCTTTTTAATTTAAATTTTTTGTGTTTTTTTTGGGTTTGTGTCTCTCTGGAAGCGGTGTTTGGGTGGTGGTTTGGGG
>NC_051415.1:24522266-24522367 GCF_015228065.2 Penaeus monodon
TTCAACGCAGTCACTGTTAGTAAATTAGGTGATTTTTGGGTTACGTTTTTCGCTTTCCTTTACAGTTTGGGCTGGTCCTTTATTCTCTCTCCCCTCTCTTT
>NC_051415.1:24522464-24523655 GCF_015228065.2 Penaeus monodon
CCCTCCTTTTCTTATTGGTACGTCACCCAACATACCCCTTTCTCTTCCTCTCCCGCTCCCCCCCTTCTTCCTTCTCCCCCTCTTCTTGACCCCCCCTTCCTTCCCTCTCCATGCCTTTCCCATCCCTCCATCCCTCCCCCACCCTCCCTTCCTCTCCTCCCCCCTTTCCTTTCTCTCCCACCTCCTTCCCTCCCATCCCTCCCTCTCCCTCTCCCATCTTCCCCATCTTTCCCCCCGCCCCCATCGCTTCTCCCGCCCCCCCCGCCACCCTCCCCATCCCCTCCCTCCCTTTCCTCGTAACCGATCCTTCTAATTTAAGTCCAGAACTCAATTATAGCTGTGTTTTATTCACAAATGTCAGAGGGACGGAATCACTTATCTGGATCCCCCCCCCCTCCCTTCCTCCTTGCCTCCCCCACCTCCCCCACGACCACTATCCCCCGCTAATGACACCCTCCTACCCCCCCCTTTCCCTTTTTCCCCCTCCTCTCAGGTCCAATAGAGGGGGTGGGGGAGGGGGTGGGGAAGGGGGGTGGTGTGGGAGGGAATGGGAAGGGGGGGGTGGAGTGGGAGGGAGTGGAAAAGGGGGGAGGAGTGAGAGGGGAAGGGTTAGGGGTTGAGAGGAAGGAGAAATGAGGAATTGGGGATGCGGGGGGGGGAGTTGGGGACAGGACGAAGGAAAGGGGAAAATAAGGATGTAAATGGGGAGGAAAAAGAAGGGGGAGGAAGGGAAGGGGAGCGAGAGTAAGGGGATGAGAAATGGGGGGGGGGGTTGTAGGGAGTAAAGGATAGGAAGAGGAAGTGAGGGAAGGGAGGATGAAATTAGTGGGGTAGGGGAGGGGAGGCGAGGGGAGGTGAGGGGAAGGGGGGGGTGGAGAAGCAAAGGGAGAACCGAAGGAAAGTGTTGAGAAAGAGGACGAGGGATGGGGGGAGGGAAGGGAGAATCAGGTTAGAAGGCCTAAGGGCTGTGGGGAGGGGGACGAGGGAGGGGGAGGAGGGTGTTGATGGACACATAACAGACATCTCGAATTCTTAAGTACTGTACTTTTGAGATGGAAAATTCTAGCCAAGTGCGAGAGATGCTAGTTAGATATTCATATTCTAATGGAATAACTTTTTAATCCAGAAAAAACATGCTAAATAAATACCAAAATGTATGTAGTGCTTGTATATACAAACGTGTTTCAGAGT
>NC_051415.1:24523807-24524243 GCF_015228065.2 Penaeus monodon
TCAGTCTTCAGATTTATTTACAGACTCAAAACAGTCACACTTTTGACCGAAAAAATAAATTCTTTAAGAGTAATCGTGGTATGTTCTTCACACTTTGGTATAAAACTGATAAACGGTGAACTTATTAAAAAATATATGTATATATACCTTGACTGCGAGCGAGAAAGCAGCCACTCTGCTCATCAATTTTTCAGTTTATAAAGGAATAAATACCTGTCCGCAATACACACATGTATGTATACACATGATATTTCATTGGGTACATTATCGGTGGTATCTTTATTCTACAGTTTCTCGAAAAAAGAAATAGATTTTAAAATAATACAAGAACATCATGTAATTTGGTGTAGTTCTACTTTTTTTGATTCCGTGAATAATTTCAAACTTCTTCTTTTTTACATTTTTTTTACGTGGATATATGTTTAAAAATTAGGTT
>NC_051415.1:24525028-24525379 GCF_015228065.2 Penaeus monodon
TAAGACTGACACATATCCCACATTCATATAAGCACATCCACTCAAAGAAGGAACGAGAACGTAGGACGAAGAAAAAAAAAGGAGACAAGACAGAGTTCCATTAATCACACTAAAAGACGCCTTTTCTTTCATCCTCGACACGTCATCGCCGGTGTCTCGTTGCCTTCTGATGTTGCGTAATAGCCTCCTCATGCTGGAGAGTAGTGGGCCCCCTCTGCCCCTTCTCCTCTCTTTCCCCTCTTCCTCTTTCCTCTTTATCCATTCTTCCTTATTCCCTTTCTCCTCACTTGCCCTTCTCTCCTCCCTTATTCCCTCCTTTTCCCTTTTCCCCGCCACCTCTCTCTCCCCTAC
>NC_051415.1:24525404-24525495 GCF_015228065.2 Penaeus monodon
CATTATCTCTGGGTCTGTTTCTTTCTCTCTCTTTGTGCTGTCTCTCTCTCTCGCCCCTACAGTACCTTTCCCTTTTTCTTTCTGTCAAATT
>NC_051415.1:24525711-24525913 GCF_015228065.2 Penaeus monodon
CCGTGGTTCGCTAACGTCGAGCGGAAAATTGGCGGATTTCTTGCTTAACGAGCGATAAATAGCTGAAGTAGCTTAATAGAAGTTTTGTTACGTTGTGAAAAGGAGTGAAAATGACCCCGACGACAATGCTCGTTGTAGAAGGTCCTTTTCGGGAGAGGAGAGGGACCCCCCCTCAGCCCTACTTTTTCTTCTCTTCTTCTTT
>NC_051415.1:24526307-24526490 GCF_015228065.2 Penaeus monodon
TTCCTTTTCAGCCTATCTCTGGCGTTGTTTCACTCTCTCTTTGTTTCCCTCATTTTTATCCTTGATTTTTTTCATTCTCTTTTTCATCGATTATCAATGGGCCTTTTCTTCCCGTCAATTTTTCCTTGTTTTGGGAGGGTAGATTTGGGAAACGTTTAATCAGTTTCCCTTCATCTCCCCCTT
>NC_051415.1:24526736-24526925 GCF_015228065.2 Penaeus monodon
AAAGATTATAAATCGTTTTTTGAATCTTAATAGGCTGCATACATATCCGTTATTGCTTTCCAAAATCGCTTTCGAATTTTTCTCACCCTACCCACATAAAAAAAAATCTTTTGCAATCCCCAGTTAAAGTGAATCTTTTTTTATTTTTTCCTCAAAGTTCCGTCTCTCCAGCTTCCAAACATTATAGGC
>NC_051415.1:24526968-24527102 GCF_015228065.2 Penaeus monodon
CCCACGGGGTTTTACACTTTATTGCGCCTGAATTTCTTCTTTTCCGTCTCCCCTTTGGGGGCTCAGAGTTAGGGGAAAAGGCAGAGGGGGCATTTTCCGCTTTTTTGGCCCTTAGGGGGGGGCGTCTTGGAAGA
>NC_051415.1:24527164-24527494 GCF_015228065.2 Penaeus monodon
AAACGTAGGGAGGAGAGAAGGAGGGGGAAAAGGGAAAGGGAGGAGAGAGGGGGGATGAAGGGAGAGGAGGGGAGGTGAAAGAAAGGGGGGGAAAGGGAAAGGGAGAGAGAGGAACGAAGGGGGGGGGGAGGAGAAAGAAGTGAAGGGGGGAAGGAAAAAAGGGAGGGGGAGAGGAAAGAAGGGGGGGGGGGAAGAAGGAGGAGGGAAAACAGGGAGAGAGGATAAAAGGGGGGGTGGGGAAGGAAAGGATAGGAAAAAGGGTAGGGGGAAGAAGGGGAGGGAAAAAAGGGAGAGAGAAAAATAAGATGGAGGAAGGGGAAAAAGGAAATA
>NC_051415.1:24527531-24527658 GCF_015228065.2 Penaeus monodon
AAGAAAGGGGGAAAAAAAGGAATGTAAAAAAAAGAGGAGAGGAAAAAAAAGGGAGAATGAAAAACGAAAGAAAGGGATCAAAAGGGGAGATGATATGGGGGAAAGGGAAGACAAAAGGAAGAGAAGG
>NC_051415.1:24527727-24527932 GCF_015228065.2 Penaeus monodon
GGGGGGAGCAGAAAAAGAAAAGGGGGAAAAAGGGGAAGAGAGAAAAGAGAGAGGGAACACAGAAGCGGGAGAGAAGAGAGAAGGTCGGCGAGATTTTTTTTGAAAGAAAAAAAAAAAAAAAAACCAAAGGGAAAACTGTGAATAAAAAAAAAAAGGGTATATAGAAAATAGAAGAAAAGAAAAAAAAAACAAGACAACAGACAAA
>NC_051415.1:24530783-24530990 GCF_015228065.2 Penaeus monodon
TACGCACATATGTAAAAAAATAAATACAATTGCGTAACATTTCAACTAGAATATATGAAACCGCTCTTTTGTTATATAAACATATCGTATCATTAACACAAGCGGACACTCTTTACAAGAGAGTCTTGTCTAGGAAAAAATCGTATGACTATATCATCACTGCAAACTCAATGGCACTATCACAGAATTGCTAATCTATCATCGAAT
>NC_051415.1:24531844-24532239 GCF_015228065.2 Penaeus monodon
TTTTAACCCCCTCTTCCGGACTCGATTTTTGCTTAAGTTTTTCAATCTTATTTTCAAAACTGACAGCATTTTTCTTTTTCCAGGCCAATGCTACAGTGACGCCGATCTGATGCATCCTGTTTCGCCCATCTCTAGTTGGCACTCTCGCCCGATGATGGCCGGCCGTGTTTTTTGACATGGATTTACTGTTTTATTATCCTCATTTTTTATAGAATAGTTGGTGCTGAATATGGTGTATTTTTAAAGGTATTTTTTGGGGTGTAGTTAATAAGGGTATTTAGTTTGTAGTGTGTAGTTTTTTTAAAAAATGATGAAAAAAGAAATAGATGCTTTAACCTTTGCTATATGTATATCCACGTTCTATTCATCTCTCCCCCTTGTGTTATTTTTCTATC
>NC_051415.1:24532291-24533225 GCF_015228065.2 Penaeus monodon
CCCCACTTCTCTTTCTGCCTCTCTTTCCATCCCCGCCCGCATCCTTATTTGACTTCTCCCTCTCTCTCTCTCCCTTTTAACCTCCCTTTTGGTCTTCCCTTCCTTTCCCTTCTCTACCCTAATACCCTCCCCTTTACCCCTCCCTTCACTAATTTCCTTTCCATGTCACCTCTCCCCTCCTCATCTCCCTTCCCTCTTCCCCTCCCCAACCTCCTCTACATTTCTCCATTCCTTTCCCCTCCCCTGACGCGTCTCTCCCTTCCTCATCCCCTCTCCTCATCAGAATCTCCCCTTTCCTTCCCTTCACTCCTCCACTCCACTCCTCCCTCCTTTCTATTCCACCTTTTCATCACAATCACCTCTCCCTTTTCCTTCATTACTCCACTTCCTCCCTCTTCCCCATTTCCCCCTCATCATAAGCTTCTCTCCATTCCTCCTCCTTCCCCTTCCCCCCTCTTCATCACAGCCTCCCCTCTTCTTCCCCACATTCTACCCCCTAGCTTTCCCTCCACCCGTCCCTCTTTCCCCCTCCTCAACATCCTCTCCTCCCCTTCCTTCCACCCCTCCCCCTATCCGCCTACCCCCTCCCTCTATCCCTCACCACTCCTCATCCTCACCACAACCCCCCCTCTCCTCCACTCCACCTACCTCCCCATCCCTCAACTCCTCCACCCCCTCCCCCTTCCTCATCCCCCCCTCCTCCCAACCACCAGCCCTCCCTCCTTCCTCACCTCCCTCCTCCCGAACCCCCTTTCCCCTCACCCCTTCCCCTACCCCGCCCTCCCTCACAGCTCGCGTAGCCTCCACACACACAGCTCGGCGGCCGTAATTTGAGAACTTCTGACGCCTGATTTTGGAGGAAATAACCGGCTTCAACTTTGCCGTAAACGTGGAACGCCGAATCGTCATCAGGCACTTCATTCTCGGGGTCTTT
>NC_051415.1:24533302-24533563 GCF_015228065.2 Penaeus monodon
TAAGAGAGTAAGGGGGAGCGAAGTAAAAGGGTAGGGAGCAAGAAGGAGGGAGGAGTAAGGGAGGAGGGAGCGAAGTAAAAGGGCAGGGAGCAAGAGGAAGGGAGAGGTAAGAGGATAGAGAATATAAGGGGAGAGAAGGAGAGATGTAAAGTGGGTAGGGAGGATAAGGGAATGAAGGGATGGAGAGAAATAACGGAGTTGGGAGAAATGGGATGAGGGAGGGGGGGGAGCGTAAGGGAATAAGGATGATGATGGAGGGAG
>NC_051415.1:24533667-24533735 GCF_015228065.2 Penaeus monodon
GGGAAGGGGGCAAGGAGTCTAGAGGAGAGAGGGAAATGAAGGAGGAAGGAGCAGGAAGGAGGAAAGGA
>NC_051415.1:24533789-24533950 GCF_015228065.2 Penaeus monodon
GTTAAGGGGTATGCAGGAGCAGTAGTAAGGAAGAGAGATAGATAGGTATGGGACAGAGAACATGGGAGTGGGGGGGGGGGGGAGGAAGGAGGCAGAGGGGAGAAAATGGAGAAGGAAGAGGGTAGGAGATATTGGACCAAGGAAGAGGGGGGGGGGGCATG
>NC_051415.1:24534005-24534595 GCF_015228065.2 Penaeus monodon
AGAAGACAGGAGGTAGAGGGGGGGGGGTGTAGGAGGGAACTTTGACATTGTTTTTTGTTTCTTTTATATTTTCCTCTGTAAATTTCCACATTGTGTGTCTTTACATAGTCTCATTTATCTTTTCTTTCCCTCTCTTTCCCTCATTCTGCCTCTCTCTTGTTCTCATTTTTATTCTGGTCTTTCCCCCTATATTTCTTCCCTTTTTCTCTTCACACTTCTACTCTTTTATCTATCCTCTCCACCACATATTCTATATAAGCGTGTGGTCTATTTATAGCAAATGTTCGTGATATCGTAATAGCATCTTTGATAGCTTTTACATCAGCATCAGTACCACCACCAGTATGTTGTTTTTGTGACTGCTACCAACCATTCTCATCAGACTATATACTAATTTTCTATCGACTTCCATTTTTCTTTTCTTCGTTATCGCTTATACCCCTCTTTCGCTCTCCTCTTGTGTTCTTGTGCCTCTTTCTCCTCTACTTTTTCTTCCCTCTATTCATTTTCATTTATATTCTTTTTAATTTCCTTCACTTCCCCTGTTATCTTTTCTGTATTCTCCTCTCTTAGTTCTTTCTCTCATTTAT
>NC_051415.1:24534695-24536103 GCF_015228065.2 Penaeus monodon
ATGAAATTATACTGATAGGTACCTCGGCACATTGCGGCTGTGAGTAATGACCCGTTCAATAAAAGAAGAAAGAAAAAAAAGGCAGTGTGCAGGTGTGTCAGACGAACGGAGCAGTCAAATGAGCGCCCAAAGTTCTGCAATTATATCTGTAAAGGATCAAACCTGACTGGCCTGCGAATGCACTAGGAACAGGCAGAGGGAATGGAACGACCACTCGCCGGGAAATAACTAACACCTGCGGAATTTTAATGGGACTCGAGGGAGGTGGAGAGAAAGTCGTTTTCATTAACCACTCAATTGTCTCGTTTGCTCTGCTGGCGGACGGAGACTCGTTACCCTGGCAATGTCTCTCCCCCCTTCCCCACCCACTCGCCCACCCTCTCCACCCACTCGCCCACCCCCTCCCCACTCGCCCTCCTCCACCCACTCGCCCTCCTCCACCCTCTCCACCCACCCACCTACCCACGTTTCTCGAAGACGTAATTTTAAACGTTTAGATAATGAAGCCTCACTTGTGTGGGAATTGTCGAGAGTTATATAGAAAGTGGCGACCAGGATTGTACATTGCAGTGTTTGACAGGATGAGGCTATTATTGCTTATAGAACGGAACGAGTAATGACATAAGTAGTTTTTGATGTAATGACGGTAATGATTAGTGATTAGTAGCATTAGTACGATTATAATAGTTACTACTAAAGCTACTGGTGTTATTACTGTTAATGGTGTTGCCATTTTGTTATTAACATGGAAGATGCACTCGCACCATTAGACGGTGTAGGTATATTAAGCATGCATTAAGTTATGAAATAAATGAGAGAAAGAACTAAGAGAGGAGAATACAGAAAAGATAACAGGGGAAGTGAAGGAAATTAAAAAGAATATAAATGAAAATGAATAGAGGGAAGAAAAAGTAGAGGAGAAAGAGGCACAAGAACACAAGAGGAGAGCGAAAGAGGGGTATAAGCGATAACGAAGAAAAGGAAAATGGAAGTCGATAGAAAATTAGTATATAGTCTGATGAGAATGGTTGGTAGCAGTCACAAAAACAACATACTGGTGGTGGTACTGATGCTGATGTAAAAGCTATCAAAGATGCTATTACGATATCACGAACATTTTCTATAAATAGACCACACGCTTATATAGAATATGTGGTGGAGAGGATAGATAAAAGACTATAAGAAGTGTGAAGAGAAAAATGGAAGAAATATAAATAAAAGAAAGAATAAAAATGAGAAAAACAGAGGAAGGAACAGAAAGAATGAGGAAAGAGAGGAAAAGAAAAGATAAATGAGACGATGTAAAAGACACACAAAGTGGAAATTTACAGAGGAAAATATAAAAGAAACAAAAAACAAAGTCAAAGTTCCCTCCTACACCCCCCCCCCCCTCTACCTCCTGTCTTCT
>NC_051415.1:24536161-24536319 GCF_015228065.2 Penaeus monodon
TGCGCCCCCCCTCTTCCTTGGTCCAATATCTCTTACCCTCTTCCTTCTCCATCTTTTCCCCTCTGCATTCTTCCTTCCCCCCCCCCCACTCCCATGTTCCCTGTCCCATACCTATCTATCTCTCTTCCTTACTACTGCTACCTGCATACCACCTTAAC
>NC_051415.1:24536569-24536939 GCF_015228065.2 Penaeus monodon
TCCTTCCTCTTCCTACTCCCTCCTCCTCATTTCCCTATCTCCTCTAGACTCCCTGCCCCCTCCCCCCTTTACTTCTCCCTCCCTTTTCTCCTCTCTCCACCCATTCTTCCTATACCGTTTGCCCTTCCACTCTGTTTCCTGATCCCTTTTACTCTTCCTTTCCCCGCTATCATCCTTATTCCTTACGCCCCCCACCTCCACCCCATCATTCCTCCCTATCCGTTATTCTCCATCCTTATTCCTACCCTACACTTAATCTCTCCTTCTCCCCCTTAATTCTCTACCTCTTACTCCCCTTCCTCTTGCTCCTGCCCTTTACTTCGCTCCTCCTCCCTTATCGTCCCTCCTTCTGCTCCTACCTGTACTTCGT
>NC_051415.1:24537041-24537895 GCF_015228065.2 Penaeus monodon
AAAGACCCCGAGAATGAAGTGCCTGATGACGATTCGGCCGGGCCACGTTACGGCAAAGTTGAAGCCGGTTATTTCCTCCAAAATCAGGCGTCAGAAGTTCTCAAAATTTCGGCCGCCGAGCTGTGTGTGTGGAGGCTACGCGAGCTGTGAGGGAGGGCGGGGTGGGGAAGGGGTGAGGGGAAAGGGGGTGAGGGGGAGGGGAGGTGAGGAAGGAGGAGGGCTGGTGGTTGGGAGGGGGGGGGGATGAGGAAGGGGGAGGGGGTGGAGGAGTGAGGGATGGGGAGGTAGGTGGAGTGGAGGAAGAGGGGAGGTTGTGGTGAGGATGAGGAGTGGTGAGGGATAGAGGGAGGGGGGAGGGGTGGAAGGAAGGGGAGGAGAGGATGTTGAGGAGGGGGAAAGAGGGAGGGGTGGAGGGAAAGCTAGGGGGTAGAATGTGGGGAAGAAGAGGGGAGGCTGTGGTGAGGAGGGGGGAAGGGGAAGGAGGAGGAATGGAGAGAAGCTTATGATGAGGGGGAAATGGGGAAGGGGGGAGGAAGTGGAGTAATGAAGGAAAAGGGAGAGGTGATTGTGATGAAAAGGTGGAATAGAAAGGAGGGAGGAGTGGAGTGGAGGAGTGAAGGGAAGGAAAGGGGAGATTCTGATGAGGAGAGGGGATGAGGAAGGGAGAGACGCGTCAGGGGAGGGGAAGGGAATGGAGAAATGTAGAGGAGGTTGGGGAGGGGAAGAGAGAAGGGAGATGAGGAGGGGAGAGGTGACATGGAAAGGAAATTAGTGAAGGGAGGGAAGGGAGGGGTAAAGGGGAGGGTATTAGGGTAGAGAAGGGAAAGGAAGGGAAGACCAAAAGGGAGGTTAAA
>NC_051415.1:24538028-24538469 GCF_015228065.2 Penaeus monodon
AAAATAACACAAGGGGGAGAGATGAATAGAACGTGGATATACATATAGCAAAGGTTAAAGCATCTATTTCTTTTTTCATCATTTTTTAAAAACTACACACTACAAACTAAATACCCTTATTAACTACACCCCAAAAAATACCTTTAAAAATACACCATATTCAGCACCAACTATTCTATAAAAAATGAGGATAATAAAACAGTAAATCCATGTCAAAAACACGGCCGGCCATCATCGGGCGAGAGTGCCAACTAGAGATGGGCGTACAGGATGCATCAGATCGGCGTCACTGTAGCATTGGCCTGGAAAAAGAAAAATGCTGTCAGTTTTGAAAATAAGATTGAAAAACTTAAGCAAAAATCGAGTCCGGAAGAGGGGGTTAAAAATGAAAAAGGACGGATGCATGTACGAGCGTATATAGTGTATTGCATGTTTACCCAG
>NC_051415.1:24539402-24539584 GCF_015228065.2 Penaeus monodon
CATTTCTGTGATAGTGCCATTGAGTTTGCAGTGATGATATAGTCATACGATTTTTTCCTAGACAAGACTCTCATGTAAAGAGTGTCCGCTTGTGTTAATGATACGATATGTTTATATAATAAAAGAGCGTTTTCATATATTCTAGTTGAAATGTTACGCAATTGTATTTATTTTTTTACATA
>NC_051415.1:24544245-24544437 GCF_015228065.2 Penaeus monodon
GCATGCATAATTTCTGCAGCATAAACTTAGCACGCTGCACCATCTTCGGACTGACTGATGCCAGCAATTAGTATCAGCTAACACGTAAGTCATTATCGGGCCAAGTTACAAACACTCTAGCTCATCAAGCTGGGAAAATAATCATGCATAAACATCAGCTCATGACACGTCACTTAACACGCCTTCTTCATT
>NC_051415.1:24544574-24544693 GCF_015228065.2 Penaeus monodon
CCTATCTCTCTATTCTTCCCTTCTTTCTCCTCCTTCCCTCTTGTTATTCGTCACTGTCTACTTCCCCTTTTCTTCCTCCCTCCTTCCTCATACTTCTTTCATAATTTATTTTCCTTAGT
>NC_051415.1:24544919-24545072 GCF_015228065.2 Penaeus monodon
GTTTGATTTATGTTGCAAAGACGCATAATGACTTCTAAATTCTAAAGTATAAAACGTGAAAGAAAAGAACAGAAAAGTTATATTAATCAAAAAAGCACAAACGAGAAAAAGGTTATGTGATGAAGAAGAAAAAAGTCAAGGGGATAAAATGTC
>NC_051415.1:24546704-24546878 GCF_015228065.2 Penaeus monodon
AAAGCCACTTGACGCATTCAGGCTTTCCCCATTAAGGCCTAATCAGTGTGGCACACTTAGGTGACTCATCCCAGTTCTTGTGGCTGAGATGCGACGGCTAAGTTAACTTCTGACAAATCCATTGGCGAGACTTAATTCGATCTTGCCATTCAAGATCAGGCACGAATGTAAAGC
>NC_051415.1:24547284-24547454 GCF_015228065.2 Penaeus monodon
CTTGGGTCCCAGCAAAATAATGCATCACAGGGCCTCTGACAACAACACCCCACCCCCACCCCCAGCATAGAGCGAGGAATTCAGTTTTAATAAACAATCATTCCGCGGAGCAATAGCCATTCGATATGGTCCAGTGATTCCAGAAACCTTTTGCTCGTGTGGTGAAGACT
>NC_051415.1:24547477-24547590 GCF_015228065.2 Penaeus monodon
CAAGACGAGATTCAAGAGGAGGAAACGACCTCATCAATTCGCGCCAAATCGAGGAGGAGCTGGTAATTCCGCAACGCTCATTTTTGGCTTTTCAAAGACGAGGCGAAGGTATG
>NC_051415.1:24547940-24548030 GCF_015228065.2 Penaeus monodon
GACGAGATACTAAGCTGTACAATTCGAGGTTAAGATGCAAAGAGAGTGGAAAGTCTCGGAGGTTTCATCATCAGCTGGTGACAGACCGCT
>NC_051415.1:24551591-24551860 GCF_015228065.2 Penaeus monodon
TGTGCTAATACATTTCCAAACATATTTGGAGATAATCTATAATCACTTACACACGCAGACTACGGCCAGTTAAGTAGAGCCGTGAATCATTTATATATCAATCTCCAGACAGGACCTTCGGAATTGTCCCTATGCATTTTCCATTCGCTCTAAGCTGTGTTAAGGGCCAGTCCAGGGAGCGGTGAGAGAGTGTTTTCATATTTACGCAGACACACGTACACACATGCACTAATGCACGCTTACATATGCATTTACAGATACCCGATACA
>NC_051415.1:24553560-24553746 GCF_015228065.2 Penaeus monodon
TGTTAATCTGAGCAGAAATTTAGTTCTTTTTGATCCGAAATGCAACAGATTTTTTTCTTGCTGTTTTTCTCTCTGTTTTATTCTGTTGACAGCAAAATAAACTCGGGCCTGTTGCGTAAAACAATTTTTCACGGAATAATTAAGTTGCGAGAGATACTGAAAGGCAGATTGCATAAGAAAAGAAAA
>NC_051415.1:24553779-24554655 GCF_015228065.2 Penaeus monodon
TAGTATGAGTAAACCATAGGGGTTAGCGGATCAGTATTAACTCCCAATACTCCCATTATAAGTAAATATAAGTAAAAGGAGTTTTGATGGATTATTCTCTAGCCACCCTACCCACCGTGTGAGTAAGTAAAAGTGTAAGTATTAATGTATTGGAAGAGTCTCTAAAGTCTAAAGCATTATGTTCATCAGCTTCTCCCCCACACAATCACGAGTATAATTAAGTATAAGTAAAAGATGTTCTGCTGTATTAGTATCCATCCATTCTACTCGAGGTATTAGTTCTAAGCATAAGGGTTTAAACTTGCCTAGTTTCTACCCACCCTATCCACGGTATAAGCATGTATAACCATTACCATAAGCTGGATCAATCATTACCTATGACCCCACAGCACAAGTATACCGTATACTGTATATCCTACATCAACCCCTACGTATACAGTCCTTGCGTGTAAAAAACACACGTAGTATAAACCCGAGTGTTACTTCCATCTCTTATGCATTGCCTGTATTCATTCATTACTCCAGACCCTCCGATTTAGTAGCGTATTGGCTTTATTGATTAGATTTCTATTGGACTGACTATTCATCTACTTTGTTTTATCTAATATGATTCCCATTGACTGATTAACTAGGTAAATCGTTGACTGGATTAATGAACTCGTCCATTAATTTATTCAAACGTGGATCTATTGCCGCTGAGTCCATTCCCTATGCTATATCCTCGCCGTATTCACAAAAGGATGCAAATGCTATGCATATCATATGTCTAAAAAAGTATATTAATGAAGCAATTATTGATAGCGTTCAGTCCAAATCCTCGCCAAGGGTTTCTATATTCTATATTTATAGAGTTGTTTGGTGGTGATACTGGTGCTG
>NC_051415.1:24557046-24557413 GCF_015228065.2 Penaeus monodon
GACCATAAATCTCTCAAAATCCATTTATCTATTTCTGTCTGTCCCACATCCGCTCCTTCGCTCATACACACATAAACTTTACTTATCAGTCGCTTAAGAAATATACCTTGTAATACAATGGCTAGACTTACATTCATCCATCTACCCGGCGATTTCCCTGATAGTCTCACCTGTTCATTCTTCCTTGTTGTAATTTCATCATCATCGTTGTGCGTTTGAGTTTTCTTCATTTTCTTTCTATTTACTCGATTTAACGCGTCACATTTGCACGTCCTCTTTCTCTCTTCTGTCTTTTTATTTGGTTTTCATTTAATATCCTTCTTTCGTCCCTGTTTTGGTTTTGATCTTTATTATCATTTACTGTAAG
>NC_051415.1:24557440-24558020 GCF_015228065.2 Penaeus monodon
GCCTCTCTTCCTCCAACCCTTCAGTTCTCTATTTCTTCTCGTGTTCTCTCGTTTTTTACCTCCTTTACTTCTTTCATACAATCCCCCCCTCCCTCTCCCCCTTCTCCCACCCTCTCCTTCTCCTTCCCTTCTCCTGTCCCCCTCCTTCCCCCCTCCCTTTTCCATCTCCCCATCCCCACCTCTATCCCCATCTCCCTCCCCCATTCTCCCCCACCTCCTTCTCTCCATCCCCCTCCCCATCCGCCTCCACCCCCCCCATAGGTCCACTTGTCGTGTTGTGGACCTATGATACACTCCTACCCCTCCCCCCTCCCCCCATCCCCTTTCCCCTATCCCCCTTCCACCCTTCCTCTCCTATCCCCCTCCTTCCCCCCTCTCCCCTTCCCCACCTACCTCCCCTCCCTCCCTCCCCGACCCCCCCCCCTACCCCATCCGTCACCCGGGTGTAGATTTATTGACCCAACAGATAGGGCGGACGATAAGAACGCCAAGAAAATTGCATTGCCAATTTATGAAGGTCTGGTTTTTAAGCTTGATTGGGGTCGCTGGTCTTTGAACTTTTGATCGCTATGAGAGTCTT
>NC_051415.1:24558390-24558488 GCF_015228065.2 Penaeus monodon
TCTGCTTTTAACTGCCGCCTCTTTCTCCTACCTAACTCTCGCTCTGTTGTCTCTCTCATTCATTCACCTTTTTTTATTATTCTCTCTGTCTTTGTCAC
>NC_051415.1:24558713-24558905 GCF_015228065.2 Penaeus monodon
GCCTTCTTCCTAATCGGGTCGATGCTCCATCATATGATTCTTAAATTTTCTAAGACATTTTGAGAGAGTCAAAAAAAAAACTTGGATGATTAAGACGATCGCAAAAGGGCGAAGGAAAAAAGTACAACCGATATTTTTTTTCTGTTTTTTGTATATAATATTTTAATTTCTTTCACTTTCCTGTGTATCTTC
>NC_051415.1:24558997-24559074 GCF_015228065.2 Penaeus monodon
AAGGAGAGGGGTATCAATTTTCGAGTGAGCTAGCTTGTTCAATGTGCATATTACATGTCTGTACATTGGAACAAAAT
>NC_051415.1:24559442-24559556 GCF_015228065.2 Penaeus monodon
GTACGCATGACCTTACCCTCAATAGAATCCATTACACAAGAATTTCTGCTTCTCACTTTTCCCACTTTTTTCTCTCTCTATCTCGTATTTTTTTAAAGAGGAGGGGAGGGGCAA
>NC_051415.1:24559632-24559783 GCF_015228065.2 Penaeus monodon
CCCTTTTTCCCCACCCCCCCTTCTATATAACTTAAGGCCTTTACAAAACCGTCAGGCTAATGATACCGTATTCTTTACCTCATAAAATGCCCCGCCACAAAGGCCTCTTTTAAGGCTTGCACACCGGAGATGATCAGACGCAAGAAAGTGG
>NC_051415.1:24559827-24560065 GCF_015228065.2 Penaeus monodon
GAAAAATGAAGGAGGGAAGGGAGGGATTGTGAGGAGAAAAATGAGGGTGGGAAGGGGGTGGGAGGGAAGGGGGGAGAAAATATAAGGGGGGAAGAGAGTGGGGCAGATAAAGATGAGGGGAGAAGGGAGGGATGTGAGGGAGAAAGGGTGCTGGGGGAGGTGGGATAGGCAGGAAGGTAAAAGAGTGAGAGAGAGAGGGAGTAATGGTTATAGAAGGGAGAAATGAGGAGTAAGGAGA
>NC_051415.1:24560117-24561023 GCF_015228065.2 Penaeus monodon
GCAAGGGAAGGAAGGCAAGATAAGTTGGCAAGGGGGAAGTTGGGGATGAGGGAGGGCAAGGTAGAAAATCCCGTTTTCTGTGCCAACTTCTGTGCAAAGGCTGATGCTGTAAAACTCTTCCAGTATGGGCGTGAGCAGCTTTTACGGAGGCCGCCCGCGTGACTGGTGATTTTGTTCATGGGCGTATAATCAACTTCGCGGCTCGTTCTGTGGTGTGTGTGGTTAGAGGAAGGGGGTGCACGAGGGGGAGGGGAAGAGGAAGGGGGAAAAAAGGGAGGAGGGAGGGAGAGGGGAAGAGGAAGGGGGAAAAAGGGAGGAGGGAGGGAGAGGGGAAGAGGAAGGGGGAAAAAGGGAGGAGGGAGGGAGAGGGGAAGAGGAAGGGGAAAAAAGGGAGGAGGGAGGGAGAGGGGAAGAGGAAGGGGAAAAAGGAGTAGAGGGAAGGAGAAACGGAGATGAGGGAAGGGGAGGGGAGGAGGAAAGGGAGTGAGGGAGGCGGAGGGAAGGAGGGACGGGAAGGGAAGGGGAGGAGGGTGGAAGAGAGGGTGAGGGGAAGGAAAAGGGTGAATGGGATGGGGTGAAGAAGGAGAGGCGGTGGAAGAAGGGAGAGAACAGAAGAAGGGAAGGGAATGAGGAGGGAGGTTGGAAATGGATGGCTGAGAAGGGTCAGAGGGAGGAAAGAGGGAGGTGATGGGGAGAGGGAGGAAAGAGGGAGGTGATGGGGGGAGGGGGAAGAGGGAGGGGATGGGGAGAGGGAGAAAGAGGGAGGGGATGGGGAGGGAGGAAAGAGGGAGGGGATGGGGAGAGAGGGAGGAAAAGAGTGGGGGGGAAGGCGGATCCTCGGCCGGGTGATGCGGAGAGGTGAAGAGAAAACGTGATGAGGCAAAAATATGAGTCGAAGTAATGTGC
>NC_051415.1:24561580-24561790 GCF_015228065.2 Penaeus monodon
TTTGGGCCCCTTTAAAACAAGGAACCCATTGGCAAATTTTTTTTTGGTAATCCGAGTATCATAAAAAGGGGGGGGTTTTTTTTGGAATAAGGTAAGGGGGGGAAAAAAAGGGGGAGGTGGGGAAAGGTGGGGGGGGGATGGAGGGGGGGGGAAAAAATGAGGAGGGGAAAAAGAGGGGGAAGGGGAAAAATGGGGAGGTGAGAAGAAAAA
>NC_051415.1:24561812-24562422 GCF_015228065.2 Penaeus monodon
AAAAGGAGGTGAGAAGAAGGGGGGATGGGGAAAAGGGAAGGGGGAGGTGAGAAGAAGAAGGGGGGATGGGGAGTGGGAGGAAATGAGAAAGATGAGGAGGGATGAGGGATGCGAGGGTGAGGAGGAGGAAAGGGGATGGGGAAAAAAATATAAGGGGGGGGGAGGAAATGGGGGAATTGGGAGGAGGGAGGGGAAGAAATAAAAAAAGGAGAAGGAGGGGGAAGGAATGGGGAGAAGTGAAAAAACTGGGGGGAGAAAAGGGGGGGGGAGGAAATAGGTGTAATGAGGGAAAATGGGGGGGGTGCCTGGGAGGAAAGGGAAGGAGGGAAGGAATAGAGGGAAAGTGGGAAGGGAAGGAGGAGGAGGAGAATGGGGGGAAATGGGGAGGTGAGACGATGGGAGGGAATGGGGGAGGGGAAATGAGGGAGGATGGGGAGGTGAGAAAAGGGGATGGGGGAAAAAAAAGGTGGGGATATTGGGGAGAAAGGATTAGGGTAGGGGATTTTGGGAATGGGGAGGGGAAATGGGAAGGAGTAAGAGAATGGATGGAAGGGAAGAGAAAAAAAGGGGGGGAGGAAGAGGGCGGAAAGAAAAGGAGGGGATTCTGGAA
>NC_051415.1:24562638-24562785 GCF_015228065.2 Penaeus monodon
CAGGAGGATAGAGAGAGGGCGTGAGCGAAGAAACGCCCCATGAAATATTCATTGTAAATTTGACTCATAATTTTTCCACACTTCAATATCACTGTGAGGGGTTTAAAAAAAGGGGTAAACTAGCGTTGAACACTGATTTCCTTCGCG
>NC_051415.1:24563580-24564373 GCF_015228065.2 Penaeus monodon
CCCCCCCTTTCCCCCCCCCTTCCCCTTTTTCCCCGCCCCCCCTCCCCCCCTTTTTCTCTTCCCACCCCCCCCCCCCTCCCCTCCCTTTTTTTCCTTCCCCCCTTTCCTTTCCCCCTCCCTTTTCCCTTTACCCCCTCCCTTCCCCTCTCCTTCCCCACCCCTCCCTCTCTCCCCCTCCTTTTTTCCCCCCTCCACCCCTGACGGAAATTTTGAAATCCTTTTGATTCGGGAAGAGTCCCTTTTAAGTATGCATTTTACGATATAATTAGCCCTATTCATGGAGTGATTGGGGCATTAACCGCTCTAGACATGCCTGAAGAACTGGGCTTAATAGGGAAAGATCCTATTATGCACTCCACCTGTTCCGCCCCCCCCTTCCCCTCCCCTACCCCCCATCCCACCCTTCTCTCTAAGCTCCCCCACCCTTCCCCTACCTCCCCTCACCCCTCCCTTCCCCTACCCCACCTCCCCTTCCCCAACCCTCGCTCCCTCAGCCCCCACCCCTTCCCCAACCCTCGCTCCCTCAGCCGCCTCCCCTTCACCAACCCTCACTCCCTCAGCCCCCTCCCCTTCTCTTCCCCCCTCCCCCCCTGGACCGGTCAGTGTTCTCGACTTCTTTTAAAGGATATTAGGGCGATCGGCCCGAGCAGTGTTACCACAATAAGGTCGATAAATTTAATCGCCGTTTGACCTGGTAATAAATACAGAGATACTTAGTGTGTGAGTAAATGGATAAACAGATGGATAAATAAATGAATTAATGAGTAAATTCATGATGAAAAGTACTTTTTTA
>NC_051415.1:24565301-24565457 GCF_015228065.2 Penaeus monodon
TTTCTGTAATTTTGTACATATTTTTTTTTTTCCGCATTAAAACTTACATGTTCATTAGCTTGTGTTGTTTTCCCATGATATATTTTACACAGTAAAAGCATACACGTGAGCACACAAAGAACACGTTTTAATATAAAATTTAATAATCTTCCCCTT
>NC_051415.1:24565876-24566219 GCF_015228065.2 Penaeus monodon
TCAAATTGTGATTCATTTCCGACTTAGCCCTTTATATCACGGAGACTTACCGCCAGATCACGGCTGGTGGGCTTATGATAATTGAATTCCCGCCATGCCAAGCAGCCTCGCGCCAAGGAAAGCGTTGCGGCCGTAAACAAGCGGCGAGAAACAAAGAAATAATTCTTCGCGCATTAGGCGCCATGTTTATGACGTCATAAATACAGGCGCCGGTGTTGGATTTATAGATTATCATGGCCGGCAGAGAATTCACATTTAAA
This sequence comes from Penaeus monodon, assembly GCF_015228065.2. Classification (NCBI taxonomy): domain Eukaryota; kingdom Metazoa; phylum Arthropoda; class Malacostraca; order Decapoda; family Penaeidae; genus Penaeus; species Penaeus monodon. Next base: position 24,566,137 of record NC_051415.1, read on the forward strand.
TATCGCATTTGGGACGTTTAATGTTTGATTACGCTAGCTCATTTGAATAGATTAATAATTTAGAGGTTTTTGAAATAATGCCA
>NC_051415.1:24566975-24567155 GCF_015228065.2 Penaeus monodon
ACCTTATATCTTTGATTTTTTTTTTCTTTTTTAATAAAAAGGGGGAAACAATATTTACATCAAGCTCCCTCCCCCCCCTGCTCCCCATTTGCAAAGACCTCCTCTCACCTCAAGATTGTAATTATAGATATTAACCAATAGGATGGCGTGATAGCCTTTCAGGAGTTACTAAGCTGTTAG
>NC_051415.1:24568183-24568276 GCF_015228065.2 Penaeus monodon
TAATATTCAATAGCAAACCCTTTAGTTACCTTGCCTATTTTAGTAAGTTTTAATCTTTCTCCTGCAACCGATTTTCTCGCGTCCGATAAGCTT
>NC_051415.1:24568789-24568930 GCF_015228065.2 Penaeus monodon
ACACACACACACAAAATAACCTGCAGCTAATAACCCCGTCTTTAATTAATCTATAAAATGTGTGCTTGGCTTTCAAGATCTCAAAGCCACGCAACACCACTATTTACACCAGGACACCGAGCTCTACCTGGTGTTGCTCCA
>NC_051415.1:24568987-24569589 GCF_015228065.2 Penaeus monodon
TTACTTACATCTCGCCGCGCCACACCAGAACATTACTTACCCTACGCTACTTACTTACATCTGGCCGCGCCGCCTATTTACATCTCGCCACACCACACCAGAACGTTACTTACCCCACGCTACTTACATCTCGCCACGCCACATCAGGACGTTACTTACCCAACGCTACCGCCACGCCACCTACTTACATCCCGCCACGCCACCTACCTACATTCGCCACGCCACACTAGAATATTACGTACCCCACGCCACCTACTTACATCTCGCCACGCCACATTAAAACAGCATACCCTGCCACGCCACCTTGTTACAACTCGCCACGCCACGCAAGTCTACCACTTTCTTCACGCCATCCAATCACTCTACATAATACTACGCCTCGCCACGCCACACTACACCTTCCCACTCCACACTATGGCAAATCATGCTATTGCACGCTATGTTCAACACGCAAATAGAATGCGCTTTGCAACCTCATGTCATGTTGCAAGCACTACGGGGCTGGACATCTTAATCACAGCAAGATAATTTGCAATATTTCTTGAGTTCGAGGAAAGAGGGGAAGGAAAGGATGTAATCAGTTTTCTTTCTTTTCTTTCTAT
>NC_051415.1:24570388-24570744 GCF_015228065.2 Penaeus monodon
GTTCCTTTTCCTCCTCCTCCTCTCTTAGGACACTCCCTCCGCACGCATCACACCGGGCTTGTCAAACACATTGCAATTTAGGCCGGGGCTATGAATAATTTTTTTACAAGGGCATCGGGACCTGTAGATACATTAAACCGGGAGCATTTGATTTCCCCAGACGCCGTTTTCTGTTATTCGAACCAAGGGTAATATATGAAGGGGGGAACTGTCCTAAATCTAAATCTCATGGTTGCCAACTATCTCGTGGTTATTGATATGCATGCGTCGAGGAATTCTCCGGAGGGTTTTATGCGCGAATTAAGGAGAAAACTGGTATTATGTGACTGAGATTTTGCTGTATTGTTTTTATGTTT
>NC_051415.1:24570782-24571073 GCF_015228065.2 Penaeus monodon
GCATTCTATTTTAATACTTCGCGTTACGTGTAGAGTTTTTCACTCGTGTCTCCATTTTCTTTCTTTGAGTACTGTGCTCTGTCTTGGTATTTTGTTATATTTGTATTTGCTGATATGTATACATCCTTCCATGAGTGTACTGTACAATAGAACTATTTTGATTGTTTTTTTTTTGTGCTTCTATGCAAGCGTGTTTGTAGTCCCTTGTGTTTCAGATTTCTTTGTGTGCCCTGGCCAATAAAGTGGGAAAGTACGAAATAAGAAGCATAAATAGTAAAGGAAAGAAAAAGC
>NC_051415.1:24571869-24573091 GCF_015228065.2 Penaeus monodon
CTTGTATCACCTGTCATCCCACGTATCTTTCCCCTTCCCTATCTTTTCATCCCTCCAATTAGGCTTGTACTTTAATTCCACCCATGCACAAGACACTCACCACTGACATCCAAGCACGAGGCAGGGACGTCCCTTCCCCTATTTGTTGAGGCGGGGACGCCACACCTGCCTCGCCGGAATCGACTTTTGGCCTCCCGATATTTGCCGATCAGGTAAAGGGGTTATTTTCCTCATTCATTCGATTGTCTGTAGTTCGAATAGCATATATATATGTGTGTGTGTATATGTGAACACTTATTTAAAGATGTCTTATATGCAAACTAGTGAAATTGTATGATTTAAATTTCCTTTATTCCTGTTTTTCTTAATCTTTATTTCGCTGAAGGCGAATTGATAATTCTGAAATGATTTGAAAAGTTTAAAGACTGTGCAGTGCCTAGGGAGTATTTTCTACGTTTAATTTTATTCATTTATTTATAATGATTGTGGAAGCACTGAGAAAGTAAATAGTCAGGTGTAACCCAAATGACCCTAGTTGCAAGAGTTATACCCTGGTAACTAATAGATGTTCTTTGATGGGTATGTGTGCTTTCCTATACCCTCCCTCCCCTACCCCCCTCACCTCGCGTTACGCCCCTGTTACCAGGAAAGAAAGGAAAAATATGTCTAGTCCTTTCAACCAAAGTTTCCACTTGGTATTGTTCGTGTTTCCGTGGAAATGTGTGTGTCATCCAAGTAGCTTGGACGGGGGCGGAGCGTCATCTTCATATCCTCTCCCAGGTCTCCGTGTTACGCCCCGACCACCAGGGAAAAAAAAGGGGGAAAAGTAGGCCTTCCGCTTTAAAGCAAAAGCATACTTACCACTAGGTACTCCCCAAGCCCCCTCCCTCTACCCCGACGCACGCCCAAATACGCCCACACGCCAACCAAGTACGGCACTGTGCTTCGCGACACGTTCATATTTCAGCGACCATCTCATTAGTCAGGAATGTTGTTCCGTCTTATTTATGGACTAATGTTTATCCACCCCCCCCCTCCATATTCATCCCCTCCCCATGATAATCCCTCCCCTCACCCCCCTCCCACACGCGCATATACATATAAAAATGGAATGACTGTAAACAAAGAACAAATAAAGATTATGCAACGGACTCCAGCTGATTATGAATTTGCTCGGATGCTTTGATCTGTTCACTGCCCTCTCTCGCCTTCACGAGCGTGC
>NC_051415.1:24573164-24573319 GCF_015228065.2 Penaeus monodon
AGTGCATATACGTGTATTTGTGATACTCTTTATATCAAATTTATCATCATTATCATCACAATCAAAAGAACCGGTTAAAAGGTTTGCTCATGATGTAGTTCATCCTCTGGATATAAACTTGGTTCAGACGGATAATTTCAGGTTAAGGGACTGAA
>NC_051415.1:24573637-24574130 GCF_015228065.2 Penaeus monodon
GTTAACTCGTACATCGCAAGTGTTGGCGAAAATTTAGATGAAAACTTGATCCCGACTGAAGTATCCCAATTTATCTAAGTGGTTGTTATCCTTCAATAAATAGATTTCCATATGTCACTCACAAAATAATTGATGTGGCCATTAAAGACGTTGAAACTATGAGTACAAGACTACCAAGGGGTTATTATCAATGTAATTAAAGATTTTTGATCATACCTTGGCACCTATTAATCCTAAAATTCAGAATTTGTCTCTAGGTATTATCATTTTCCTAGACCTGCTCAAGATAACGAAAACTTCAATCTATAATATTCAAATAATGCGAGCGTTTAATGGATCACATTCAGCAATGCATTAACATTTTGGGTTTAGGAAAGAAAAGTTTTCTCCACAAAATATTTCATCAGAAGTACCAAAACCAATAGAAATAATAGACAGTAAAGATTGTGTGGTTGGTATCTTTTTCTTTTTTTTTATCTTGAAAAGTATTTGA
>NC_051415.1:24574170-24574952 GCF_015228065.2 Penaeus monodon
GGTGCACGTTCTCTCGTATCTATCTGGTCTTCAATTTACTTATTGAACAGACGAGAGTATATAATGGTACACGAATCTCCTCTTTCCAAAATGCCTCGCTTGGGGTGTGCCAAGGTTCCACCTCAGGACCCCTGAGGTTTCTACATTAAACGGACGATTTGCCAAATTTCCTCCAGACATTCTGCGGCTTATTCTCTTTTTGTTCTGGCAAAGCTGTAGTAAATTTGTTCGCCACTATCAACAGAGAACTCACGAAAGTTGGTAATGACTTGCAATAAGATATGTTTAAAGCTTTCTAAAATATATTACATTCTAACGAAAAAAAATGTTTCAACAAACATTACGGTTTCACTATTATTATAAACTAAGCCATCAGGTTTACACGATGTCTGTAAACGTAACATGTTTTTGAGAAGCTATTGTGAAAAAATAACATGCTAAGTACAACACATCTAGTAAATTCCTCAGCATCATTAGCAGAGTCAAAGATAACTTAACAAAAAAGCTGGAAGGGCAGATGGAAAAAGTGTTTGTGGATATCTTGTACAACGACCACGCTACCCTACTATACATTATAAGGATTTGTCCATGTTAAAGATGCCCCATAAAAGTCATTAAGTACCAGTCAATAATTGCAATAAGTCAATAAGTACCAGTCAATAATTGCAACAAGTCAATAAGTATCACTCAATAATTGCAATAAGTCAATAAGTACCAGTCAGTAATTGCAACAAGTCAATAAGTATCACTCAATAATTGCAATACGTCAATAAGTATCAGTC
>NC_051415.1:24574986-24575154 GCF_015228065.2 Penaeus monodon
CCTTTGAACTTACACCTTCAATACATATTTAAAACTCTAGATACAGAGGACGCCAGCGACCTCCAAGACCGGAGTTTGAATTATGTAAAAAAGTTTGTAAGCTTCAGTGGATGCACTTCATATATTTTAGTTTTATTCTAAAGGTCGGGTTTTGTGTTGTTGTTACTT
>NC_051415.1:24575499-24575670 GCF_015228065.2 Penaeus monodon
ATACTAATGATACTTGTCAGCTTGATGAATGTGTTTTGCCTGACTCTGTTTATTTACATAATTGTGAGGTCATAAGAAATTCCAATTTAATGGGCATAGTCATATTATCTTTCATATATATTACGGATTTGTATTTCAAAATAAGATCCTTTTACTTTACTTTACTTCACT
>NC_051415.1:24576425-24576951 GCF_015228065.2 Penaeus monodon
TTTCCCTCTCTTCCCTTCGTTGTTTTATTTGCAAATCTGCCATGACATTGCACTACCAAAACATCTATTACCCCAGGAAGAGCTGACGCAAGTGCTCTCGGATTCCTTTTAAGTTGCTGAGACGAAGTGTCGCCTGTGGATCGTCTTTGATCTCTGGCCCTTTGCTTGAAAGGGACTCGAGCCATCAAGCACTGTCGAATCCCTTTATGAACAAGCAGCGGTCGCCGAGAGTCGTATGGGAATGGGGATCAGTGATTAACGTAAACTACGATATGTGAAGTGTGAGGAATATGTTATATGCATGTTCTAGATTAAGGAAGACACGTGCGTGGACTTTGCTATTAAGGATGTGTATGTATGTTTACTAAGGCCTGCATAAATTTGCTAAATGCTCTTGCTTAGATATGTGTTTTTTTTTCTAAATGGAAATACCTAATGGATGATTATATTGTAGCTAAAACATACATCTATAAAAAGCCTATACTCATCGTTTCGTGAAGAACAGGATTTTGATATTCTCTTTTTT
>NC_051415.1:24577069-24577302 GCF_015228065.2 Penaeus monodon
AAAAGCCCTAACATAATGACGTTATTCAACAGGATAATGTGATGATTTGTCAATCATGGACTCCAATTATCTTTTTTTTACCTCTTCAATATTCATATGTAACAGATGCTGTCCGTGTCCCCTTGCAGAGGTTTAATTTTAATATTTCCTTCGATCTTCATTCACACTTTTTTTTCGGAAACTGTTTCCGATCTATATTTAAGGGTGGATACTGTTATCTCTCTCTGGTTCAC
>NC_051415.1:24577504-24578233 GCF_015228065.2 Penaeus monodon
AAGATTGGTAATGACGGATAACTGACTAGATGAAACTTTTGAATAATATCATTTTATATAAATAATCATCACCCTATTAATTACAAAATGATTATCATAATTATACTGACATTAGTCACCACCAATTTGTCACCCGGTCATTAATCACCACTAACTATGAACCTGACATTAACCATTACTAGTATGCCATGTCACGAGTCATCACCAACCTTTCAGTTTCCACATGTTAAAGAATAATCTATGCTTTTAGGGCTGCAGAATCTAACAGGTCTTCCGTACAGTGATTAGGAAATCCTCTACAATTAAATAATAATCAGATAAGCTTGATAAAGGATTTTAATTTCAGTCTAATTCCACGAAAATGAAAAGCAACAAAAAGAGAAGGTACCTATTTACGCACAAACGCCATACTATGTTTACCTGTAAAACCACCAGCCTTTCATATCAAGTCATTCGCCTCATACAGTAAGTCTACGGATAGCGGTAACTGAAAATGTATACAGAAAATATAAGGGCTTTTCTCTATATTTGGAATACCAGTCTAGATAAGGATTCCCTCCCCCGAATGCATGGATAAGTTTAGTTGCAATATATACAAATGGAATACCCCTCATGTTTGATGTTCAGCCGGGATTTCAAGCCCAGGGTAAGTAAGCAGCCACGCATGGATTGTGTGACTTTCAGTTTCAGCTTCAGATCAAATTACTTTGTGTACTTCAGCTTATCCTT
>NC_051415.1:24578462-24578742 GCF_015228065.2 Penaeus monodon
ACAAAAGAGATTAGATTTCCGTATTTGTTTTCAGGACAAGCAACTCCTAAAACTGGAATGTGTTTCAAAATATGATCAGAGAGGCAAGAGCCGACAACAGACATTTTCTTTATTTATGTTGTAAATTTTCCATTAATGACGGATTTTTTTTTTTCAGTAACCGATCTACCTACGCACAAAATACGAAGTACGTCCGAAGTTTTTTTTCTCGAAATGGCATAGATTAAGGGAATAAACGCGAGCCTCACTTAAAAGAAGAGATTAGACAGATATGTATGCA
>NC_051415.1:24579320-24579896 GCF_015228065.2 Penaeus monodon
TAAACAGCAAAAAAGAAACAGAAAATAACCACCCACTCACTTATTGACAGCTGACCTGACCTGGTGCGCCTGTAATCATCTCTGCCGTCACCTTCAGGTCGAGAATCATATCAAAGTCGTAATGATAATAAACAAAAAATATAAAAATGAATATTATAAGCTTATGTTTTTTAAATATGGAAAAAAAATTATGTGATTATGATGAATGAATAACAAATGATGATGATATATTGGAATAATGGATGATAATAAGATAAAAAAATATGATAATGTGTGTTATGTATGATGTGATAGGACTATCAGTATGTATTAATAATGTATAATATGATTGTTTGATGTAATGTAAGTGATGTTGTGAGGGAGGATCATGATTGTGATGATATGATGTGATGATGATAATAATGTAATATGAGATATATAATACATAATAATAAAAATTATTACAATAATAAATAATAAAAACATCAGTATAATAATAACAGTGAAATGAATAACGATTGATGATAAATAACATAAAAATACGTACATTGTGTGAGCTGAGTAAATAAGACTAGATAACTAAGAAAGTGAGAGTAG
>NC_051415.1:24579954-24580258 GCF_015228065.2 Penaeus monodon
AAGATAATGATAAAATATAATTATGACAATTAAGAAGAAACACACACTATAATATACGTTAAAGAGTAAATTCGCATAAAAGGTAATAGTACAGATAATAGATATGATATATAATAGTTGACAATAATATGATAAGATAATTTAAATAATGATAATATGATAATGTTTATTGCTTTTTAATGATGATGATAATGATACTTATGATAAAATAATTCATAATTTTGCTCCTTTTAGCATCTCCAGAAGATGAAGCCACCTCAGGCTTCCTCCTGAGCATATCTTTGAGGGAGGAAATTCTGGAGAT
>NC_051415.1:24580980-24581345 GCF_015228065.2 Penaeus monodon
TACATATATTTTGTTGTTTGTACAATATGATTCTTGTAGTAATTCATTTATATCATGCAAATAGCCTTTATGTCTTGGTCATTATTCTTCTAATCATCCATTTTATCATCACCAGTATTACCAAAGACCATTCTTAAAACCTTCATTTCATGTGGTATCACGCGAACAACCCAATTACGCGTTACCGCCAATAGCCAATCAGCAAATCTGTCACGGTAGTTCATGATCGATGGGTGGACGAAAGGAGTGCCATCTAGTGCCACTACTGAGCCAGGTTGTGTATATTTCCACCCTTCACAACGATCCTATGATCGGATTATCTCATTCACCCTCCTCCTATCCCCCTTTTCCTAACTATTCTTTTA
>NC_051415.1:24581381-24582308 GCF_015228065.2 Penaeus monodon
GCAATAGGGGATCGGTCCCTACCCTCTCCCCCTCGCCTCGCCTTTTTTTTTCAGTAGCTTGTATGGTAGACTGAATGGTGAACAATTACAGATATCCCCCTGTTCCCTCCCCCTTCTCCCCCCCCCCCCTTAGAATAAAGGAGAATAATAAGAAAGGGAAAAAACATGTTTGGATACCTGTAATTTCCGACGGGTGTAATATCTGCCAGTGTTGATTAATCTGTGGGTAAGGGGGTGTGGTTGAGCTGAGGGTGGGGTAGGGGGAGAGAGAGTTGCAGGGGTAGAGGGGAGGGTGTCTCCATAGGCCTAAATGAACGCACGGACGATGGGTGAATAGTCCTTTTTTTGGGTTCTTAATCTATCTTTCCCTTTCTATCTATTTTCTCTTTTCTTTTCTTCCTTTCCCTGAATATGTAAATGTATACTCGTACACACGACCGTTCCTTGACCCTCACCTCGGTTACACCCTCTGGAAAGAGGAAGGGGGGAGGGGGGAGGCAAACAGAGTCGTTGATTACCTCATAAAAAAAGGGATTTTGGTTATAGTTGTCTGTTGATGAACGGAAAGGGGGAACGTAAGAGAGACGCATCAATCATACGGGCTTCAATCGCCTATACTTTAAAGGTAACATAACAAGCTGCCTGGTGGATCATAGAATCCCATCTGATTACATTCGAATACTATATTGAAGGGATACCGCTGATCCGCTGACCAAAAGAGCTACATTAAATGACTCGCTCTCTATCAAATATCTCAGTTGACTAATTAATTTTATAGATATCAGTCAGGGCAGTAATCCTTTAAAAGGAAAATAAATGGATTGGGGATCAGGGAGGTAATTAGAAAATTAGAAAGTATATGACCGGAATGGAGATGAAAGGGATTTGTGAGAGCTGCAGTTTGTGTTAGTTCTGATTATGTTATGA
>NC_051415.1:24582336-24582416 GCF_015228065.2 Penaeus monodon
CGTGGCGCGGAGTGGATGGGAGAGCAAGCGACAGGAAGATTGGGAAGAGAGGGACACAGGGCTGGAGTTCTGTAGGCCTC
>NC_051415.1:24582559-24582846 GCF_015228065.2 Penaeus monodon
CCGTGCGTGCGTGTGTGTTTAAAAATAAGTGTGATGTTTTGTTCGCCTATCTTACCTATTTTATACGATAATCAACCCTAAGAGTACCTTTTTGCATTGACTGATTTCGCAAATAGCCAATATCCCAAACGCCGATAAAGTTGACAATATGGTAATGGCATAGGTAGTTATAGTCTTCATTCATACACTGATGGATGGGCTCACCTTCTCATCGATCAATGGAAACGCAAAATAACAAGGAAAGAGGGAAAGAAAGATTAATAAGAATAAGACTGGAAGGATAAAAA
>NC_051415.1:24582878-24582955 GCF_015228065.2 Penaeus monodon
AAATAAAAAAAAAAGTAGACGAAAACCTTAACAGATGAAAATAGTCAACATATGATGATGACTTTATAATGAAAATA
>NC_051415.1:24583056-24583491 GCF_015228065.2 Penaeus monodon
TAATATGATAATTAGATCATGGTTCACTAACAGAAAATTCTTCCCGTCCTTTCTTCATCGCTTTACTGGTCATGAAAATTACCTTTTTCGTCATCTCATTATCTGGAGAGGCGTTATCACCTCATAAACATACGGTAAAGCTTTATCTTTAACGTGAATCAGCATACCTGCAAGGGAGATTAAGCATACTTCGTCTAAAATATTCATGTTACATTGATACATTACGTTGATTTGCTTTCCGTAGGGATAGATAGATAGTAATTATTATTATCTTCGCTATGACTGCATATTCGTTTTTTTTTTCCGCATATGTGCACACGTGGAGGGAAATGCAAGGAATACGCACATGGAGACGCAAACACATCCACTTGTATGAAAAGAATGTCTTATATTGCCCTGTTACCTAAGAGATAACGACACGCCATTCATGCTTTC